>NC_064882.1:12691456-12996859 GCF_929443795.1 Astur gentilis
TGGAGAAGCAGTTTCTTCTGTGCTGCTCCAGACTTCTGCATTTTGACGAGTCATTTGCCAGCCATTCTTATAGCTGATTGCCCTTCTTGAATCATTTGGAACAGCTAAATGTTGTCTGTATGTGCTACAGTAATCTAATTCATTTGAGGTGTTGTGGTTGTGCACTGAATAACTTAAAAGGGATGGATATACTTTGCTAATATCCCCACCTTTATAATCCATAGAGCAGCATGGTAAAAAAGAGACATTGCCAGAAATTAAAAGATTCAGAAAGTTGGAATTAACATCAGTAAGTATTAGAAAGACTAGAAAAGAGACAGCAATTAATGCATCCATCAACTTAGGTCAGTACATAGGTTGCTACAGCCTGGGGCAGCACAGCTAGTAATTAAGTTATTTTCCAGCTGTAGAAATGTACTCATGATAATTTGAACATCAAAAAGAATTCCTTATGAATTATGGAGATGTTACCCCCCTGCATCCTCCCCCTGCCAAAGCAATGTAAGAAAACAAGCATTAACATTGATTTTGAAGCAGGTCAACAGACAATAAAAGCTGCAAAGGATTTAAAGATGAAGCCAAAGAACAAATCTAGACCTCAGTCAAATTTCTACCTGTGCATTCTGAATGAAGCTGTTCAGAATTTTTGAGCTGAATAATGCTTGAAGAGTTAGCAGCAACTGCATATTCTAAAATAATTAACATAAAGAGAAATCTTTATATAAGATCAAATGGGAAACTTCTCCCAGTTGTTCCTAGGTAGCCTGTTCTTTCCCTGTGTGATAGCACTGAAGGGCGTACTGTTTTCTACAGCTTAGGGAGGGCAGAACAAGGCGGCTGAGGAACTGCTATATGGGTGTAAAGGAAGATGTATCAGTTTACTGAGCCTAACCAGCACGTAGAAGAAACAATAACCCTTAGACTGACTTCTAGAACAAAGCCTGAGTTTTCAAGCAAGTTTTAAGACATATTTTTATGCGGATACTAGATCTAGAAGTCACTATGAGACAAATTTGGGACTGTGATCTCTCGTACTTGCACTGAACTTTCAAAAAGGGTCTCAAGTGGCAACATTCAGTTTCAGTACTCATGCTTCAAACATCTCAATCTGCTTTCTAGGACAACTTGAATCTGGATCAGAAACTGAAACACTTGAGTTCAAAATCCATGCTGATCAAACAGCTTATAGTGTGCTGCTGCTTTAACAAAATGGTTAATTCCAAGAAAAATTAACATTCTACTAGGTTTCATAATGCTGGGAGAGAATGGAGTGAGACAGCTAGGTCACCTTCCAAAAGTTAATTAGCTATAGTAGATGTTCTTAAGGGAAAGATTTTCAAACACAAGAAGTGTTTAAGTCACAGTAAGTGCTCATTATTGGTGGTGTAGTCGAAGGCAAATGCAGCTAAATGGATGTCCTGGTTTCGTCTGGGATAGAGTTAATTTTCTTCCTAGTAGCTGGTACAGTGCTATGTCTTGGGTTCAGCATGAGAAGAATGTTGATAACGCACTGATGTTTTCAGTTGTTGCTAAGTAGCGTTTAGTCTAAAGTCAAGGATTTTTCAGCTTCTCATGCCCAGCCAGCGAGAAGGTTGGAGGGGCACAAGATGTTGTGAGGGGACACAGCCAGGGCAGCTGACCCGAACTGGCCAAAGGGGTATTCCATACCATTTGATGTCACATCTAGTGTATAAACTGGGGGGGGAGTGGGGGCGGGGAATCGCCACTGGGGGACTAACTGGGTGTCAGTTGGGGGGGGGTGAGCAATTGCCCTGCGCATCATTTGTACATTCCAATCCTTTTATTATTGCTGTTGGCATTTTATTAGTGTTATCATTATCATTGTTAGTTTCTTCTTTTCTGTTCTATTAAATCGTTCTTATCTCAACCCACGAGTTTTACTTCTTTTTCCCTATTTTCTCCCCCATCCCACTGGGTTGGGGGGGAGTGAGTGAGCGGCTGCGTGGTGCTTAGTTGCTGGCTGGGGTTAAACCACGACAATGGAGTTTACCAACTTATCACTGCCTGACCTGGTACACCAAATGGATGAGTTTACCCACTTTTTAAATTACTGCTGTCACATTGGGTTTAAAATACATTTGTTCCTCCATCAGTTCACTCTTAATATTCCTCCCCACTTTTCTTGTCTGATGCATTCTGTTGCAGCCTGGATATTATGTTCTTTTCAGTGGGAATTTACTTTTACAAAGGTTTATACAGTCCCTAATACAGCTATAGGCTGATCAGCATAGCTACAAAATACAACAGTTAAATGAACAATAGTACCTTAAACAGGAGACATATTGTATACAATATTCCTCTGTATATTACTTCCATCTTAATTTTTACTGGAAACCTTTTGTCTTGCTAAAAAAACCCCACACAAAACCCCAAATCAACAACTGATTCAATTATCTCTTTTCTAGAGAGACATGGAGAACAGTAAGAGAGTGGCCAATTACTTGGAAAAAGAAGCTAATTAGATTGTATGTGCTGTACTAAATACTTCAAGGATTTATAAAATCAAAAATCAGACTATGGATGCTTGCTTGATTAAATTAGCTCCTGATGACTGACAAAGTCTAAGACATCAGCTATAGATTTGAAAGGTCTACTATCCTGGAAACACATCTTTAACCTTATATGCTATTTGTCTTGATTTACTTTCTGTATATACTGAAAACAGGTTCAAAATCACAATAGTAAGAGAGTAGTGGAGTTAATAAAACTTTATAGGTTTGTATGTTGTGGTACAAATCATAGTCTTCATTTAGTCGATTTTCTTTTGTTGGAATAAGGAGTTGAAACTCCTTGGAAAATCCTTGTAACAAATCCAGCTTTTCAGCTTAAAATTACACACATAAGACTAAACAAGTTAGCCTTTCATGAAAGGCCCAAAGCGGTTGCTTCATATAGTAAATCTCCCAGTGAAGTGCACTGAGCAACAGCAGACAGTTGCATTTACTACCAACGTATCGTACAACACATCATCAGTATTTTTCTGCTAACAAATATGATCTCCTCTTACCTTTTGCTCTTGATGGAGAAGAAGGAGACGAGCTAGTTAAAGGCTTTCTAAGGGTGGTATATGGGCCTTGCATATCTGTACGGCCCAGGCTAGGCCTGTTTGCGTTCTGATCACTGAGCACCCTCTGATGACTTACAGCAGGTTCCGACTTCCTTCTTTTTCTGTAGTCACTTGCAGTACTTGCAGAACTACAGAAATAAGCAGTATTAGCAGCAGTCTAATTCTGAGATCAGAATTCAGGTATTTAAAAAGTAAGCTCATAATTATGTTATTGGTTTATAGATTAAACAATGCCAGAACAAATAAATCAAAAACACGTAAAGGGGAGAAGCACTGGTCTCAGACATCTTACAGCCTATTTCAGAGAGAAAAGCCGAATTTCTTCACCTGATTGCTTTAAAGTTTTATACAAAATTGCTTGTCATTTTCATAGTGAAGGCTTTGAAATAAATGCATTAAGTTTTTTTACACTACCTTTTGGTACTAAAGGTTCAGTGCAAAGATAGGAAAAAGAGACTGCGAACAGATGAGGTAACATGCTTATGGAAACAGCGCTGCAAGTGCTGCAGGCAGTAAGGTTAAATGACAGATAGCTGCAGTTGAGACATAAGCTCAAAGATGTTAGTGGAAGGACCCAGAATACAGTATGGTTTAATTTGAATGTGAACAATAAGTCCTTGTAAAACAAAAGTAGAATCTACACTTCAGTATCAGAATACGAACACGCTCTCCATGCATCGCTCTAGTTTGTCAGTAGCTCGCAAGGTCAATGTTAAAATCTGACTCTTTGCAACATCTGCTGGTATCAGGTCACAAAGAAAACCCTCAGCCGGTATAATCTGTGTCTTCTGAAATCATATATTGTATTTCTTACCTAGAGGGCCTGTCCAGGCCTTTGTCTGTTGAATAGTGATGATATAAGGAAGTCTGTGAAAACAAATATATCAATCTGTTATATGTCTGTATTTGAAAAAGGGGGTGGCAGTTTCTGCTTATCATGTTTGATTATGCTTAGTTACTCTCTGACAAATCCTATAAAACAGCCTATGATGATTAACATCCTGGGCATTCTCGCATAGATACTGCAGTGTTTCATGAGAACAGTTAGGCAGTTTTTAAAAGGCATCACTAGATTTCATTTCATATTCTACTTCAGTAATGTTTTTTTCTTTTAAAGCACTGCTGAATGATCCAAAGTCATTCTTCTCTATACCCTTTTCAAAAACATATACAGAACAGCTGAAACAAACTTTTGCTATAAAAACATAAAAGTCTGAAAATAATTCCTTCATGCACAAGTGAGGTCTGCAGAGCTTTTCCTCCCCCTCAGTTACTCACCAATATCCCACAATCAATTATAGCCAGAAACTTTTGTAAATCCCATGATGTTTGTGGCCAGTTGCTGACCACCTTATATTCCTGGTAAGAACAGTTTTTATCACAGAGCATTAGTCATTGCTTATGGAGTTATGGAAGTAGCTACTGCATGAACCCTGGAGGATGGAATGGTGTACTGCTCCATAATTTTATTATTAATACAAAGTCAACCTTAAATGACTACTAATTTTAAATCAACCATTTCATACATTTCAAGCCTGCAGTCAGAATTAAGCAATACTACAATTCTTATAACTAGGTATGAATCTAGAATGAACTGCATGGTCCCTGGGGTATTTCTTCAAGGGTACAAAGCAGTGTGGTTCAAAAGTTAAACTTGAAACAAGCTCCTGGCATTTCATTTCAGAGTCAACCTGATGAACTAGAATAGAAATAGAACTATCATACAGATTTGTAAGCTGCAGGAACTAGTTTTCTCTCTACAGAAGCCTTCTAGACTTTTTCTCCGTATGGAAGAATCTTTATAGCCTTTTCTCTGTACAGAAGGACTGCAGAAGTAATAGCACCCATGGCCTGTGTAAGTGCTTTTTTTGTTAGATATTCTTTTTTTCAGTGATTTGAATTGTAAGTTCACGAATAGGACTTCACCCAGATTTGTTAACTTACATATACTTCTAGAAGTCACCTGTAGTCTAAGAATATTTGGGAACAGATTTCATGGGACTTTATACTTTAAATGACATTCTAGAGTAACTGTTTAAACTGCTTTTACATATGGGGCACTATAAAGAAAATATGATTGTTCAGTTAGAGTTCATTTGTCAGTAGGCTTTGTTATTTAAGATCTGCATCATATACCAAGTGATCCCAGCAGGACATTAACTAAAGTTTTAATTTCTGGATTATACTGAAATTTATTGTACTGTGAGGGAGGGAGAACCACAACAAGGAACAAATGTTATCTAAAACTTGAGCTAAGATAATTCCAATTTTTTTCCGTAATTTTTAACTGTAGTTTAATTTAAATCACATTAAAAATCAGATAAAAAAAACTTCTGGCTTTTGGTAAGAATGGCAGCTGAGATATAAACGATTAAAAGATGTTAATAATTCAAAGACTTTAAAGTTACTTTCCAGAGAAAATAAGTTCTCTATAACTTATTTAAGGTGATCTCTGCGTAGGGTTTCAAAATGTTTATTTCTTCTAAAAAGAATGTTCTTTGCTTTGTGGACAAGTATTCAAGTACTTCTTCTGTGTTACTACTTATTACTACTATTATTCTCACCGTTAAATACTGTTATGTTCATAAGCTCCAGTTTGGATCAGAATAACATGCTGTATAAACACAAAGGTAGAATCCTTTCCTCAAGTAAGACTACAAATCTGTTAAGTGATCAATAAAGAATATGCTCACTGCCAAAAACAGTAACATAAACCTGACCACTAGAAATGGCAGAACTAGGTTCCTGATACTTCTCTCAAGTCATACGTGGCTCAAATTGTAAAACGCTGTGGCACAACTAGCTCTAACATGGATTTCTATTAGATTAAGCATTGTGAGTATGAGCTGTATCTTAGTAGTAGTGTTTGTGCACAGCTCTTGTTCCTCTTGATTTCAACAGAAATGTTGATGGCAACAAATTTTGAAAACAACATTTGGTTGTAACATGGGCAAACAGGGTTACGGCAACTCTGATGTTTCACCAAGGGACAGCATAGGAACTGGTCTGTAATTGAAGGAATTTAGTTTCTGGCCTATTTCAAGGCTTGTTGGTCATCTTGGACAGTTCAACGTGGCATGTTTTCATCCCACAAACTCTCACATGCTTTTCATTTTGGGGGAAATCTCAAAGTAAGCACATGTCTAGGAAAAAAGGTTTTGGTTATAACTACTTCTCTGTTTACTTATAATTTATTTTGAAATGAAATAGACTACTGGACTAAATCATGAAACCATGAAGATTGTTCCACTTCATTGTTTTAGTCACTTATGTGTTTAAATTTGCTAGTCTTTGCCTCTGTTCAGAATGGAAGCAATGCAAGACTTGGGTAATACCTCTAAGAGTCACGTGCTCTAGGAGTGATGCATCTTTGCAATTTAAAGTCACTTTTTTAACATTCTGTCACCCCATTAGAGGCAAAGCTAAGGCAGTTTCTCTGCTGCTGCTGCAATTCTTACCTGATGGATACTGTTCAATTGTTCCTGTCAGAGCTCAATTAGCCCCAAACCTCTGAAACGGCTTCCATACAACAAATGTGATTCTATTGCAATGCGCTACATGGTTCTATATGACAAATATTTTGTTTTGTAATAAAATGGGAAACCAAACAAATAGATTTGCTCTTTTCCTCATCCTTATCCTTCCACTGCTGTACAGGATCATGGATTTTCAGGTTGCGGAAACTGATGCTCTACTTCTGGCTATATACAACTGTGCTTCAGTGACATGCTATGGACAAAAGAGGGGAGCCAGAAATAAAAGCTCCAAAAATTACTTTAGTGGTACGCTAAAAAAAAAAGGGCTACTTGTCATGCAGTCATTTTCAGCTCATCCAATACAACCTCCAGACACATCAGAGGAGACATGATCTCCTCTATTCATCTGCATCTCATTTACAGTAGAGAATGACATACATGCAACCCACAATGTGTGCACCACAGTAGGAAGGAGAAAGTGGCATTAAAAAAGTATCAGTGGCAATATGTTCACCTGCTAGGAATTACTATTGTGTTTATTCTTTGTAAATTAACATGTCCTCAAGCAACACTCATCTGCAATTTCCAGCCTGTGTATGAGATATCTTCACACAATCTGGGAATTAAGCTGTTACCAAGAGGAGCAAGGTAGCGGGACGCAGACTCTGTTCTCAAGGAACAGGGAATTGTGCATCACTGATGTCAGGAGGATGGCGCTCTCAGTGGGGCAGGTCTTCTGTAGCAATGGCCTGCTGGAAGACTACCAACTGATCGTGTGCCCAGCTTCTCCCAGTGTTAGGTGTTTTCATCAGTGAAGGTTTGCCTCACTTATCTATCCCTTTCCCAGGCGGGTTTCTGTGCAGTGGTGGTCCACAGACGCTTTTTTCCATGATGGGAGAGTACACAAGACTGTGAAATACAATCAAGTTTTATCACAGCATCTGATTTTTAGTTGCTGTATTTGCTAAAAGCAACCTATTTTTCTGCAAACAAATGTGAAGGTATTTCTTACAAGTTTCATTTTCCTAGCAAAACACAGATTTCAAGGTTTGGTGGTTTTTTTTTTAATCATCTGTCATTGCATTGTTCTTAGGTGATAAACTACGTGTGCCGCCTTAAAATAAAAACTGATTTTTGTATTCGAATGTGAAGAACAGAAACAGATACTTATTGACTGAAGTATTTTAAGTACTGTAACCTAGCTCATAAAGTCAATGGACATAAGCATTAGAGACAAGGATGCCGTGAAACAAAACCACACCGTCTGCTCTGGGAAAGGAGTAAAGAATCAAACCTCCTTTCCACAGGCAGATTAAATAGAAGCCTGTGTTTTGGAGCCAGTTCTGTTAGGGAGGAGGTGTGCTGATGATCATCAGATGTTCTCAGACAGACAATAAACCTGCTATTAGCACTTAGGAAATTATCCCTATTTTATTTCTCAGTATTTGGAATGTATATGTCTTGATGAGTGCATTATTCTTCACCTATTCTGTCTAAACAAAATATCATGGTATTTGTTTTTAAAAATATATTCTGAAGAAGGTATTTATTCCTGACTCTTTACTGTCTATACGGTTCATATTTTCAAGTTTTTCTTTACATCCTCTGAAAGCTGAAAATTACTTTATGACAATTTTCCCACCACTACCCAACTTTAGTGATTTTAAGATAAATATCTGATATTATGAGGTCTGTCTGCAATAAAACCATAGAACCCAGCGAGCAGAGTTGCTCACACCAAGAGCTAGTATAACCACAGTTCTCCTCGCATTTCTACGCAACAGAGTGAAGCGAAGGTCTCAGGTCTGTGTGCTTCCCTACACACTATCCACAAAACACACATTGAGCCTGTTCTGGAAAACACCAGAATCTTACTTCAAAACTGGCCACAACTATCAACCTCATGTTGGTTGACCATTCACCACCACAGTCCAGTACCAGTGGAGGAAGGAAACTCGGGCTCTGTTAGAGCTGTTGCAGGAGGTGATACAAACATTGCCGATTAATTGTCATTGTGGGGTTTCTTGCACAGGTGCCAACCCCTTCCATTAGAGACTGGACAGAGACCATCTGTCACACGATACTGGCCAAACGGCCATAAGGCAGTGATTACTTTCCACCACTTATAATGGCTCCATGGCTGTACTGCTCATGATGTAAATCCCAAGGGCGGTGTAGATCCCCATTGCCTCCTATGGAAGTCAAGGGGTAAATCAGACAACTGAAAGCAAACCAGAGAGAACTTCTTTATCCACAGCATTCCCCAGGCCATAAATAGTGTGTTAGTGATCAGCCTAAGACAGCAAGAAGTGTATGTCACGCCAAAATTGACTGCTGGGTTACTATATGGCTTTTGCTTTCCGTCCTTTAAGATACTCATATCGCCTTGAATGTAACTTGCCCTTTTGCCCTTCCTTTGATGCCTTCTTTGAAGTTTTTTCTATATCAACGGTACTGTATATTGCATATTCTACAATACTAATTTTTACCACAGGTATACATTATCATATATAGGCTGTGTGGAGTTTGTACCTGCTACCCACAGGTAGAGCCGCACTGACACGGCATATAGGGGAAAGGTGAACGCAAACAGTGGATATGGTTGGGTTTTTACCGCTAAGAGTGGGTACCACTGTTTGTAGCTGTCCTGTCAGCTCTTGGGCATTATTGACCCCTGATCCCTCCAAGCCACTTCCAGGTGGCCCAACAGAACAAACATATCTTCCCCACTCCCCCATCTCCAAAGCTAATTAGGCATCTTCCAGAATATTCAACAGTGCCCTCCCTATATGGATAAAGGCTGCCTGGCAAAAAAATTAAATATTGGAGACAACCACCCCAAACTACCAAATACAGACTTTGTTGAATACTTTGATTTGGTTCTACTAAAAAACCCAGATGTTTTCATGTATCCAGGCTTTAATGGCAACTGAAAATGAAGTTAGGAAAAGCGGACAAAAGTTGTAAACAACAGGCTTATTTGCCTGATGGTTCTAATACTTTAACAAGTTATTTTGAATATTCTGCCCCCCCCAAGAATATTTAATTTGCTGCAGTTTGTGAACATGACTCATCATATTCAAAGATTTAAAGTTTCAGAATAAAAGATAAATGTCTTTGTAAATTAAACAAAGAAAAAACCAGTATTACTTAATAGTTGTTTTACCCAGACCTACTGAGCAGGATAATATTTCAAATAATCATGCTAGGGCTTTTAAATTGTCTTCCTCAATATATAGAGTACTATCAAATATTAGTGAAGGCCTAGAAGCTTATTGTCTCAGAGAACTGGCCCCAAATTTCACAACCATGAAGTTTTTCCGTATTTATAGAGCTTAAAACCAAACCAGAGTAACTTGCAAACAGTTAACAATTTAAGGCCACAATTTGCGTTTAATTTTTTGAGAGACTACTGAAGATGAGAGTGAATCACAAATACGAATAAATTAAAGCCACCATATGAAGTAAAGCTGTCATTACAAGATTCACTGACTTTTGCCCTAACACTCTAAAAACGGGGAGGGAGGGCAGAAAAATGAAAGCCTGAATCTCTCCCACTCAGAGTAGGGCAATGACAGCCCACTACCTGATCTTGATGCATTTTATTTGGAGTAACGACAGTGACTGTCAATCCTGCAGTTAAATTTACAACAGGATTATTAATTGCTCTTTTACGTAATTAGCAACCTTAGACATAATTACTTAATTGGAGAAATGATAGCTTAGCCACAAAGGCTTTCACTTGACATACAGAATTTGCAGACAGATATTTTAATAAAAAAAGTACTACTGTGCTGATGTATTAATTGTGTCTGAAAGCAATGCACTTGCCCAACTCTGAAGAAGTGGGAATTTGTCAAAGAGTTAGAGACATATGGGCTGTTGTGTAATTCTGAGTGTTAATGTCTGAGAATTTTGGGGCATAAGGACTCACAGTTCCTAGGATAATAAGATCAACTTCCAAATGCACTAGTGATCTGGAAAGATATGAAGACAAAGATACAATGCTTGTGAATTAGAAATGTCTGACAGCTATCAGAAGGAAACCACTACATTTTAACAAACTTAAGATATAAATGGCGAGCTCGCCAACCCTTCTTCCCGAGAGAATCATCTGAACAAGAATCATTCATTTACCTCATTGGAAACACCAGAAGAACTGTCTTGAACATAGTCCAAAAGCTTTTTAGGTGGCTGCATCATAAAAGCAGAAGTGTAGAGATGAAATGGAGTAGAATCAATGGCAGCAAGGAATGAAACGTGGAGAAGGTGACACAGTTAGAAACTAAGTGTTGACAATGTCAGATACAAAGAGTGACACATATGGGCAGAATGGAAGGAAGAATGTGTTACAATATTTTTTAAATTATAAGCATCTTAATAAAATGTTAGTAACTTTAGGTGGTAAAATTTACAACTGGCATGGTTGAATCAATTCTAGCAGTTTTTAATACTGATGAGACAGAAGAGCGTAAAGCATCACAGTTACGTTCTGCTGGGGAAATCTCAATATATTTTATCTTACAGGAGACACTATTCTCAGGTTATCATTATCAGTAAAATATTGTTGACATATTGTTCGTCAGAAGAATGTATCTGGACTGCTTCTGCCCACCTAGAGAGAGGAATGACAAAACAGCTTGAATGGCTAGATAAAAGGAGATAAAAGGTAATCAGTGAAAATGTGATACATTATAGACCACTAGACAACAAATTAAATCCAGGTATATTTAGCTATTTTTTTATTTTTATTTTCAGGTGGTATTCAATGGGTAATTTTTTAAATGTTATGATTAAAAATGTTTTAAAAGAATGTACGTGGTTTGCTTTCTCTTCTGCTCTCCCTGAAGTAGCTGGGAGTTCTGATTTTGGCTTACGGCTAGCTACAAGAAGGGACTAAGGTACCTGTTCCCAGAGTGCTCTCCAGGGCCCTGTGTCAAGTACTCGGGCTCCTCGGGCAGTCCGGCATGTCAGTAATTAGCGTGCTGAGGGAGGCTCTGGAGAACTGCTAGCTAACAGGAAAAGGTAAGAATGGGAATGTTTTAAATCCTGATACTCTCAAGCTTAAATGCCATGTCTATTTGGGATTTTCTGCCTGCGGGCAGGTGCTTTTGCTTTTTTTCCTCAAGCTGCCCAGGATCCTGGGGAGCTAGGAGAATACTTAACCAGACTGAGGGAATGCTTGGGTTTACTTCCCTCCTTTTTCTGGGGGGATTTGAACTCCCTGTCTGGAAAGTACTCTAGCCACTCTGTTAGACATTCTTCTGGGATGCAGACATTTGTTATCATTTTTCCTGAAGATGTTAGAGTATACAGGAAAGAATTTGAGCTCCATGGAGCCAGGGAGGGTGTGTGCAAAAGCATGAGCAGGTGTATCTCCAACCTAGTCGTTAAGGCACTGTGCAGGGAGGAGGTGAAACCTAGTTCTCAGTCTCATTTCGAGGACGTTGCTGTTTTATCCTTGTATAAAAAATATAAACAGCCTTTGTTGCTTACATCCAATTAAGCCTGTGGTATTTGCAGAAGAGTTGCGAGTGCCTAGCCAACCAAAGATGAAAAACTGAGATATCTCTGACGTTTAGGTGTTTCAACCAAATGGAGCTTTCAGGTTTATAATTTTAAACTTGAATGCTTGCAGTAGGACTAAGGTACCATCTGTTTGCCTGAGTCCTTTTTTTGGACCTGGCCATTTGTGAAAAATCGGAGCAGAACTGAAGTCCGTCTGTTCAAGCAGGTGCCCAGCCTGAAAACAGAGCAAACCTGTATCTCTGTGTTCAGGTACAAAATACGTATTCTGCATGTATGCATATAAGAGAGGGAAAAAAGGAAAAAAATCTCAGTATTTACTGCCATAAGCAATTTGTATATGGCTGTGTGCATTTAAATTTAGACACATTCCTTCAAGTAAAATGTATGATTTGTAACTTAGCATCCCTAACACAAACTGACATATTTTTCTGTTCTGAAAGATTGTTCAAAAATAACCCAGCCAAATGCAAAAGATTTAGGGAGACCAGTAAACATCCCTGTTTAACATGCAATTTGTCTTGTTCTTAAATATTTACACACTACTATTTGTCTAACGTATAGTCTGTATTAAAGCTAGTAAAGCCACTACTCTGGCAAGTTAAGGGTCCCCTTGAAAAATAATAGTCATATGTATGAGATAACTTTACTGACTTTTCTCAAAAAAAAAAATCATATTAATATTACTGGCATATGTTTGCTGAATTTGGTAATTTGTAAATTCCTCATTATAAAACTATTTTCCCTAATGTTTAAATATTAATATTCTGTCCTCACTTACCGGGCGTCCAAACTCCAGTTCTGAAAAGAATTTATACCAGGGTTCGTTTTCTAAATCTATGTCATCTGGGTTTATGCGATCAGTCTGGAGCAGTTGTGAAGGAAAAGGGAAGGAAAAGGCACACACTGAGCAAAGTGCTAGAAATGCCATGTCACTTTAACAACACACACACACAAACAAAAAACAAATATGGGGAAAGGAATGGAATAAAATCAAAGAATGAAGATGGTAATTAAGATAAAGACTATTCTTGTTCAAGAGCTGTCATTGCCTGGTAGCTTTAATACTTTTCTTTTTGTTGCTGTTATTCCAATGACTGGAAGATGTTAAACATTTTAAAATTACTCTTTAAAAGCTAAGAGAGCTCTTTGACCACTTCTGTAAACATCACTGTATTACTTAAGTACATTTAATGCTATTAAAGATTCCTTGTTAAGAAGATGGTTTAAACGACTGTCTTCAGCATAGGCAAGAAATTGCCTATCTGATCAGCAATAAAGACATAACTTTATCAGTATTACTTTTGGTCTTTCCTTGCCTTCTCACAAAGCATGTTAATTCTGGATCTTGCTGTCTTGAAGCAAGCGCTGAGCAGAGGTAAGGAATATGCATCATGCAGACATGACTATATTAAAAAGCCACTTTAGCATATGAAATGGAACTGGTATATTTTAAATCCTATGGTCAAAATCAGAGAACAAAAAATTATTCATTCCATAATACTCGTTTTAGCAGTATTTTGTAATGCTTTATCTCCCACAGCCTTGTTGACATAATGAAGCATTTTTTTCCACAGTGAAATACATTGTTTTCATCTGAAAATTCTCACAGCAAAGGGATAAAGTAGCAACTGAAGATAGCATTAAGAAAATTCTTCCATGAACAGAAGAATAATTGACAGATTTATTCAAGTAGCATGAAAACACGACAGTGCAAAACAGTAGAGCTCGCAATGGGATATCTAATCAACTGTAAACTTGGCTGCATTAATTATTTTCTAAATAGCTCCAGTCCTTTGTAGGATCTGATGTAAGCTGTCATGCAGCACAGAATTACAGCGAACTGTTGGCTTAAAGATCTCTGAAACAGAGAAAGCCTCTTGTTAAAGATATTTCTGAATTTAAAATTTGGTCCTCCACAACTGTAATTATCAGAACTTTGACACTAATTATGGTGTGACCTAGAAAGCAATCCTCAAAGATGAAGACAGGGTCCTGCATAAAGAAAGATACTGGCGATTAAGTATGTAACACTTTTTCATCCTGAGTCAAGCTGTCACCAATACACCAGAGCAATCACATACAGCTATTTCTGTTTTCTGCAAGAGATAACACCGTGCTCTTGACCATTTCAGGTAATTAAACATCTTGCAGCACTTTTCTTGCTGCCTTTGATGTTACTGGAACAGACTGCCAACTTTGCTCTATTGAAAGGTCAACAACCCTTTTGAACTACCTTGGTGCTCACATATCTATGAGCTGTTCATGCAATATCTGGGCACCAACTGTCGTTTTACAGATTTATCTTCACAATGTCCCTTTCAAGTAAGGGAGGTATCATTCCTGTGAACAGAGTGGGAAATGAATGCCAGGGATGAACAACTTGCTATGCTCCATAGCAGGGTTAGGAAGTGAAGCTGCTCTGGAGTGTTGCCCTTACACTTCCACCATCCACAGCCATAATTCAGCACTACTAATGACAACTGTTTCAACTCAACTATATATACCCATGTCTTTAGTAGAAAAGCACCACTGAAACTAGTTTCATGAACTAAGATTTGTGACCTTAATAGAGACTGTAATTGATTTAAGAAAAAACACGTGATTCTGTTCTACAGAGAGGTGAAGGCATGAAGGCAAGATTCACAATGCAGAAGATAACTTCATTATATATCAACTTGATTCCCGTTACAGAGAATGCTTGGCATATTCAGAGTTTTTTCCTTACGTTAAAGAAGATCCACAATTTAGATCTGGATAATCTGAGAAGCCAGTACTAAACAATTGCTTTTTTCATCATTTCTCCAAACTTGGTTACAGTGTGTTGAAATACTTACAGCATGTTTTCATCTTTATATTATACCAATGAATTTTCACAGAAATCTGAATATCCACAATTGGTTTTATCAACATTAAATAAATAAGTAAATAACCCACTTGAAATGCATACGGGTGTTGAATTTGTGGAGCTGTTGGCAATACAAATCCAGGCTTACTGACATTACTTGCTTGGGTAGCAAGCATGAGCCTCGTGAGCCTTAAGGTCCCCTGGACAGCAGCAGCCCCACACCTACGTATTGATGGACCGGTGTCCTTTCTTGCAGGGAGCCAGAACACACCATCAGACCAGCTGGGCTTCCAGCCAGCTAGCCAAGGAGATAAAAACGAGAATGGGAGTTGGCTCCCCTTTTATCTTCAAATACTCTTGCAATTAGCTGAAAGCTTAAAAATCCCCGCATTTCTGCTTTTAAAGAAAAAGCTAGGAATAGCGTATTTTATGTAGTTTCTAAGTTTTTGAGTTCTCCTCATGTAGTAGTGCGCAAATAAAATGAGCGCGTAAGGAAGCGTGTAAAGCTAACTCCATGAATACAAATCCTACGTTGATTTACAGCTTGAACCGCAGAGGGCAGCAAACAAAAAGAAACTGAGCACTGAAGTCTGCAAGTTCACTGCTGCCTGGCGGTTCTAGAGAGGACTCTGCATTCCCTGTGCTACCAAGATCAATACGCAGGCAATCGATTTCACTTGCCTTTCGGATTCAATTTTGCTGATGGACCTTTTTCTATTATCTCCTCTTCTAAGAGACTTCAAATGAATGAACAAATCATTTTGATTTAAAAAACTGAACTCTGCTTGGTCTTACAAAGTAATAGAAGCTAAAAGCAATAAAGTAAATTAAATTCCCTTTTTATGACTTGTCGGTCAAACCAAGCCACGTTCTATGCTCTATGCTTCATGTAGTTATTTAGTAACATTTTCATTACTTGTTGAAAATATACTACTAAACGCCAGTAAGTAACTTTTTGCCATTTGCATCAGATGGTCAACATAGCACTGCATCAACATACTCAAGTATAGAGGAACACTGTCATTTAAAAGAATTACATCTATAGTGTTGCATGCAGCTTTGCCTGTGCTTGATTTGATATACACAACTAGACCTTCACAGGTAATAACCAAAAGTGTACATTTAAACTGGTGAGTTAAATGGTTCTTACAACAATCTGCATGGTCAAATTAATATTTTGCATTTGCAAGTTCAGACACGATACTGAGGCCTCTTTGGAGCAATGGACTGAGATGTCTGTTGTAAATTTGGCTTTGGCTTTTCATTAGCTCTAGAGCTTGCTTTTGCTTTTCCTTTTTTTCAGACTACTTTTAAATAGCTGTTGTAGCTCCAAGTCCACTACCAGACTGACTTAGTCTCTCCATATCTTTATGAGAAGACATTTTTTTAATGTCATATCAAAACATACCTGCATGTAGAATTTCTGATTTCTTTTTAAAACACGCTGAGAAAATTTTTTTAGTTGACGAAGTGTTACTCAAGTAACTCAACTAGCACCAAGCAGAATATTCTGATAACCAGCTTGAGATCTCAAAGGTGACCAAACTTGCATATTCTAAAGAAAATTTCAAATTTTCCACTACAATAAAAAAAATCATAACAAATCAACAGATGTAGATCATGGTGCAAGCCCAGTCCATTTCTGGTATTTGACAAAACAGTAATGTTTTTTAACTTGTACTCATCACGAAATCCTGTTGCATATAATCTCAGTAGAAAATTTGTATACTGAACATATATAAAAAAACCTAGAACTAAAATTTAACCTGACAGTTTTATCTGACTAGCACATGTGTACTTTCATGTTTAGACTAAAACACCTAATGAAAATAAAGGCATCTATTGCTTGTCCCAATTTTACAGTCTTTCCTTACAGCAACACTAAGATTTTTCCTTACTTGCTTTACTGCAGAAATAGAGAAATGTACACATATGAAGGAATCACTTCACATATACAAGGTTGAAGCTAGTAAAGAATAAAAATTTAACTTCATATTCATAGAAGTAAGATTAAATTATTACACTGCAATTTACTTATTCACTGAAAGTAAACATCCATTTTAGGAAATAAATCCATGGTTCAGATGATATTAGAGAAAGAGACGACTGTTTTATTGAATTGCAGTCATTGGAGATGGAAACATACATCAAGACAACTTATGTATCACCTTATCAGTGCTATGTTATTAGAATAAATAGTAATGTATTATGGGCTTATTGAAACAGGAAGAAAGGAGCTGCCACATCATTGCTTGGAAGACTATTCAACAGCTTAATGTCACTTACTTTTAGTTGTAGTCTCAAAGGACCAATCCTAAGCCTCTCCTTTTTGTTGATGTTTTATACTCTTACAAATTGCAGAAGAAAACGCATTAATTTCCTGTTTCATGACATAAGGCTGCTACATGATACTGCAGCTTGAAATTACACTCATCTTTTTATATCCATAACAAAGGTAATCATCCATCCCTAACCAATCTATCCATGTAATGTTTATTACTAGGTCATTTTTTTTTTAGGTTTATTATTTCTCACATTCTTTTGGCCTACTGAATAGGATCTGCTGAATAATATTTTCCCCTAAATGTTAGTTTTACATTGAATCTCATTTTATAATATTCTTCCCATGTTTCTGATCTCCACATTAATCACAACTGGTTCCAATGTAGTACCTACGCCAATAAAGGAAATGCTTATCTTTCAAACCTCACCTGCCCTGTTTATTATCATACAAGGAAGCTGTAAGTATTATTTCTTCTCTCTTTTTTTTCTCCCCAGATCATTTTGCCAACAAAACTGCAATCCTGTAGACATGGAAATGATTTAATTTCAGCAAAAAATTTTAAGATTTGGATTGTTGGAGAAACTCTCTTTGACTTTTTTGGTTTTGGCAAAACTAATAAAGTAAGAATTTCTAGTTCAGGTGCTATAAAAGTCCATCTTTCACAATATTAATGAACAATATTTATTTTTATATTCCATACTTTGATTAATATTTTCTTTCAGTATGATCAGAACAATTTTTTCAGACATTAAAAATAAAATCTTTTGAGATTTTCAAGATGAAAGACTTAACTCATGCAATACTGACACAGTTGAGAATTTGGAGTTTTCATCTGAATTTGGAACTAATGCATTGTTTTCAGATGTCAGCTTTTCCTACGCACACAGAAAAATCTTTTGACCTACTCTGCTGATCTCCATTTAAGAAGTTGTGAGTTTTGCTTTCAATACCCCATTCAACAAGCACAAGGAAAGCATGCTTTAGTGAAACCAAATCTTTTTCTTTTTGTAATACAGTCCAAAGGAAGTATCTACATACATAAAGCTAAACATCATCCTTTTGAACGGCGGAAATTCCAGACTGGTAAAACTTCAACTATTTTTATATCAGTTAATAACATTATACTAGTGTCAGCCCAACTTTTATCTCTTGTATTCTACATCAATCCCTGTTTTCTGATCTTTGACAGCTCTGAATCGTACATAAACATAAAATCTCTTAATTCTGTCCACAAATATTATTTCCTCAGCTTTTAAAATTTATTCTACAAAGATATATTTCCTTGTATTTACATCAGCTAAGTCTAAACTTCTAGTCTGAGCTTCAGAGGATGAAGTGTAATCTTGTCCTTGACTGATGCCGCTCAGTAATTACAACGTGACTAAGGGTTTTCTCCATGAAAATATATTAAGGACCAAACAAAGCTCAAAAACCAACCTCTTGATTGAGAACATAAAAAATAAAATGCATAAGTTAGTTAAAAAAAAGGATTCAGGAGCAGTCAGCAAAGCTTACTTTTTTTGTCATTTCATTAGTTTGCTAAAATTGAAAAATTGTATCTATGATCATTTTCATTAGCACTGCAATTCTTATACAAATTATTTTTTTCATATTACATTAGTAGAAAATGTAATTTATTAGAAAAGCAAGGCCACTCTTGAAACATCACTGTAATTTTCTTATTTTTAACTTGAATCTGCTGTTATTCTTTGGCATTGGAAAGGCTGGTAAATGACCTCACTGTATATAATGCAGCCACAGCAATCAAAAAAGTGCTCAGAACAAATGCCATCACCTTTTAAATAAAGTTATTTGTTAAGTTCATCTTCACAATAAATACTAAATCCCATTTAATTATATTGATTAATTAGCCGTTCCTATAGAAATGCCAATTTCCTCTTTGAAAAATGCATCAGTTCTGCAAGAACTTAATTTGGCAGAAACACAGCTTAATATTTTCTAGCTAATGAAAATTATAATCCTGTGAAGACCACAAAAATGCAAGGGAAAGGTGCTTAGTACAGGTGTTTCACACTGTTGACATACTACATATTCTGGAATTCAATTATTTCCTTTATTTATTTTAAATGAGTAAAATAAATTCTGTGTACAAGCATGTAATGCAGTAACACAGAAGTAAATAGTAATCCAGTATTGATTATATAAACTCCTTCTTGAAAACTGACTCCCTCAACCATTTCAACCTCAAAGTAAAAGACCAAGAAAAGAAAATACTGCCATTGATACATAAGAGTTTTCCTAAAGCAAGGAAGTATTGAGATAGCACAAAAGTAAATTAGAAAGGCTGGGTGAATGTGTCTTTCAGCAAAGGAAAACTTCCATTAATGGTCATTTTGCATGCATTAAGCATAGCTTTATCAGACATGCTTGTGAAAAATTCCATAATTGCAATCATTATTCAGAAAGCAGGAATAAAGACTTCTAATTACACATTAATGTATACTCACTAATCAGAGTGTAACTGAGGCTGGAAAGGACCTCCAGAGGTCATCTAGTCCAACCTCTGCTAAAAGCAGGTCTAATCAGATCAGGTTGCTCAGGGCTGTGTTGAGGTGAGAAATGGAGATTCCACAGCCTCTCTGGGCAACCTTGACCAGTATTTGACCAAAATCTCCTTAGTTGTACAATTAGGCAGATCCTGAAAATGCAAATAGTTTATTTTTATGCGTTAATTAATCAGATACCATATGTGCTGTTAATACTACTGAAAATGAGTGCTGGAGATGCATGCCAATTAGAAAAAAGCAGTTTCCATTAATTCACAGTTCTGTTCATCATCCATTAGGTTTGCACAGTGGTGGTTTGATTTCTTGGAAATACCAGAAGATCTAAGTTTAGCAAATAAGTCAAACCCACATTTTCAATACAACCGTCAGGAAAGAGCAAAGACAAATTGCTGCAAAATCATATTTGAAAAAGGACCTTTGATATTCATCTAAGTAGTTATATCAGTAGTAAATAATAAAAAGATGACCTCTCACCAAACCTCTTTATTACCCATTTCACTCATGTGTCTTACCGGTCTTTCATGTTCAAGGATTGATGACTTTCCCGGCTCATATTCAAAAATACTTCTTGGTTCAGAACGGAACTTGCGGGTATCGACCTTTCTGTCAGGGGGATCCCAGTCATTTCTAAGTAACAAATACAAGCAATTGAGTTAATTTACTGTCATTGCCACCTGCTTTACAGCTCCATGCTAGAGAAACACACAAAACCAAATGAATTTCAGCACAGTTTCTCTTTCCAGATTTCAGTTGTGAAATGGCTGGCCTAGCATCCCAGTGTTTTAACCACTATATCATCTATACAGCAGGTATATTCAGTACAGCAGGAAAAATGCTAGGGATGTCCAGCCTATGTGATAACTCACACTTTTGTTATAACTGGTAGACCAGTTCAAAAACATCCCTGACATACTGTGTCGAAATACCATGACGTGCCTTCTCAAATTGCAAATTTTCTATACTTGTTTTATACACTACACGAATATAGGCAAGTGGTAGATATTTTTGGTATCATACAGTAAGATAGCAAGTCCATACTGAAAAAGTTACAAAATTTTCTGAGACAAAAAATGAGGAATTATTTTAAAAGACAGTGTTGAAAATCTAATAGATGCTTTTTATCCTGATCTGTAGTAGAACTGCTCCTGAATATCCTTGTAAACAGTATACTCCTTGGAAATCTGAATAGGTAAACAAGAGCAAGAATTTGGCAGTTGACTTTGGGAGGGAAATGTATCCATTTTCTCTATAATTATAAATTTGCTTTAAATTTAAAAGTGCTATGCAAAGAAGTAACCCCTACTATATTTTTTCTGTAATTTACCATGTTATATTAATAGCTACCTACACATTTTTGGGGGATAGTTAGCTAGTTACTATCACAGCGAGAGTTACCTTTTCGTGGCAGTTTTTGTAGTTACTACTCACATTGCATTTGGAAAACTGTAGCTCATACATCTTTTTACTTAGCTCTGTGTAAAATGATCCACTAGTAACTCAAAGAATGGGGGAAAGAAAAGGGGAAATCCTATCAGCTGTTGTCTATGTTTACAATAAGAAAGAGCATACACTGATTAAATTCTATCAGTTCTATCAGCCTTTCTGATGTGACTTGGTTTGATGTGACCTGACATAAGGCACATCACATGCCTTAAAAAAAAATAAATCTATGGGGTAGCTTTTGTTTACAGTATGTTTGTGAGTGCACAGACACATCTATTTATAAAATACCCTACATTTCAAGGGAAGTAGTTCTACATGTCTCTATTGTTTACTTTCACCGAGGCAAAAATCAGAGCAGAAAAGGTTTTATATTAGGTATTTTTTGAGAACAAACAGGAAAATGGAAGTGTTCTGATCAAGTTGCATTATCCTGTGAGTCACTGAAGAAAAAAGGATGCTACTGAAATTCTGACTCGTAGTCGGTTCACTTAATTTACAACATGTAGCCTGTAATCCCTTATGGACTAAGTTAATGCAAACCATATCTTGCCTCCAAGTTATAAAACTGTGATACATGTGGACCTAAGCCTCTTATGTGAGATTTTAAATACTCAGGCTTTATAGGCAATTAAAAAAAGACTCTCCCAATGGCAGGAGAAGACTGACAAGCTATAGTTGTCAGCAGCAGGCAAAGCATAACTAACGTGTTTGGCATCCCCTGGCCTGGAGAACATAGATTTCCACTGCCTGTCTTATCACGCAGGAGATTAAAAGGAGAGGCTACATCAAAATTCAGTGCTGAAGCAATTATTTTCAAGCTTGACAAAAGGAACGGTAACGGGCCTCAGTTTCTGTGACCAAGGCAGTTGGCCGAGCACAGGATGATGACTCACGTAACTTCAGAGATCAAAGCTAAGCAGATGCACATTTTGGTGCCTTGATAACAAAATCCACACTTCTGTATGACTTGCTAACAAAATTCAAATCTCATGGCCTTTGGGAGGTAGCCCAACTCTAACCCCTAGCACTTCCTCATGACAGCCTGCCTTCAGCAACAGGAGTAGCCAAAATCAGTAACCATTGAGCAATCTCATTTTCCTCTGCAATATGTGTATCTGCTGGATTACCTTTTGGATTGCCACTATCTACAAATTTTTTAAAAAGCCATAGTCATATTCTTAAACACTTAGTATGCTCTTTTCTCATAATCTTTTATGCAAACTGCAAATTATTTGAAACTGCTTAATATAATTCAATTCCTACATACAAAAACGTTTACAATGTCCAAGCTGACAAAATGGGCAAATTCTGGTTTTGTTGCTTGAATGTAACCAAGAGAGGTGGTCTTGTAGCCGCAAATGGAACAAAAAATGACCCTTTTCATGTATAAAATATATACATACATAGATACACATACACATATAAAAGTGCAATAACATAGTATTATATTGACATGTAGCATCCATGAACTAAAGAAAAAGCTTTTTGCTTGCTGAAGAGTCTACAGAGTTTGTGCACAGGGCACTCTGCATGTTTTTATCAGAAGGATAAGCATTTCTTTCCTGAGTTATTAAGTATTAACATCTTCCAGACTGGACTGTAACCACTGGGACCTGGTTTTGCGCAGCAAGTTTGAAGCTGGAAAGCTACGAGACAACTGAAATGCTCCTTTAATCTATAAACACCTTCTTGGTCTACCAAAATGGAGATGGAGATTTTAAAAAATGGGGATGTACAGTACTTCTGAGTTCTGGGGAAAGATGGCTTGAGTGCCATGCTCTTACAGTTTTGCTCTTCCTTGAATTTCAATTTACAGCATCATTCAGATCCCTTCTCTTTGCTACTGGATACCATAAATGGCGTTTCTGACTCAGAGACTAACTATTCGGGACAGCTGCTAGAGCGTGGACTGTTCTGAAACACAACAAGCAGGACAAATGCCCGTGATGGTGTATCACTTGTAAGAATAAGCACTTCTTTAGCACATTGAAAAAATGGCAGCACCACACGATACCTACGCTACTGATGAAGATTACCCCTCATCACGTGACTGTCCCTTGAATAAAGCCCTTGAAGTCATATTATTCTATAGCTGCTATTTTTTCCTTTGTGATACCCTGTAACTGGATTACTGTACATACCAAGAACACTTTTTGAAACTACGCTAACTTACTTTTCTGGTGTAGACCTTTCCCTCAGACGATGTGGTGGTACTGGAGGTGGCACATGTGGAGGTGGTAAAGGGGATGAGACCTTAAAGGCATCGGAGCTACTGTCAGAAGCGCTTTTAGACAATGGTCTGTATGTCTGCGTCTTTGCAGCTGGGTGTGCTTGAGCAGAGAAGGATGGACTGTAGCTACCTAATATAAAACAAACCCAGAAACAGTCACAGCATGAGAATGATTTTTAATAAAACACACCACAGAATGCTACAAAACCCCACAGTTACTCAAAAAAGCTGCAAGGTTACAAAAATATGTAAATGCCTTTTTAAATGTACGTTGCTGTATACTATGTAGCTCATTAGAATACTTTTAATGTATTTTACATAAAAGTAGAAACACACAAAGTGCAACATAGCTAAAATAAATTAATTATTAATTGGGGGGGGGAGGGGGGAGATAATGGCTGTATGTATCCAACAGAGTTGTTAATGACAGCCTGTTATTAATCCCCAGGCTCATCCTGCCTCTCAGTTGTTCTACGTTTAGAAGGAAGAGAAGAGGCAGGAAATGCACTTTTTCCCCCTTGTTTTAGTAATTATTGTTAGTCTAGGACAACTAGGCAATAGCGTATCTTGAAGAGGATCACAAGAGTCCAAACAGATCTTGAACAACTGACCCACAACAAATGCTCTCAACAGTACACAAAATGCAGTATGAGAGCATGTCAAATGCGACAAACACTGAAATGGCAAAATTTTGAATGCTATTTTCACAAAAGGCACTACTTGGGTTTTTTTTTGCACATATAGTCTTTCACACTTTCACTTTTGTTCTTTTAAATAGTTTTACCACATGGTTATAAACTTCTGAAAGACAAAACAATTATATTTTTATTAGAGGAATATGTCTGTCTTGGAGCTAAATAACGTCAACACCAGTGCTTATAGCAAAAATGAACAAGATCATAGAACAGAGTCATCTTTATTAGGCACTCTTACTGCATACTTTAAAATGGTGTTTTCAGTACAACCTTTTTGTCTTCCCATCTATGTAATTAGCATTTGTAGTTTCACACAGTAATTCCCGTTTCATTTTGCTAAGGAAAGACTGCGTTACTCACAATCACTAGTGAAAATAAATGCAACGTAATCAGAAACTACACTATTACAATGTATCCCGTCTGCAGTAAGAGGCCCACAGCTGCAATTCATTTCTGTGGTAAGAATGAAACCAAAATTAAACTTTGTTTCATTTGGGAAAAAAGGGCATGAAAAAACACCAACTGAGATCAAACAAGACAATAAAAAGTGTTTATATAAGCATTATAAAACCAAGCATGAATAGTTAACTATCCCTGTTAGTTGCTGACATTAACAAAAGACTCATTATGAAGTAAGGGAATAATTCTTACCAGTACTGTATGCATATGCAGTATTATACATGTCTGTGTCATCATCTACAAAAAGAAATATACATGTTACATTAGTGCAATATATGCCAGTTTATCACAGCAACGCAGCTTTGTTTTTGCAAATAGAGACACAAGATTGGTAGGCAATCAAGCGCTGGCTATATTTCTTTTCCTCATCTCAGAGGTGTTTTCTGAAGACTCTCTCTTCCCATTATACTTACTATAGGCTATTTTTACCATCTTGTTGGTAAAATGGTATGTTCTTGTCATGTCACCCATATTGTGTACTTGCTGGTTAGCACTGAATTGCAAATTATCGCTTTTTGTCTGTTCTCCTTTCTCCAGGCTCAATTTCTTCCCTTTGTCAGCAGCTCTCTACTAGAGACTATTAAGTTGTTGTTCCTATCACAAAAAGCAACCTCAAATATCTAGTGCATGACTAGTGTTCAAAATAGATCCTGTAAGCCAAAATTTTCCTGCTTACATTTTTTATTCTCCCACTAATTCTGTATGACCATACTGAATGCAAGCCCTACCTCAGGTAAATAATCTCCTTCCTTCCAGAGGTGTAATGAGCATAATTGCCATTTATACGGTTTCTTGACATCCTTGGTGACAATCATGATAAAGAACATGAACTCTAAAGCTGGTAATGTCACCAAAGCTCCATTTCAACAAAACCAAATAAGACATTCTATGAGAAAAATGCAATTCAGACAGAAAATGTATCCTCAAAACAGTCTGCTTTCTAGCCCGTGCTGTTCTAACACATGAGCTCTCCAAAAGAAAGCTGCTATGTCAGAGATTTACAGCAGCCAATTTCTCATCCCTCAAACTAGAGACAAGGATCACTTCACTGAGCCCCCCAGTGACATGGAATCATACTGGTTGCATACCTATTCTAATCACTTCAATTTTTATTTCGTTTTAGTAACAAAATAAATGCATTAGAAATTTTCAGCCTTAGCAGAGGAAAATAGCTCGCTCTGCAGTGAAATCTATCATCCAATTTGCCCATTTGACTTGATTAATTATCTGACGCTTGGTGAACACTTGTATTTTCACATAGCAGACAATCAAAATACAGAAAAGCACATTTTTTAATACCACTGAGAACCACCCAGCCAAGACAAAAGTATACTTACCAGGCTTATGAACCATATGGATTTGCTTGAACATTGTCTTGTACCAATCCTTCGGCCTGTCAACTGTCTAAATAAAATATAGGTTTAGCAATTAACAAAAAAACCAACCCCAAACCTGTGTGCACAGATGTGATCAGACATTTAATATTATTCTAGACACAAAATCTATTATCTGTTTTCCCCTATTTAACATAATCATTTTCATACCATCTATTTCAAATGGTGGATTTATGCTTTTCATCTAGGAATTCCTGTAACGCATTCTGGAAAACACTGAAGACTGAGTCAGCTCTGGACTTTGATCTTGGAGGGTACAATGGTTAGGAGGAACATAGGAATTAGTGCCAGATCAAGAGTTTATCTTCTTAGTGCCCTATATTTGATGACAATGAATGCTAGATACTTTACAGGAAAACACAAACACCTGAATAATTACAAGCGTGTAAGAAGAGATTCTGTTGAACTCCTGGCAACTTAAAGTGTCTTCAAAATGTAATTTTTAAGTAATGCAGAAAAATTTGGGAATACTACCAAGAAAAGAATTAAGACAACACTATATTTAAGAGTTAATGTTTGGATTGTAAACAAACAGTATTTCCTTTTATCAGTTTTAAATTCCCTTTCCAGGCAACTTAATTTTAACTTATTTTTCTATTTTGAGAAAAGTGAATACAATATACCTTTCAATAACCACTCATTAAATTATAGTTATCCTTACTTTTGTAAACTAAGCAATCCCAAAGTTCCCAAACTCTCCTCATATCAACACTTGCTCGTGCTTCTAATTATTCTTTTCTCTTACCCTTCTGCATTTTCTCTTTTGCTGCAATTTTCTTTGAGATAGGATGATAGTATTTCAGAAAAGGAGATAACACAAAGGCAAACATGTTTTCAGTATTATTATTCTTGGGTCCTAAAATTTTACTTGTTCCACAGTAGTCAGAAAAGCAAAAATTTTAATATAGATGTACAAAATTATCTTCAAACCTCATGGTGCACAGGGACAATTCGAAAGACCCCTCTTGATGTGCGTTATCTTGCATTACCTAATACTAAATCTGCAATCACTCTGCCCACTCCTCTTTACCGTGAAAATCCACAAAGTGAAAATCCACAAATGCTTCTCTACAAAATAACTGTCAGATCTAAGTGTGTTCACCTGGCTGCATGCCATCTTTACTGAATCACACTTTTGCCCTAAATACTTGTTACAGTTACTGTACATAATTAATCTGTTTTGTTAGCAATGGTGAGCTCTTACTGTAAGGGACTAAGCAGAAAGTGCTCCCTTCTTCTAAGGAATCAATATGAGTTGCCATAGAATTACTACTAAATGACATATTAAAAAAAATTGTTTAAAAGGAGAGCTGAGAGTCAACTGAAGAACTCAGGGATCTGCTGGGGAAGAAAGAAATGTAAGCGGCAGGTTATGGTTTTTACCCAGACCTGCTTGCAAGAGATGAAGGAGATAGAGTTTTGCATCAAGATCAGATACCTTCCCCCACCTACCAACATTCCTGACTTCTGCCAAAGGGAAGCTATTCAGAAGCAGATTTGGACCATTTTAACATTGTTTCCCTAAGGTATTAAACATCTATAGTGGCAGAACTCTGGTAAGAATAATTTAGCTGGATTTGAAACAAATATGCTGTTTGGTGCTCCAAGATCATGTATTTTCAAAAGTTTACAAGGAAGCCCAGAAAGTCTGAAAGAATTCATGCTGACGGGCATAACCTCCATGGTACTCTACATTTCCTACAGCACTACAAACCTGCGATGGTCCCATGATACCGCATCTGCCTTTCTGATTGTATTGGGCCAAGAACAGACTTCCAGCAGAGCTCAAATCAGTGATAGGTGAATAGATTGGAAACTGCATAAATGTTACTGCTATGACCCTACTGTTTGTCAAGGGACAAAGGTGCACAGATATCTCTTTCCCAAACCTTCCTTATCAGTCAGGTCCTCCACAAATCAACAGGAGGCTTCCACATATAGATCAGGTATGGAGAAGCTCCCACGTGACCAGAGAAGAAGGTCTCCCAACATCTTTCTGGACATTTGAACGCTTTTCTCTCATCATCTCTCCCTTAACCCCCACCCTGGGGTTTAAAACCTCAGCCAATAATTTGGCTTTACATTATAAACCAGATAGGATTAGTTAAGGAATAGAATAAATTAATTTAAAAATACATTTTCTCAATTTATATTCACTAATCCTACATACCAACACTTGTTTGAGGAATTAGCAGTATTCACATTGTACCAAGCCATTCAGATGCCGTCCTGCTTTGCATACATTATAGTTGTTGCAATTAAATTTTGGAACATGGTATCATCATATGTGAATGAACAATCAGCCAAATAGTGTGAAGAGGACATAAGAAGTATCTGCAGTATCTGCAGAAGTATCTGGTACTTAGGAGAGTCCATAAAAATTGCAGTATTCTAATAATCCATCAGAAAGTATGCAGTTAAAGGAGGCATTTATGACTTTCAGTGGACCTTCTGTGGTTTTTTTCTTCTAGCTGAAATATTACATCACAAATTATGGAAAAGAAATCTGGTGGGACTTGATTTTTTATTTTTTTCCATTCTTAGTAAATAAAGGCCTTTTCAGTCTACAGATTAATTTTGATAGTTAGACATGAAGCAATCATTTTGGATAGTCATCCTGCTTTCTGTGACTCTGTTTTTTCCTTTCCGAGGACCCTGTCGGTGGTAAACTTCGGTGGTGCCATTTGACTGAATGCTTTTCTGAGTGAGCAGCATTTTACCCTCTCTTTTCCAAAGACTTCATTTTTAACGCCTTGGAATTTCACCATCTTTGGGGCAGGGCTTGGCATGGTGGCAAAACTTAACAATGATCTGAATTTTCAGGCTTCAGACTTGCACTTCCCAGAGCTGGCAGGAGCTCCAGTGGTATGGAGGGAACATGCTAACATGGGATGGAGGTTCTGAGAGAAGGGAAAGCTTTACAGGAATCCTTCCCCTCTCAGCAGCTTTGGACAGAGAGGGTTTGCAGGAATAGAAAGAGAAGAGAACATCACTGCTTTCCTTGGCTAAACAGCTGTCACAGACCATGTTCTGAGAGTAAAGACAAACTTGGAGGAGATAACCGCAGCTTGAAAATCTCTCTACTCCTGAAAAGCACTCCAGAACTGAAATACAGATACTCCCAAGTTCTTATTTACAAGCTTACCTTTGAGTAGCATAGTGTTTTGGAACACAGTGTGTATGTTACCTATCCCCCGTGAATCTGCGTTTACTGCTTTTTTGATAGATAGACTGTTGCCATTTTCATAAAGATGGAAGAATAAGAAAATTTTAAACTTTGCATGCAACGGTAAACTCAACTTATTCAAAACCTTCTTTCTCTCTCCAGATGGAGTGAGGCTGAACTTTCTGGGAGAAGATGCCTATTTGGATTGCTCACCGACCTTGAAGAAAGAGCGAGTGATATATCCTACCTTCTCCTGTTCATGGGAAATGCAGTTACAGCACTTTTCCATGTTTCTGCATAGTACTGCACTTCTGAGAGGTGTCAAGGTGCAGCATATTTGAGTCTTTTGCTGACAACTACACCACCTCTATTCTTACACAACTGGGGTACACAGGGCTCAGATATACCCGCGCACATTAAAAAGGTAATCTCAAATCAATATCTTGAAAACAATCTGACTTCCAGGTAAGTCCTAAGGAAGCAGAGTAAGAACACAAAGTGGCACACGAAACACACACTCACACACACATATGCTTTTAACTCGTATCTCATTGCGAGAATCATTTCTATAATACTAAGTTTTCAAGCTATAAGATATTTTGAAATTGAAACATAACAAAACCCAGAGCAAATCCAGCTGGAAAATGTCCTAATTCAAATTACATTATGTTTTTAGGAAAAGATCTGAGAGACTCGGACTATACAATCCAAAAGTTAAATATAGGTTGGCAGATTGCCAACTCTGTTAAGCACACTTGAGGGTGATTTCTGTTAAAATCTTAGATAACTGGTATGCACCCTATTAGATCAATCTGCTACAAAAAAAAGAACAAAAATAATTACTTTATCCTTTATACAGCATAGGGACATATTTACTTAAAAATGGGGTAGGAAGCTAGAGCATTGTTGCAAAGAAATGTCTTCATTATTAAAAGACTCTGATCGTATTACTTTTTACGTCAAAAATAAAGCAAGAAATGCCAGAGTTTCCCCCCATTCCTATAAAAATCGTCCCCATCTTACCACTTATTCTGAATTTTTCCTATTGCTTTTCTCCATCAATTCCCGATTTCCCCCCTAATTTTTCAATCCATTGAAGCAGTTCTTGGCAATACAACACAGCCCCATGTGTCAGTATTGGCAGAGAGGATACATCCAACAGCTGCTACATCCTTGCACCTCCCAAAGACTTCACCTGCAAAGGCTCTGCCGCTTTCATCCTGGCTCCCACTCTTCTTACTCTTTCTCCGTCTAGCACAGCACTTCTTCTCCGGCTGGGAAGGCCAGTAAGCACTTCCTTTACAGACCTAGCGCAGCTGCCACTGTGCTCTCTGGACCAGCCAGAAGAGGCTGCCCTGACAGCAGAGTGGAAAGAATGCTTCAGCATAGTGAAAACAAAACTCTTCAGTTCGACATTCTGGGACCACTCAAGCAGCGACTAGTGGCAGATGATCAAAACTGGGCTAGTCACAATGAAAGGGCTTCCACGCTATTCGTCTACATGTCACTCAAGGGCACAATGATCATATATTGCACTTCCACGAAAATGCTAGTCACTTAGATTATTATCAGAACAAAACTATTCCTGTCTACACTACTCTGATTATATGAGAACCACTGCCCCCAAAATGCAGAAGCGTGAGATTTTTATATATACATGCACGTATGTATATATGTATACTTACATACATGCATACATATAGCATGTATAAATTTATGTTAGAAATAACAAAACAAATGCAATTACTGCATATCTCCAAAAGGTAAGAACTACAAGAGGAGCAAGAAAGACTCACAAAGTTTTGGCTACTTCTAATTAAAACTAGAAACATGAGGTTGCCCAATTATGCTGCAATCAGCAATCTCCTTTTCCGTCAACACACAATATTATATTCATGAGCTCGCTGATTACGCACACTGTATTCCACATTATATAAGACTAGAAGAATGTGAAAAACCCATTACCAACAATTAATTCATTGTATGAGTTCATACACAGATTCCCCAGCATTTCCTACCGTTCTAATTGCTGTAGGGATTCCAGATTCATCCACCGGGCCAATCCCTGCATAATGTGGAGCTTTAATGACTGTAATTTTTTTTTCTTCTTCTGAGGATCTACAGATTGGTATTGTACTGGTGGTGGTGGTGCTGCCAACAGTCTGAACATGCTGTGAGTATGTCTCTGTGGACTCTGTAAAGATAACATGACAGAATATTGTATAATGACACAATAATCATACTTGGCAGTTATAACACGCTTCCCCATTTCAGTATGCTGTACAAAGACTGACAACAATCTTAACTGCATATATATATACAACACTTGAAAAAAAATAACCTTAGCTGGGGCTTTGCCCTACTTAATGTTACATTAACAGAATTATTAACTTATTTAAGGACCAGACAGGCTATTCAACTCAGATCTTCTTAGATTAGAGGTACTTTTTCACAGCATCTTGCTCACAGAAAAAAAAAGAAAAAAACCCCCACAAACCCAGCAAAAATCTATTGAGAAATAGTGGCAGCAGCCTTTTTCCTATAAATCAGACTCTTGCACCTTTCCTATCCATTCCTTGAAACTAGTGATATAATTACAGAACTTCTCCCCCCCGCCCAGTCTAGCAAACCGTAGAAAATTGATGTTCTGTAAGCACAGCAACAGATTCCAAACAGCCCTCCACAAAGGCTTATATGTTATCTGTTTAGAACCTGTTTAGAATCTGTTTTGATACATGAATATTTTTAAAAACCAAATTCCGACATACAATTTTTGTTCCTCAGTTATGTTTATACATATAATTCATAAAAATGGACCTCAGTAGCTTGGTATCTGTAGAGCAATCTGATGATCCACCTACAGTACTTCAGGTGACTCGTGCAGGCTGCTACTGGTTTGTGGTGACTTGCAGTATTTCTACCCCTCTCCCCCCAAATCTGCCTTTATAATTAATGAAATTAATATGTCACTATTACCACTTCCCTCTAAAATTCAGACTCATTTATTTAACAAAAACCACCCCACTGCTGGGATGTGTCCTGTGAAAATTTGTACTGCTGCAGATGATGTACTTCTTTCCCATACACAGGAAAATAGCCCTACTCCTTCATGCAGCATACTTCAATAAATTAGTGGGCTGCTATGACAAAGCTTTTTTTTTTTTTTTTTTTTTTTTTGCAAGAGCAGGTACAGTGCCTGTGAGACATTTCTACTGCAGGATAAATGAATGTAGGGAGTAAAAATAAATATTCTAACACTACTGGTGAAGATCACAATTGCCTTTCGTGTGACATTAACATCCGTTGATTCTCCTGAAGCAAAATATTTGAATTGTAATATAAATCAGCAAAAGCAGCTCTTGTGACTGACAGCTCTAATTTTAATTGAATATTTCTGCTCACTCCTACTGCAGAGAGCTGGATTTGGCATGACTGTTTTAGCTGTTTACTCAAGTTTGAAATTCTGTAAATAAACCAGTGCTACACATATATGGTGAGGGGCAACTCTGCGTGGCAAACGCCTGAATATTTGGGCCTTTTTCCCAAAATGCATGATGTTAAATTTAGAAAACATTTTGGATTTGATCTTTCATTCTTCATAGGCCTCAAACTGAGGCCATCAGTGGGATTTTTACGTGAGCAAAGAGAATTAAATCAGGCTGTTATTGTGGAACACAGAACTTCAGTATCATACAAGAGTAAAAGTCATGGGAAAACACTTATTTCGGGTGTATCCAAAACAGAATTGATAGGCCTTTAGATCAGCGAACTGGAAACAATTAAAGAATCTAGAATTCTGGGATGTGGAGAAACCCATATATACAATTTTTGTACTTATTGCTATGATAAGAATAGCACCATTTGTCTAAGCTGTAAGTCTCAGAGCGAGAGCTGTCACCTAATAACCCCTCATGTGCAACAAAAAAGTAACCCCCAGAATCACATTTAAATTATTTTGCATGTATAGTCTTATCTGAATATGCAAAACATTGGTAGATAAAGCAGCAAGCAAATTATTGTTCTGGCAAAACTGGTTTATACTGGCAAAGTGCCTTTCTAAGGCTGGTCACGTATTAAAAAAAAAAAAAAATTAACAATGCCCTACAAAAAAAACCCAACTCATAGACAAATTATAGATTGACATGGCTTTAGGTTTTTAAAAGGCCAGAGCCCCCCCTTTGTTGGCAGTGTTTCTACTGAAGATTACAGAAGTTGTGGGGAGAACCAACGTACAAAGTTAGCCCTTGGTTTCTTAAAGAAGGCAAAATCTGAAGGGGCTGCACAGGTTGAGCTATTTTGATATATGCTCTTTCCTCAGTCAAGCTAGTAGAAAGGTGGCAAGAGGTCACTCTCACACAAATAAGTAATAAAACTTAATACTAACTCCAGTTCAGGATCACTACTTCTAATAATAAATGCTTTTTCTTTTTCTTTTTTTTTTTTTTTTTTGCATTTACTTCCCAAGGTAGATGAATAGACAATACCTTCATTACGGATGTGAAGCACTCTGCAATTGTTTGCAGTCTTTGCCACATGAATTGGAATATGTTGCGTAATGTATAAAGCAAACGTTCTGTGTGAGGCTTACCCATCATCCTGCCATGCTGCATGATAACAATGTTGGAATTGAGTGAAGCTGGTGGAGGGTAAGCTGAAGAAGGGGAAAAAGGCCTTTGAAAATGACTCACTGGGCTGGCAGCAGTGCCAGAGTTCCCATTCACTGTGATCTGAGCCTGAGAGAAACAAAACAATATCCCATTAAACTACACACAAAGCCCTCCGACTGTCATCCCAAACAACGAGTAACGCAGGACTGTCATCCACACAACAATTACCAGTTGTCAGGTACCTAGCCATAATGGCATCTGCATTCACTGAAATACAAAACTCATCACAAGGGGAGCAGAATGTGTTCCTTATATACCTGGTACCTCCCCCCTTCTCTCCTTGTATGTGCTGTCTGTGAAGCATGCTGAAGTCGTGGGAAGGTGACAGAAAGACCACGGTCAAGGCAACGAAGATGGCACAAACAAGGTCTGCAGCGGTCTGACAGCAATATAAAACGAAGATGGCAGTAAAAGTTCCTCTCATTGTGCAACAAAGACTGCCTGCCACAGATCACTCACTATTCCCTTAATGCACATGCTCAAGTCCTACTGATATTAATAGGAACTTCTGTGCAGACCGACGGGAGAAGTCTCATTAAGACTAGCTAAAGAGAGTGAGCCAAAGCTTCTTTAAAAATGGAAGCCAGCTGGAGTGATTACAGGATGCTGATATGTAATCTATCACAATAAAAATAAATAGCACCAGTAAAAAAAACACAAAACCCACAACCACAAAACAACAGAACAAAGTCAAATAAGTAAAATGGGAAAGCTAAGTAAACTGGCAGTACAGCAGCATCACAAGCCATCTAGCCTATAGTCACAAGAGGTACTTCTGAAACAATCTGCTTCCCTGTCCCCAGTTTAGAATCCCCACATCTCTGAGCTGTAGCACTTTTATGGGGAGTATTACAAGGATTAAAACAGATACTAAGAAAGCATTGAATGAAACGAGCGGGTAGTGAATATTTCAGCAGAAAAGGGAGGGAAGCTCTCTGTAACATCTTTAATGCAGAATGCCTCTTTAAATCTGAACTAAATCAAAAGTGCTACAAATTTTGCTCAATTTTATAGAACAAAAGAGAAGAACTGAAACATGCTGTAAATGTAAAACATGAGACTATCTGAAGCAGCAACGTGTAAATAAAAAACATATTAAAAAGTATGTTATTTCTACATTTAAAAATGAAATGGTTCACGACCTCTTGTATACATTTGTATTTTGGAGATTACTGATCTGATTTTAAATTTTTAATGTCTCTGCCTCCAATAGCTGAGAGAGTAAAATGAATTCTGGCTCCTATGCAGACATCATGTGAACTCCTAGATGAATCCAAGACGTTCTCATTTTAAGGATGCCTGTTTTCAGAACTGAGCTGAAAAGTTTGTGTTGTGGTGACGTCTCCATTAAAACTTCCGTGTTTAAATGTTTCCCCTCTTAATAAAAAGTCAAGAACCAAAATGTAAACTAAGTTGGCTTTTCTCACATCATCCTCCCCTCCAAAAGAACTTGGAGCTGTAGGGAATACAAAAGCTACAGAAGCTCAAAGATAGCATTTCAAGAGGTATGAAGCCATGTTTTCAGATCAGGTTCCAAGATGAGGCCAGCCATCTCTACCCTACTTCAGGGATTCACCTATTCTCTTTTCCTGCCTATTGTCTTTTTGGGAAAGCTTGTTTCTAAGGAAGACAGGGTGCAACTACATCCAGAACCTTACACCTTCTTACTCATTTACTATGGCTTTTGTTTCTCTGAAGAGAGGAGCAGAACTAGTGTGAGTTCTTTGTAAAGTGGGAAGCTACGCCTATGAATTTCTGTAATAAAAAAATTAAGATATTCCTGTGATGGGCTTTACCAAATAGCTGGGTTAGACAGTAAGGCTCTTACACTAAGTAGTACACAATATAATGAAAACAGGACCCACACAAGTAGCTGATGGACATCAGTCATAAATGTGTATGTGGCGTGTCCATATATAACATTATTGGGTTTGCTTCTGAAGGTTTTAGAGAGGATATCAGCTCAGCTATAATTTCTTAGTTCCTAATGACCTTCTCTTTGAGGAAAGTTTCTGTGAAGGTGCTATTGCATTTGTTCATCTGATGCATCTTGCACTGGTGAGAGGGCTAGCTATAAAAGATAGTTCTGTGAAGTTTCAAGTTCCAAGGGCCTTTCCTGCCCTTGGAATCATTTGAGAACTACTGACATTTCAATCTGAAAATGTGATGCTTTAGTTCCAATTGGCAGAGTCTGTTCCCAGATTTTACAAGGAAGTAAAATCTTTAAGATGACTATTTGTGAATTAGACCTTTTACTTTCCTAGCTAATTTCCTTTGTGGGACAATAAGATGATACAGAAACTATTTCACCAAAACACACCTATTTCCCAGTTTAGTGGGAAGATAATCCTCATCTGTTTCTGTTGTTCATTTCCCTAGGCTCCTCCATTTATTTTTTTTCTCCAGTATACTTCACCTGTTCTCCACTGCTAGCAGAGCCATCTAATTCTCCTGCTAGGTAATCAAACTCTTGTAAAGATTCCTCCTAGGTACCACGTTTACATCTCCTTTAATTTGCCTGAGCATCAGAAAAAGCAGGTCTCTCGACTTCTGAATCAGAGCAGAGAAAAACATCTATTTGAGACTGGTGCTGCTTTCTAACTTTCTGCTGAGGCAGGCAGCAAAAGGACATAGGTCCCATTATAGAGGTTTGAGCAGTTTTGTGCAACAATGCTGCACAGCACACCCCCGGCCTCAAGACATTGAATTAGGCTAAAATACTCAGGATCAATTCTTGCAGCTTGAGACAGTCCTGGAACTTGGGAAAAGGCAAAAACCTAATGTGTACTTCCATTTCCAAGTTTCCATTAGATTCCACAATTTTAAACTACATAAACAAAAAGAACCCATAAAAATTACTTTATAAGGGGAATGTTCAGAATTGGAATAGAGTCAGAAAAAATAGTTTCCAAAACCAGCTCTTCTCTGATTTTAACTCCAATTCTAAGCATAAGCCCGAGTAAGAATTAAAATTCTCATACTTCAGGTTTTCAAAGAAGCTGTAATCTGTGACTAAAAGTATGGCCAATTAACCACAGTTTTATGTTTAGCTCTGCCTTTTGCCTGGAATGTTTTACAATTTTGTTGATTCAGCTCTTCTTGATGCTGTTTCTTCTCCTCATAAGATGTGCTGCAAAACCTTTTTGCCTAAGCTCTCATTAAGGACCTCAAGAATAAAGAAACAACCCCACTTTCTTTGAAAGCGTGGTTCTGTCTTATGTGGGCACACTGCTGGATGGCACAATCCTGTATTACTTTTATTGTTTTCTCAGCGGTTTTCATCTACAAAACCAACAGGACTCTCCTTTGAGAATGAAGATCACAGTAGAAGTAGAGCCACTAGCAGCACACGTGCATGTGCCACCAGCTTCCCCATCCTTTTCTCATTTCACTGATAGATTTATAGTCATCTCGCCCTCCTCTACAGAGGATGGGAAACAAAGACTTTTCTACACTGTAGAGGTGGGTCTTGCCAGCACTTTAACTTCTGTGGGGCTCTTAGGACTGTTTGGGCATTTATGTCCTTTGGTGGGAGACTCATCCTTTGTCCATTAACGGTAAACAGCTGCCATACTCATCCCTGCCATGTCTAAGAGAGAAAGTGGTAGTCAGATCTGACCATACCATATACCTCTACAGGGAGACTACCCAAAAAATGGAAGAAGGAAGGACTGTTCGCTTCTGCTTACAAAAATGGTGCTCAAAGAAAACACAGTTAGCTAAATATTTTAGAAGAAAATATAAATGTTCCATGCTTCCCATAGCTAGTAAACAGTCATGTAGTGATTGTGCCTTATTTACAAAGACCAGTCTGTATTGATTACGGTATCTTTGCTTACAACTACTGGGCTGTATGCAGATTCACAGTACTGATTCTTTAAAAAAAAAAAAAGTTTCAGAGCTGTGTTACAAGACTTAGGAATGACAGCTTTTACATGCCTGCTATTAATATTATTTTTTTTAAACAGCATCCAGAGCCCTGACAACAGATCGTTGACATTCCAGGTGACTATATGCAAGTTTGGGCTCAAAATACTTTTTATAAAATATAAATGAAACTTTAAAAATATATACACTGTTTGCTCTTTTCAGACCTGCAGATGATGGCATGCTGAAGTACTTGTACAAAGTTTGAACACTGTTGTGACCCAGTAAAACTTTGGTTTCAGAACATCTCTCTGTTTTGTAATTCAGCAATGAATTGCTTGATCTAAATGAAAGCTTTGTTCTGACTCATTTTAATCATGCAGATAATCTCAAAAGCAATAAGAAGTGATCTGGATTTGACCCAAATTCCATACCTTCTTCCTACCATATAGGAGTGTACTAAGGTACAGAAAAGTGAATGTATATATAAAATGTCTAATAGCATGCTGTTTTTTCCCTTGACTTAACCAAGAGAAAAATAACAGACACTTGGGTACTACAAGATTACTTATGAAGTCCACTCCTGTAAGAAACTGTGCTTAGGAGAGGAAAAGGTTAGTTAGAGGAAAGAAAAACAGTTTCGTGCAGTCAGTGGTCATGGCTGGGGAAAAAAATGCGTTAAATATTGCAAACATTTACTGTGAATTTACACGTTATATTACTGAAAACTGTACCTCAGTATAAACCAAAAATCGTGGTAGCCCAGAGGCTACAAACTCCACAAACCTGTACGTTGCTAACAATATTTTAAACAAATCTCTTAAAACGCTACAAACCGTTTGCTTTTAATGCATTTGGAACAGATATTTATTGAATTTATTTTCATTTATTTTAAGCAAAGTGTTTGATACACCGTAGCTGACCATACAACTGTGCAACAACTTAGTATCATTTTCTTATTACCAAATCTGCTATGCCAATGATTTTTTTTAAACAACTGTTGCAAAACATGCTGTCAGACTGTGAACACAGAAAACTACTAATGGCATACTTGTCTGCGTAACAGGATAGCAGACAAGTTTGAATTCTTTTCCCCTTTGACAACCTGTTTGAACAAAATGGAGGAGGAAAAAAGGAAGCATAATTACATGAGAAGTGGCAGCAGTGTTGGTTAACGTGGTGCCATCTGACACAGCAGACATCTGGCTCAAGGTTGGGGAAGGTGTTTCAGAGCAGTCAGTAGTATCATAGCTACAAGTCTGCAGCTCATCTAGAATGGCTGTGGAGGACTCACTCACTGTGCGGGAGGAGCACTCACTCATGGCAGAATCTGTGCTTACAGAGGCTGTTTCATTCCTGTGGATAATACCTTCAGAAGCTAGGTATGGGCATTTATATGAAAACTGTGAAAGGGCTGGGGTTTTATAAAAGCGTGAAGGCAAAAAATCATCAAGCGTTGGCAAAGAATATGGTACTAGATGGGTGCCACTGTCTGGTGAGAAAGAGGCTCTGTTAACTGGTACCACAGGAGGAGGAAGAGGCAGTGGAGAAGCTTCTGTTGCTGTTTGTCTGTGTGTCTGTGAAGCATTTACCTCCATCACAGGGGCAGTTACTTTCTGGTTTCCAAGCTGAGATTTGAGGAAAAAAAAATAAGAAAAGAAACAGATTACCAAATGAATAAAAAACTTTTCCCTTTGCCTCTTGCTGTGTGTAGGAAAATTACAAAAGCGTAAGTTTTTCAGCAGCCCGAGGAAGTTCACATTCACATGGATTAGGAAATGAATCAACCACGCTCTATATTAAAGTAGGAAAACATGAAAGAAATGAATGCATCAAATACTAGTGGAAGCAATGCCAGAAACCATAGTGTGCTGGGGATGAATATCCATAATGTACTGCATATATTAATGATCTTAGTTGTGCATCCAGAAGGTTCACACTACTTTATACTTCACATAAATATGAGGCTAGAGAACGCCATGTTCATTTTGTTTGTAAAAGGAAAAAAGGATCTGCAAGTCTAATCTCTGTAAATGTTGCTCTCTTATTTGTCAAGGGGCAGGTATCATTTTGAAATTAAGTGTAATATACAGATGGGCAGGAGCGCAAGCTAAATGAAAACACTAACATTGAATGTTCATATGATCTGCAAGCAATAGGTTGGGGACTTTTTTTGCCCCTTGTGACTGAATACATCTTCTCCACTGCCTCTAATAAAAATGTTTGGATGATCTTAGAATTTCCAAGCACGCTGGAAGCACCCTGTCAGCCTACTGGATAAGGTGTACGCATAGCAGCCTTTTCGACATTAGAGGACACAAGGATAGTTAGGGTAACTGGTATAAATCTGAGGAACAACAAAGACTGGGAGCACAAGAACAGGACAGGGACGACTTCATACTGAAACAAAACACACTAGTTGTTTGGCTTCAATGTAATTCCTTAAAAGTATAAGGGAACATCCTCATGAGAGGGCTTCTGACAACTGCCACACAATATATGAGCTTTATGTTCTGTTATTTCAAATCAGTCACAGGACACCGGGTTTAAACTAGTCCTGATGCTGGCTTCTTGCATCTACAACTTGTTTTTGAATTAAAGATACATGGAAAGCATGTTGCCATCCAATCTTTGTTAAACAGCGGCACAAATTCTTCTACACTGCCTATTAGCCACAAGCTTTCAATCCATTCCTGAAGTACATCAAAATCCTGTCTACTTCAGCACTAATGGTTTCATTCTTGATAGGGCTGAGGAACTCCAGAATAGCTGCAGGGAAAGAGCATTTGCGATTTTAAATTTATGTAAAATACAGGACAGTAATATATGCGGTAATTACTACTTAAAAAGAGCAACATTTACTCATAGATATCACATTGTTGCCAGTAATATTATGGTTATTTCCTATGCTCAGAATAGGCAGATGTCTTTAATCATTCAAAAAATGTTTCAAGCCATCAGATTAATGCCATTTTGGCATTTTAATACAAAATCTGAAAATATCTTCTAAAGCCCTTCTGGAAGACTTGGAACACAACCCAGTTTGTGCTACTTATGAGAGGTCACTGGGGGTCCAGTTCCATAATTCTTGCTGAGATCAACTAGAATTTACCCAAATAACCTTACTGAGGTCAACGGGACCGTCCCTATGAATAAGCATTTCAGAGAAGAATCTTAAGCATGTGAACAGATATCCATCACTTGTTCCAAATGGTTCAAAAGAACTCTTTGGCATTAGTGGATCTCTGGGGTACACAAAAATAGCCAGAAGCTGCTGTTAAAATCTGCAGTTAAAACACTGATGAGACTTAGTCAAGCAGCTTAAAATCCAAATCTTATTCACAGCAATGTTTCAAATCTACAACTGAAAAAAACCCCCAAACCTTTCCATAGAGTAAATCTGAACAGATTACTTCTTAATCAGAAAATAAATAATTGACTGTATGACTGTAAAAGGAGATATGATTTTTAGGGATAACTAATTTGACAATGGAAACTTCAAAAGAACAATGGAATACTATTAAAATAATTTCATGAAAAGCAATCAAATGCAGATGTGAAACAGCTGGTTATACAGCATAGTGTATCAGGTGTTTAAGATGTGTGCATTTACATATACATAAAAGAAACCGTAATTTCACTTCACAGATACATAAAGGGAAGACAGAACCATCATTCATGATGAATTTCATCATCCATGTCATAATTCAAGATCTCCAGCAAAAGACATGAATTAGGAGATCATAATGCAATTATGAGGCAGAGCCAATGTCTTGAGACCAGCTATCCTCTCAGCACCCCCAGAGGAAAAGTTACATATGACTGAGCCAAAATATGTAAATTGATCTCTAAATTGTTAAAATAACAGGAAATTTTGGAGACTTGAGAAACCTAGTAAGCCTTCTGGCTTTGAACTGAGAAGATTGCCTGCATGCTTGAGAAAAGAAGGGATGGACAACACAAGAACAGATATTCAGGGTGCATCCAGAGAGCTAGTGAAATTGCGTTCTTAAAGAATTAAAATTCATTGTGTTTGGCAAATAATAGCTGATTTCATCAGGCCAAATTCTTAAAAAGAATCTAAGGTTATCATTCTTACAATGCGGGTAGAAGGAACGCAGCAATTCTAGGTACTGATTCCTAACATGAAGTTTCTCAGCTTTGTAGAGTAAAACTTAAATATTCTGCCTAGTTCTGGAATTCTGTCATAGGTACAACCATCACTCTGGGAAAGAGTGGCTGAAATGGTGATTTAAAACAGCATTATTTTTGAAAACTGATTACACCATTTAAAAACATGGAAAGTTGGTAATCTCTAAACAGATACATTTGGCTACTACTAATCCATATTTTTCATCACTGCAAAAATTACGAGAAGGACAAGGCTGAATGAATTCCAGAAAACTTTTAATACCAGTTCCATTCAGTGTTCTTCAGATTAGGTTTGTTATTGTTATAGCGCAAGAAACGCTAGCAGAAATCAGGCAGATTAAATGCCAAACAAGTACTTAATCAATTAGAATGATGAATAACTAGTTAGACTACATAATTATCTTGGGTTGTGGAGCAACGCTTGAGAGAGAGAAATGTCATCAGAGTCCTAAAATGAACTGAAGGTCTCAAGCGCAGCTTCCTGCTGGTCCTTAGAAATATTCACCTTCCATCAAATAGTAAAATGTCAGGCCTGAAGAATACAATTGCTACCCAATTCACATGAAGTAGACATGTGACCCTAGTACGGGTTTCAAAACCAGTCATCTATCATTTTAATGCAAGATCTGTGGAGAGTGATGTGAGATTACTAATGACACCAAAGTGCTGGCCTTGCTTCAACAGTCAAGACACAGATAAGGAGACTCAGAGATAACTGAATAAATCCATTTTGTTAATACATAGCAGAGTTTAGTAGTCAACAATCAAATTACACCCATACGCTTGCACAAATGGGTAAAAATACCTCTGTTTTTAATTGTTAAAAGCTGATGTCAAAATCTCCAAACTGACGCTGCAAGTTATATTCTATGCCCATTTTTACTACCTAGTCCTCTTATTCTAAACTCATTACAAGGAGGTGGAGCTCAGCCCTTGTGTAAAACCACGCTAGTGATACAGAACTTAAAATGAAAATTATGTGCTCGATTTTGCTTGCCATCTGTCCCCCAAACATTGAAACCCGTCTTCTCTCCCTTCTACATCAATGTATTGTCAATACCTAACAAACAGTAGTGCATTAGATAAACCAATTCAGAAGCAATTTTTCTAATTTCAGGGTTATTTTCCTTGATTCACTTGTCTGCAGCTATAAGGCTGGCAAAAGAAACACTCTCATAAACATCTAGTAGCATAGATTTTACTCCTCCAGGACATCAGGACTAAACCAAGTGTTCACTCATCTATGGAATTCAAACAAACAGGACAAATGTTTTGCATCCTCAGTTTCATAGAGCAGTATCTAGAACAAGAGGATGCTTAGGTGTTTATTTCAGAAGATGCAGCTCAGAATTCTTCATCAGTTTATAACTTTTTTTATTAAGAAATCTGGACAACAGAATTTACCTCCATCAGTCTCATACTAACAAACACTAATTTCTCTGCTGAAATAGATTAGGTTATTTCTCCCATATCTGCAGTATGGTACAGAAGAGCAGCAACTCTCGAGACTATAATAATGAAAAAAATTTAATATTGAGTAACGTGAATACTTCTCTTTTCATATATACTTTTAAGGGGTTTAACCTTTCTCTGAGTAGGAGTGTTTAAAAAATGTCACTTGGTGAGTCATAGCACACTTCTGCTTGCTCCTAAAGTTTCAGCAGATAAGCTCTGAAATGAAGCGCAAATAGGAGCACAAACATAACAAGATACATTAAAGAATACTGCAAAATTGTTATGCATGAACTTGGAGCATACAAGCTCTATTTTGGCTGTATTTTTCCAGCTTTGTGACATTAAATATAGTTGTATATATTCCCTACACACATAGATACCCACACATGCACAGTATTTCTCATGCACCACATCTTAAGAAGTGATGATTAGCCAATCTTACCTCATTCTCCTCCACATACATAAACCCAGATGCAGAGGGAGAGTTGTTTGTTCTTACAGAGCCTTTCTAAATGTATTTGATTGGGTTTTGAGGGTTTCTGTGGTGGCTTTGAACATTGCTGGTGGGCCAGATCTGCAGTCTAAGACCATCCCTAGAGGATATAGCTTAACATAACACACTATGATCTCCATATACAAAAGTATTTTAACTGCTGCACAAAGACCTGTAGCGCTTGCAAATCTAAAACAATTTAAAAAATGAAAGTACTATCATGCAAAGTATACTGAAAGTTAATTTGTCTGTGCAAGAAAAATTGTGAACTTTGCAAATACCATGAGATACAGCACTAAAGGGGATCATAATTTTTGGCATTAGTTAGAACAGTTCCAAGATTTAAACCAGAGATGAGAGTCAGAAATCTTTTTAGACATATAGCTGTAGCCTTTATTGCTAACTGTAGCCCATGGCATCTCGGCTTTGGGACCTCACCTGATGCAGAATTTTACACCATCTCACATGCTGATTTGTACTGTCAGCTATGTGTTTTAACACAGAGCTAGGAAAACCCACTGGTTCCATGAGTCAATTGTGATGCCAGATACACCTCTTCATACTAATGTTTAGAATTTATTTCAAAGTTGAACATCAGGGAGGATGTCAGCTGAATTTTGCAAGCAAGAGATCAATAAATGGATGCAGTTTGAAAAGCTGGCTAAATTCCTTAATGATCCCTGTGATCAACTGAAATTTTTATCATTTTATTCAAAGAAACCCAGCTGCCAAATTTCTGATCATTCTTCCCACACATTGAAACCAAGGTGAAGGCAGAAAAATAAGTGTAGAATTGCCAGACAATTCACAGCTACTTTTCTGACTTTTGTCAGCTCATAGTGAAACTAAAACAGATTCTAAAATAAAAAGAAATTGAAAAATTAGTTTTGACTTTTAAAATTCTAAAAAAAAAAAGCAGCTAGAAGAGAAATTATTTTTAGTTATTCTGATTAGAGTTTGAATATTATTCTGGATCATAAAAAAAGGTATTTCCCCCAATTCTTGTTAGCTGTCATAAAACCACTTTCCGTTTGAGAGACACTTTGATTTATCTAAGCATATATAAATGAATCTTATTGCTAACAGGCTGAACAACTATTTTTAAATGAAGAGAAAACGTATGACACAGAAATTGTATTGGCCACACCTACACCTGTTCTACTATCTGACCGTATCCCTTGATGCCCATATTTAAAAAGCTTGCAAGCCTGCCTCCTATAATCTTCATACCTACCCTCTCTACCGGAAAAAGCTCTTGCTCAGCCTTCATTACTGTTTCTGACATGATTTCTTTACTGTGGCTCTTGCTCGAACTGACTTGTTTTACTTGACAAAAATCACTGATTCTTCTCAAGGGTAAAGCAACTTGTTTTTCTCAAAATACTCTAAATTCTATGTAGCCTAATAGAAGCGTTTAAGATGATTGTTTTGTCTCTAATCTTGAAAAGGACAAATGTGATTAATTCTTCACTGCTCCTATTTGTTAATAGAGTGAATTCAGAAGGAGCATTGCAAATTGTTGCCGTGTAATTTCACACAGCTTTGTTCTGATCAAAATTTTTATTTGGGAGTTGAAGGGGGGAACTGACATATTACAATTTGTAAAACTATCCTGTAGCTAATGCAGATACTTGTGGCTTCCAGAGTAAAGACCTGATGGAATGTGATGCTTTGAGGGAACCACAGTCTGAGAGAACAGATGTGTTACTATTATTGACGATAGGGCTGTCAGCGGACTTTAAGCTTGCAAGATTGTGCCGTATTTACTTCAGAGTAGCCCCACTTATTTCAGCAGAACTAGATGAACACAAATACATCATGATGGGATCCTCACTCAGACAAAGCTTTGAGGCAGATATACCTAGACCTATAGCAATCCCTACCTCCAACTGAAAAGCCTTCAAACTCAGATAAGCTGTTATATTGGTAGACATACTAGAATAATTAACTTTTTAAATAGAAAAATCTTAATGTGACTAGGTAAAGCAGAGTAGAAATAACAAAGTTTGTTCAGAGCTTTCCTTTTGTCTAGTATGTATTTGCTGCTACTTTATTGCTCCCAGGCTTATTTTATTTAACTCAGTAACTTTCTGAATGGCTATAAACCTTGCTCAGACTCCTCTGGTCCTATACTGTGTGCTTGATATACCCATTTCTCCTAGATGACATCAGTATAGTTAACAAAGAATTCTCATCTCAGTAGGCATAGGGTATAGGGTAAAGAGGGACTAAAAGTTCAGTGCCTTGTGATGCTTCCTGTAGAGGTGGTTGACAAAAGATTTTATCAACCCATTTTCTTTAAAAAGCGCTATTGCACAGGACACATAGGAGACAGCAGTGATTAGCCTTGCAGAAAGCACTGACTGACAAAATATATTTTTAGTGGCCCTAGAAAACTGGCAGAGCTGCATTTATAGAAACCACCCAACCCCACCGTTTTCTATCCATACTTGATCCTTCCAGCACCTGCGGCAGCATAACACTAATGCAACCCCCTCTAGGAAGAGCCACTTAAGCAGATGCATCACCTACAATTCACTGATTTCCTATTGTGCATTTGCACTCTATAAAGTGCTCACAGAGGAACAAAGAAGTCTACCTTCCAGCTCAGCTGGGTTAATTTTTTTTTTTTTTTTCCCCAATAGCCTTCCAAAAACTTCACGTTTTGTTCAGTTCTGTTTTGATGTTTTGATCCATGTGATAGGTAGTTTTACCCAGAAAACACAAGGTCTAACTTTGATAATGTAAGTATAACTAAACAGACAGTTATTAAGTGATTCATGAATGATCTAAAATAAAAGATGGAAAAATTAAATATACCACATGGCATTCTGCAGCCTGTGAAGAAGGAAGAACTGTAGACTTTTGTCCCAAATCCTTTGAAGACATCTTTGAAGTGTCTGGAGAAATACTAGGTGGATGTTCTTGGATTTCAGGCTCTGCTTTATTGTCAGGGATGGGAGCTATCTGAATGGAAAGAGACGCTGTGTGTACCTCAGGCACAGGGTTACAGGCAGGTGAGACAGGCCTTTGTGGAAATACTGGCACTTCAACAGGCTTGAGCTGTTGCTGTGTATTACAATGAATGCTACTCGCTGGGTCACGTGTCCGGGTTAATTTCAGGGTCGATACCCTACGTTTTTGAGACTGTTGCCTTTGGCCTTGATGGAGAGTAGTACTAATACCAGCTACTGTGCTTGTGCCTGCACTGGAGATTGAGGTCAGTGGTTTAATGATTTTTTGTGCATAGGACACACTTGTGTTAGATATTTGAGAAGACATTGTCTTCTGGACAGACTTCTCGTTAGTGTAATAGGCAGTATCTGTGGGAAGGTGTTTAGCTGGACTGGTTGTTACTGCCTCGAGTTTAATTTCATTCTTGTGATTAGTTACTCTTGCTTTCCGAAAACTTTCTTTTCTAGGGGGTGGCAGAGGTGCCTTATTTGCCAAAAGCATCCACACAAAGCAAAATAACATTAAAGAAGAAACAGAAAGAAAGTAAATGTTAGCAGGAGATATAACTCAATTTGACTTTTATCTTTAAATAAGAAACTAGCAACTTAAGGGGCTTCATCCCAACATTGCTCAATTCAATTGAAAATTGAATTGGTCAGGTTCCCACCACCTTTTGCTGTGCAGGACTGTATGGCTTGTGTTTAGAAAGCCAGATGTTCCATTTGCTCAGAGTAAACTGGGATCAGAAGGGAGCCCACAATAGTCCATTTTCTTTTAAAAAAACAATTATTACACGGCATAAGAATTATTACTGCGAAATTGTTCAGATATGTAAGTAATTTCTAAAATGTACTCCATGATCTTAGATAACAAGCTATTATTCACACGTAATACACATACATAAAACACACAGAATTGAATTAAAATAGTAACAGACAGTATTAACATTTGTATGTTAATCTTTTTTGGACAGATAAATATGTTTCCAAGTTAAGTGGGGTTTTTTTTAGTGTGCTCTAATTATATTGTTCTGCAAAACAGGCAGCAACATTGCCTACCTTATAATTAATAAACCTTTATCTTCAGATATTATTTTGATGACTGATGCATTTCTCCGAGTGTAAAATACTAATAAATACTCTTTGAAATCTGACAACACTCCTAGAAAGCTTTTATTGTTGTATGACCTACTTTTATTTAGCTGGCTGTCTTGTTCATTGAAAGCAATTTCTGGTAATTAACCTGGAGGCATACATCCTGTGTGGAGTATACTTTATCTATGCAGTAGAACAGTTTGTAATGCCCCATATGAACAGGTGATTTGCACTATTGGGAAGACATCAGGATGATGTTCCATTGAGGTATCCCATCTATATATGCTCTCCCCCAAGAACAACCCACACACAAATACCAAAGCATGAAACTTGGTGTATTCAGTTTTACCTGAGTTGGTGATTTTTTATCCTGCAGATTTGGCCGCACGCTCCTAAAACCTTTTGCTGTAAGAGATGAACTGCTAGCATCTCCATTCAGTGTCTCTCTACTTCCATCATTGTAAGATCTCCAAGCTTTTGTGAGGAAAAAAGAATAAAATAGGTTTGTTTTTTTTCTTTTGTGATTAGTAGAACTCTATATTGCTATCATCATAGCAACTCCGCTATTAAACAAACTGTGGAAAAGTTTAGTTACTACACAACTGACATTGCTGCTGGCATAATCATGGAAGTCATAAGAACAGGGCTAAAGCCCTTCACAAAATATTTATCTTTAAAATCTAGAAATCTCAAGCATTGACAACACTGCCATTTGATATCTCCCCACAACATTCATACATACTATGGATTTTAACCTTGGGAGTCCTTTTGAGATGTTGGTGCTTCAGCCCCCATATAAAGCAGGCTGAAGTACTTCCACAGATTAGGTTCTTGAACTTCACAGCTGCATCAGCTTTTGAAAACATCCCAGCTTGCTTAAAGTTAGTTGGTCATGGAAGTTTCACCAGATTTCACCACAATACCTGATTAGTTGTTCCAATAATGCATCTTATTTCCAAATCTGAATGACACCTCAATTTCCCAACCAACTAACCATGTTTTGTCTCTATTCTCAGAGCTGAAGGGCCCCCAGGGCATTGTCCAAACATAGAGGGAGATACTATTCTACCTCAACAAGTTAGAGATTTGAAGACAAAACATTGTAAGAGGCTGGTAAAAGTAACACATTATGTGAGCAGGCTGCTAAGTGAGGTGGGCAGAACTTGCAATCCTGAGTAAGGGAGTAAAAATAAAATAGCAAGTGCCACTGAAGCTAAAGGTGGCAAATTAGCAATCTATATTCTCCCACACAATTCATTTTCTGACAACACATACGATGTTATAGGAAACACTGCTTTCAAATGAGACCTGAATTTGAGGTCTTAACCACTTGCAATTATTATTACAATTTCAGTGATGCTTTCCTTAAAGAATGTGGATGTATGGAGTAATGAAATCAAATAAATGGAAGATTTTTATAATTCATCCACTTACATGGTATTACACGGATGCATAAATAACACAGTGTTTTATTTACCTGAATCTGGAGACTGAGAATCAGAGCCTGAAAAAGAAACATCCAATATTAATTTGTGTCAGAAATAAAAACATGACACAACTTGAAAAATATTATGAGTCCTTTTGTTCAGTTACCTAATTCCCTCCTGTTACCTAAGCACACCTCAGAATATTAGACCATAGGTAACTGTGCAATGTTCATTGCACAAATTCTACAGGTTACAGTGTGCTGAGAGTTACTGTTATTTAATTGCTGCTATTTCAGACAGCCAGTAACAAAGAAACATTTGCTGTGGGGTTTTTTCTAGTAAATAATGTGATATACTATCATCTAAAATCTAGATAACAAAAGAAATATCATCCCTTTAAGATGAGCTGGAAAGGTTTGATTTGAAACCAAGAAAATGCCTACAGATTCTGTCAGGATTTTCTTTCCCCCTTCACACCAAAATGTGTGATGCTTTCTTTATCACTTCAAAGCAAAACACAGAAACCGATACATATATACTGCCAGCACAGAAAAGATTTTAAATTTTTTCTGGTGTTTTTTTGAATTACTTGTAGATATATTAGTGTTTTTTTCTCCTAAAGAAACTAAAATAACATCTCTAAACAAATTAAAAATATTTTTAATGTACAATAATTATCGTACTAAAAGCACTCCTTATCACTTGCAACAAAGCAAGCCATTAAGAGATTTGTATCACATGCTTAAATGATAAAAATTTGTTAGAAGGGTTGCTAAGAAATAAGAACCCAATGTTTTCTTAAGTTTACATACATGCAGTAATCCCAATAACACTTCCACTATCCTTACAAAGAGTAGCAACCAAATATTTAATTTGCTTCATAAATTCTAATAGCTCTTATTCCTGGAGATTAGTCTTACCCTTGAGAAGATCTACAAAACAAAGACTTTATCTTGCAATTATTTTCTGGGTCATTCTTTGTTCACCTTCCTGCATAATGCTTGTTTGGTGTGAACACTGCATGTTCAGATCGGTGTAAATTAGTCTACATCACTCAAGATTACTTACTGATTTATATGTGTAACTACCTAATTCACAAGTGAACCTGGGCAGCTGATACCCATTAAGATTAAATTTTGCAAACCCAGACATGAGTATTGCTAAGAAGCTGTTCTGCCTGTGTACTGAATAATCGACATGTTTTTATTGTTTTAAACATTTTTAGGAAAACATGCTTGATAAATTTTCTTTTTAAAGTTAATCTGGCTTCTGACGATCATTTTACAATAACATTCTGATTCTTTTCCTTTGAGAAAGGTTTTTAAAGCAAGTCGCAATAAACAAAATTTGTAATAAACAAAACCTACTCTTCATGCTATGTTATCTTGAAAAAAAAAAAACCAAACAGGGGACATAGGACTCAAAGGCAAAATTAATTAATAAATAACTGATTTTTCCTAAGTCTTCCTAATTTTTTTCATTAATGGCTACTAAGCATATGCAGAGAGAAATTAAGACCACTTTTTAAAGAACACTGTAGAAGTGACAGACCTGTCCGTGGAACAGAAAATACAGTTACCCTTCTCCTTCTTGCAGAGTAATATTGCAGGAATGTGTAACACTATAGAAAAGCCATTCAGGAGTATTATCTCACTGGTTAGCGGTTATACCTGAGGCCAATAGGTTTGGAGAACTCTGAACTCTCTTCACAGCTGTTAATGTGACAGACATTGCAGCACGTTTGCGAGCACACCCACCGCTATCTGGAAGCACAAAACAATACAGACAGCAGCCCCAGACAAAGGGAGCAAGCACATGCAACATATCATAGTGTGAGATACACCAAACATATGTGAAAATAAGCATGCAGTTAGGGAACTGCTACAGGAACATGTAAATTTACAAGTTTCACAGATTAGCAGAACACATAAAATTTCACAAGCTTTAAATAACAATAAACCTCACAGAAAATAAGTAAAGAAAGCAATATTTAATACTTAATCCACTAGGGAAATATATACATTTTGTTACCTGAAAGACTGCTTAATTATAGCTAATTAGTAAAACCAAACAAATAATCAAGATGAAAGATTAAGCATTCCAGAGTAATATTAATCAGTAATCTGCACTGTAAAATAATTTCATTGTATGCATTAGAAAGACATCATTCATAAACTAAGCTTATGTTTGATCAGCTGACAAAGTGCTTCTGTTCAGTCTTTTGGATCCTTTAAGCTCAAGAAACAAAATTACTAAGTATGCCATAATTTTTTCGTTGTTTTGGTGGAACACCCTTGCTCTTCCCCCCCTCCCCCCTTCTTTTTTTATCTAATAGAAGATTAAAAAAATATATGTCTGGAACCCAATAACAACCTGAGGGAATGACTAGAAATTTAAAATCACTCTGAACAACCAGGAATGGAAAAAACCTTTCTTCTGGACCTTGCATGACTCCTTTCTTTCCTCAGTCTCTGGTCTTCTCTCACTTGGAGCTCTCATTCTGTTTTATAAATACTTTGTTATTATTAGAAGGTAGCTTTCCCAGAACTTAGCTTTTTAGCAACTCTAACATAGTTGTAAAAGCAAGTTAATAAATATTCTCCCTGACTATATTTAACTAGAATATTTTTCTGCTCTTTACTATAATAATTATTTTAATTTTCATATTTGATATTACTGAAATTTCATACAAGGCCCCACTGAAGTAAAGAAGAACCAGAACTACGATAGAGGCCCTAACGGTTTTTATATATGCGTCCTGTGACAGGGAGTTTTATAAAATTATGCTTAAGGAAGATGTGCAACCTATTAGTAGAAAGTATTTCCTATGATAGCAGTAATTTGAGCCACAGAGACATCTTTAGCCCACACCTGCAAGAGAAGTGAGCTCCTGGTATTTCTTTGCCCATTCCAGTATTCCCCCGAAATAGCAGAGCCCTCTGGCCACAGGTCTGCAGGATATGCATTAAGTAGTTGTTAACGTTGGCAAACATCAGAGCCACTGCCCCAAGTTTAAGCAGTTCCAAAGACTCATTGCCAATTCCAAGTCTCATGGCAAAAGGCCAAATGATTTTAGTGAGCAATAGTCAAAAGCAATGCATTACCCACAATTAATTATTGGTGCTGTACGTGTGAAACAAAGACAATGGCTATCAAATCTGCACTTTTGTTTTAGTTTGCCTATATAAATATAGAATGCAATGGTAATTAAAACCACATTTTCCACTCTTGCATTCCCTCCCCCTGTGACATACACCAGAAGTAATTCCAAGGTGATCTGATGATGTGTTGATATTGAGGTTCTGTTCTTATCAGAATATTGGCAGACTTTGACAACATACTTTATTTGATTAATACAAGCTAACAGGCAAACAGTTTTGTTATAAGATGCTGTTAAGATGTTTGTCACATCTTTTATTCAAACAAAGTGACGCTTTATTTGTATTTTTTCAAGAGCTACCTTCCTGAATTTCAGGACAGGGAAACTGAAGTGGGAGGAAAGGAAGACGAGCAGAAAACTGACTACAAATATTTTAGCATTGTAACTTCAAGAAATTCTGCTTCAAATTAGTTTTTAATGTAACTGAACTGAATCAGAGTTTTATACTTAGTGGACCCATTATCTAGCAAAGTGTTTGACGTGACTTCACACAAGATGGCTAAAACAGATGTTGTAACTGACTATATACAGATATGCATACAACATTTACCCCTATATATAGAAGCCCATACCTGCAATAACATTCTCGGTATCTGTATAAAATAATGAGAGTCAATTAGCACTCAGTTAAGATGTAACTGCACAAATATACTATATTGAGTTGTGCAAAATTTCTAATAAAATATGAATGTGTGTGGGCAAGCACATATTTATGCATGATGGACTCTGTCTTCCCATCTTTGTTCAGGCCAGGCTCCCATTAAGTTAAGGGCATCATATCTGAATGAGGATCAGAAGAATCTGCACGCTGCCTCAAAACAGGCAGTTTTCAAACTGCTTCCCTAATCTGCATGGCCTTACACAGTTGAATTTCATGAGGCTTATTCCAGCCTGTATTTCTTTTTCATATCTCTATCAAATTTCCAGCAAATACTAACTATATTCAATCAGATTCTTGAAGTCCAAATGACACCAAAAAGGTCTAAGTCTAGTGAAGAGAGAACTGAAAAACAGTAAGGGAGGCTGAATTAATGATTATCTGCTCATTTCACTTGCAAACTATAAGGAATTAATATTGCACAGCTTTACTCACGGAACAAATGGGGATATGTGAAACAATCTATACAAAATGTATGCATTTATATAAAATTAAATGTGCGCAAATATGTATACACATCCACACAATTCTCTATGCTTTTGACATGACAAATTCTTCAGGAGTAAGAGTCCTGTCTTCCTAGGTATTGTTTTAACATTGAAGCTAAGGAGACCTGAATCAGCTAAGGTCCGCAGGCAATAATAGAACGTGAAGTTGGGCAATAATTCACAATCAAACCAGCTGCCTAAAATGCAAGTCCAGCTCAAATCACGACTTAGCACAGTTGGTGCCTAGATATTCTTCTGCAAACCCTACCTACACCCATCAAATCAACAGAAGACAAACAGGCATCCTTAGCAGGTCCTGAAGAAAATGAAGGAGACGGGGGAGGTAAGGATTATCTGGTGAGACATGTTTCTGACAGTATCTTGCAGAGCAAGGGCCATATAGGGACGAACTCCTGAATGCTAGGATCAATGTTGTAGACTTACTTTTAAAGAGAGAGAAAAAAAGAGCCACTCACTGACTGGAAAAGACAGGCAAGGTGGTGGCTTGCCCTCCAGCTAGGAGAATGTGTGTATCTGCCTATGTACCCTAACGCTCTCTGTGGTGGGGCTCTGGATGCTCTCTTCCTCTTGTTAGCTCACCATTCAGCTCCTCTCCCTTTGGCAGCTCCTCTCCTACAATTTTTCTCATCAGCCTTTCTCCATTCCTCACTTCTTTCTCTCTCCCTCCCTGAATTCTGCTTCTCTCCACAAATAAGTACTTTAACCCTGCCCCCTAAATCTGCAATCCCAGCAACTGCTCCCACTACAGACAGCATCACCCTAAGTGAGCTGTAGCTCTATTTCACAAATAGACTATTGGTCAGGTCCTGCTCCAAAGCAGAATGGAGCCAATTCAAAACACCACCACTTTCATTTAGGAACATGGGGTGTTTGGTTTTTTTAAAAGACTGTTTCACAGTCAGTAAAAGCAGTGGCATAACCAAGTTGGCAAAGATGAAAGGACGGTGACCTCTTGTGAAGAGATGAGAGAGAGCAGCCAGGGGGCAGGAAACTTTTAATAAGCTCTTACAGCTCAAAGAGAAGAAAAACAGCACCCAAACATCAAGTTTGCTGATTATTTTATTCTATCCACTGTACTTGTGAATGGTATCAATTTCCACTTAGTCTGCACAGTGAATTCAAATTTAGAAGTCTTTAGATCAGGGATTCTTACTCCCTATTTGCATTCTGGCCTTCTGAGGCAAATATATAGTGCTGGATCCAACAGTCCAAGACAGATGAAGCTGCTGCCTCTCTATGCCCCCAGGTCCAAGCAGTGGTGAGTCTGGAGATGTGTTCCCAGCAGACACAAGCACAAGAGCACATGTGTACACCACATACATACATGGCTGGCCACGGAGATCACAGACACTCAGAGCACTCACACTAACACAAGATGGCACAACAGCCTCACCCCTCCCCTCTCTGGCTGAGCAGGACGAAGGTCCACTAGTGAGAATATATACAAAAACACACACACACACACACACGTAACAAGGTGGATCCTTCCAGCAACTGGGCTCAGACACAGTCTGCCGTTCATTCCATGCCTGGACCCCAGGGCTGAGGCTCTCCTGGGACAGTTCCCAGAAGGGCCTGGACAAGGGAGGCCGTTGTGCCTCCCTTCATTCCTTGGGACTCCTTAATTTGAGTTCCTGCCTGCCCTTGTGCCCCATACTCCTCTAGGCTTGTGGAGATGGGTCTTTGATGGCTCCTGTGATGGGCCTGGGAGTAGCCTGGCAGTGCAGGCTATTATTTGGGCTTCCCCTCCTACCACTGTTTCTCTGAGCTCCTTTGTGGGTGTGCAGACAAGCTTTTATCACATATGACTATTTATCACATACTGACATTGACTACACAGGTGAACCTGAACCTACTATTATTTGGTTCTTTGATGCTGCTAAATTACAATAAATATTGATTAAAAAGTAAATTTTTGGTAGAATGCCTGAGACACTCAAGCCCATCTAATTCGCTTTAGTGATCTAAAAGTGGCTTCACAATCTATTCAGGAACTCTGCAGGGACTCAAGAATTTCTATTCTGGTCTCCCAGACAAAATGTAAGAGATTAGTCCATGTGATGACTTCCATTAATAATTTTAACAAGCACAAAATATTTGCAGTCTTCCAGAACTGCATACTTTTTCACTCTTGGCTGCTCTTTATGTGCTTCATCTAATGCAAACAGCTAACTTGTTTAATAGTTTAAAAATCAGATGCATTTATCAAGAATTATCTGTGTGAAACTCAGCCAAAATATTTGCAGATGGACACTAAGAATCTGTTTTATCATATTAACTTGTATCCATTCATTATTCCTCAATGCAATTACCTCTCCCCCAACATCAGCTATGCATGCACATATGTAGTATGTGCACATTTAAGCACATTTATCCTGTGTTTTAATCTGATGTGAGCTTCATGGGTAGCTCAGGTTTTCTGTGACTTAGTTTCTCAAAATGTCTCACCAAGTTAATGATGTTCATCAAACCTGTAAAGTACTTGAAGTCTTGTTGATGAAAACCTATATATAGTTTAAAAAGACTATTCTGTTGATTATTGCTTAGTCTGGGTTTAAAAAGGCACACATTCTATTAGAGTACTATTTTTAAATTATGACAGCATTTGAACACCAAAAGGAACTATGAGCCAAAGTACCTTTGGTACTTCTGAAAACCTCCCCTATATCTTACGGCTATTTCTTTGCTTTTGCTAATATGTTTCATTGCTGTATGCTGTTGAATGTTCCTTCCTAACATGTGGTACAGAATTAACATCAAATGCTAAAAAATCCTACCCATATATGGTAGAGTATTGAAAACCAAAGCTTTTCAAAACATTTTCTCTGTAGACAAAAATATCTTCCACAGGGTTCGCTGAGACAGACTGCCAAGTCTGCAGCCACAGGGAACAGTGGATTAGAGGAACCCACTCTAAGCAGTAGATTTACTTTTTATTTTTAAAGCTGCATATAGACTGGCTTTACCACTTCAGGAGTTACTGGCATGAAACTAGGGTGCTCATTTATCTGCAAGAGTAATAAATGAAATGTATATTTTTAAACCAAACTAGTGGCAAGTCAGTTGTATCTGATAACCTCCAAATGCATCATACACAAATTCCTGGTATAAAGAACTGAAATAGGAAAAAAAAAGGGGGGAGGGGGGGGGCACTCATTTTATGTTCAAAGAAAACACGGGGGGGGGGGGGGGGGGGGAAAGGGGGGGGTGGTGTAAGAAAAAGAGAAACTAGACCAGAACACCATGCAGAACAGCTTTCACCTCAGTCACTCTCTTCCTTAGTAAAGAGATGCCTTATTAACAGATAGGTGCAAGATGTTCACTTATACACCCTACTCAGTGGATTTTTTTTTTTATTTTTTATTTTTTTTTACAGTTAGGAAACAATACACCAATAGAACTGACAGATAATACCACGTTTTTTGTCAACACCTCTCCTTTTAGTGCAGCTGGTAACATGCACATTAATAGCAAGCACACACAAGTTGAAAAATGTTTTCACTGTGTAAGTGCAGAGTAGATTACAGTTCAGCTTAGAACCATGATATCTTTAGGTAACTGGAAAGGATTTCAGGTGTGTTCAGGTCTTTTAAGTCTGTTTTCAAGGCTCCTGTGTGATCAGAAGACTCCCAATCCCCAACAGAAGTCATTCAGCCACATAGATTACTTAGGTCTATTTCTCTCAAGAATTTCTATTTTACATTAAAAAAATCTTAGTACAACATAGAACAAAGCCATACTTCAGAGCTGCAGTAGTACAAACCGGCAATTTACTGCTCTATCCGCATTTTTCAAAGTAGAGGCTATAAAATGACATCTATGATAAGATTTTAACTCTCATGATTGCAACGCACAATGTAATCACAGTCAAATGCATGATGATTAGCTGAATTACTTCTGAAATTACAGTTCTATGAAGTAAGCAGTATTTCAGTACTACCTCAATTATACAGACTGACATGTTTAGGAAAGATGTCTTCACTAAAAATGCAAGAGGATAGGATGAATTTCAAATACTATTTCCAGAAATGAAAAAAACACACCACCCTGGTTAGCATCTGTAAAAACAATTAAGAACAACCAAAACTTTGGGAAAAAGCCCACAAACTCAACTGAGAAACTTAATTTATCCTACTTATTATATTTACAATCATAGAGGTTTCAAGTGAGACAATATATTTGAACTTTGTATTAAAAAGAGCTGTCCAAGAACATGGTCCTACTGAGTTCCAGTCATCGTCTGAGACAACAGGAAGCCAGGAAGCCTGATTAATACAGTGGTCTAGCCAATGGCAACCTATACCACGGAAAAACTAATCTCTTCGACTTAGAGCGTGCTGCTGAAACACCTAAACTGGCTTCAAAAGTAGTTCAGGTCCTCAGGTCCCACGTAACACATTTTGCTTATTTCAGGTTGTCATGTCAGTTGTCATGGTGCAGCACTACAGTCAATGGTAAAACCAACTGGTATAGACAGAATAGATATGTCTATCCTCACGCCATAGTTAATCTGCAAACCAGACAGTTCGCCCATGTAGTATAAAGAGTTGACTACAACTGAAAATTTACACGACAGGAGTGAGGCCAAGATTTCACCAGTCTGCTTTCGACAGGCCTGTTCCCACTTCCAGCAAAACCAGCAGCACTATCTATTGACTTCAGCAACTCAGGAGCAATTATTAGTATGTTGTCACAGATCATGAAGATAACTTCCTATAGAATACCTCAACTGGTCAATACATCTATCACAGCAACTTAAGAGAAAATACAAATTGCTATAAGTACAAAGTATTCTCATCTGATTATGCAAGTGTAGCTAGTCATACAGGGTAGTATTTATATGCCCTTTAATTTAACAACAGTAGAGAATGAAAACAAAGCATTTTTAAAGCATGTGCATTTTCTTAGGAAAATGTGATGCTTTAACATTGCTTTTCCATAGCTGTTATGTCCTCATACTACGTATTTTTACATAAAACACACATACAAAACTGATACTTAAGCGCAGAAAGCTAAACATGCATGTATATTTCACATATCCATATATATCCATACATAGAAAAACATGTATGTAAATTTTATATATGGAATACAAATGCACATAAGCAGACACACTATCAAAATATCTTCCTTAATTTGAGTTCAGCACCAACTAAAGTACAATTTGCTCATGGAAATTTAAATAAATTTGGGGCCTTCTCTGCTTACTAAGCAACACATAAGAGTAAAGAAAAATCTCACAGAAGCAGCATACCTGTGTTCATTTTGACACTGGAAGATTTGCTATAAAAGTCTTCAGGTTTCCTGTGGAAAATAAAACGATCTATTAATTTGCACAAGACAAGAATGTGTGGTACAAAATGGCAGCAGGACTTCTTGGAGGGGTGGAGAATCACTGTGATACAAATGACAGTCCTATTTTAACACAGCTTTAATTAAATTGGTACTGCTTGTCCTTCCAAAGTTAAAGATGAGCTGTCGCTTCCATTATAAGCTACTCTATTTTCAAGTGTTTAGTACTTCTGTTGTAAACATTTGCTCTGGGATAAAAACCTAGTGATTGACTTTTGGTCTTGAAACTATAAACTAAAAGTTACTCCCGTACAGGAATGGGGAAATATTTTTAAAGGCTGTTTATAAGCTTTATTCACTCCTTTGTGCAAACTGAAAGATATAAAGAGTAGGTATCTCCAAATATTTTTCAAGCAGCCAGTTAGCGGGTCTTTTTCAATGGTTTATAAGCAGGAGATGTGACTGTTTTCATCCAGTGATTTAACGTGTCTCTACAGACAACACCAACACTCAATGTTGCTCACTATATTGCTATGCACAGAACTAGGGTATGTGTCTTAGCATCCATAGGAATCCACTTCAAAACTCCTGATGAAGTACACAGGTAGGGAATCAAGTCACTATACATCAAGGTGCTTTTTAAAGGTAATAATTTACACCAAAATAATGTAAAAAGCACAAACATTTAATCTCTTTATTTAGATATCCCAACTCTCTACAGTACTTACAAACAAATGCCAAACTACAACTGTAGAAAAAGCACGACATCCTACATTAACAGTCAACTTTAACCTACTGATGGTATGTTACAGGACAAACTAGACAGTATTTTCTATCTACTGACAGTTTATGTCACAGCTTTATCTTAGGATCAGGAGCTTTAATGGCTCTTTTATTCAGGCTCTTTTAGAGATAAAAAGATAAATGCAGAAAAGGTTTCCAATGGCATTCTGTGTACTGGCCAATCCCAGCTGTATCGTTACGTATATGCTGCCCACTGTAATTTACTAAGCGGGCAGACACACTGGAGGCCAAAATACCGAGGGCTAAAAAAGTCATTCTCCCTCTGCACTGTTCCCACATCAAGTTCAGGATAAAACAAAGGGAAAATCAGAACATTTAATATAATACAACTTCAAAAAAAAAAATTAAAAATATAAACTGCCTGACTACATTGGAAGAAGTTGGAATGTGTACAGGAGGGTCCCTGTTTATAATGGGAGACTCAAGATACTAATTAGCACAAGTAAACAAAATATTGAAACAGAATTCCAGCTTAACTCAGCAGGAACCCTGAATTAACTGTACCTCTGAGGCAACATGCATATTGCTGTATTCTCTTGTATTCATCATGAGGCCAGATTCTCTACTGCATGAAAAACTTACTGTTTTTTTAAAAACTATCTGAACTCTGCTGCTATTATTCAGTCAGTTTTGTGAGAAAAAAGATGCACGTTAAGCTTTTTGAGAACTATGGAAATAGATATGGGGCAGTGAATAAAGTTTTATTACATTCTTTTTATGCTGCAGCTATCTCTGAGAATTTCTAAAAGATCTTTTAAAAATTAAGGTAAACTATTTTATTCATTTTTTGATAAATTATCTTTGAATGAAATCTTGGATTTCTATAACAGCTACAGAATATTCTTAAAGCCTCTAATTCCTACAGTGTTTTCAGGCTGCTAGAGGAGACGCCATTTTCAAGCCTTCTTTTTAGCTTGGAACTGAATCACTGATGGTACCGCATGCAAGCTACGAAATGCAACATGGTATTTATTTTCAGACCCAACAAGTACAGAACTCTTGGAACACTGCAGAGCCAAAATGATTTCTAGCAGGTGGCTTTGATATATTTACAAGAAGTGCGCTTAACTCTTACTCCGGTTTTAACAGACAACACTCAGTTTTAGCACTACAGCTTTGTCCTCCTAAGAGTTTTTTCCATCTGAACAGCTTAGACTGCATTGCTGACACTCAGCAATGGATTGCATACAAACCACTAAGGTTTCCACATTAATCTCACTTTGCTGAAGAACAAATTAGTCTTGCATACCTGAAAAGTATGCATGTAAATAAGGCAATATAGATCACACTCATGCAAACAATAGGCCTTGCATTTAAATACTAAAATTATTTGAAATTCTCTGCTTCTAAGGAGCTGAAGTAGCATTCAAATACTTAATGATATTGGCAGTATGATCCAACCGAATGCAATGAACTTAAGTCATATGCCTGAAAGCATTTTACTCAGCATTGTTTCAAGCAGTCTTCAAGATCCTTACTTCAAGAAAGTGCGTGTGTGGGGCAGAGGTGGGGGGAGCAAAGGGGCTTTTTTTGCTTTGTACTTCTGTTCTTACTTCATTGCCTCCTGAAAATTGTTCTTTGTGAATGGGTTTGTAAGTAGCTGTAATATAAACCCCGACAGAGGAAAGATGAATGTTCCACTGGAAGCATCAGACACTCTTCACTGCCAAAAAGGATGCCTGATGATCAGCTAAGATACTCTGCTCTTAGATAGCTAACGCTGTGATGGAAGGAATATCTGTAATTATTATGCAGACACAAAGCGCTACTGGAATGCATGAGTTTGCAAAATCAGACTGCTGTTCAGTCACCTAGATAAGACAGGTTTTCTACTAAGCTCACATCTGATTTTAGATGCTGAGTTAAAAGAACACTAAGTTTTACCTAAACTGCCTAAACTTTGCAGAGTGAGATCCAGGATTAATCTTCATGGCATTCTTCTATAGTTGGCTTCATCTAGCAGAGGTAATGCAGTAGGAAGTGAACGACTGCACTAATGCACAGAAATGGGTCTGTCAGGTTGAATACAGCTGCAGTTATAATTGCTACAGTTCCACTAAATTAGTAATAGATATTGGTGTGTTATTTCTTGATAACTCCCTGTATTTCTTGATAATGCTACAAAGATTACCTCAGCTCAGCAATACTTTGCATTGAGAGGTGCTATGGAAAAGACTTGAGGGAATCTCATTGACACCTGCTCTATTTTCTCCAAGAGACCCTGATAGCTTGTTGTGATTGCTGCTTCTGTTCCTGGTAAGTTCTGAAGTGTGGGGTGCTGCAGGGAGCCATTCTGTCACCCCTTCTGTTCTACATTTATAGGGAGCTATAAAAAGGGTTAGTGAGAAGTCAAGAAAGGTTTCCCCGCCCTCGGTTTAGTCGTGAATACAAGACACATGTCTTTAGAGGTTTAATTCCATTATTGATCAGATGTTAGAACACCTACAGCCGTAAGGTAGGAGCTCTAACATCCAAGCAAACATCAACTAAATAAATGTGAGCAAGTGCTTTGTGAATCAAAGCCTAAATGAGTAATAACATGCTATCATCTGCTTGCACCTCAAATAATGAAGTTAATCATTTTTAATAACCATAATCCATAACTACCTAAGGATAGAGACCATCAGAAGTTAGAATATCCTTTCCATGTAAAATTCTGGAAAGAACTGGGCTGTAAAGGAAAGGAGTTGTTTGTTTGTTTCTTTCTTGTAGAAGCACATATAGAAACCCCCCAAATTATTGTTACAGCTTTATTAATAACTTAACATATTGCAAACTCCTAAATGCCACAAAGGAGTATCAGATCAAAGGCATCCAAGCTCATGGATAACTTTCGGGGTCTCTCTGCCTCATGCTCTGTAGCCATGGAGTCTAGACCTCTTTGAAATCCCAGGCTTGCTAGCTGCATAGCTAACCAGGGGGCAAACTTCAGAATGCTAGTTGCTTGCTTGCTTACACAGATTTTGAAAGGCTCTTGAAGAACAAGGTGGTAAGTTACCTTGTCTGGTATGTTTTGAATCAGAGCATACAGACTCTATTGCTGTTTCAAAACAAGCTGGCAGTTTCCACACAGATTGTGTCTGAAAACATTTTTGACCTATTCTACTTAATATACTCAGAGTATGAAAGAGGGTCAAAGAGAAAATATTATTACAATCCCCTTCCCCACCAACAGCAGTCCCTACAGTTATATTACAGGCATTCTTGGTGCTGAATACTGTAGGGTAAATCGAGTTTCATTGACTTGAACCAACCAAGTATTTTCCCCCTAGGTATTCATCAAGTCAACTTTTATAAGATAACAGAGATCAACCAGACAGTGTTGATTGACTAATGACTTTTTTTAACAGATTGTAAGTTACCTGTTATTTACTCTTGCCATTTCACAAAAGATATTATAAAAAAGCATGCTTAAAATGTAATTTTCTGATACAGTATTTATATTAAAGCTAATTCTAGTATGTGCTCTTCACAGTTACCATCCTTTGTAATGAATTCTACCCCAAGGACCTTTGGTGAGAGGAGCAATTGGCTTACAATACAGAGTGCAGATGGATCAACAGCAGGATAGATGTGTGTGTGATCTGGCTGGAAAGTGATAGATTTTCATGGTCTTAGGTAGACGGCAGTGCCCAGATATTTGGAGAGGAGAGCAGCTTTCCAGATTTGCATGAGAAGGAGCATCAGACTTGCATTAATGTTGTTTGCCAGTTTCACAGTTTGAGCTAGAGACAATAATCTACTTGAGAAAATATCTTTAAAATTAAGGAGACAAATCAGCCTGTGATTTTACTTCAAGGATTGTTTATTCAGTCAGTTTAAACATGGCAGGTAATCTACAAACACATATTTGTTACCAGGCAGGATTCTATATCCTAATTTGCACGTGGTAGTAAATTCTTTTAACCAAAACCATTAAGATTCTGCAGAGCATTCCTGTTCTCATCTCTGCAACAGGCCAATATACTTTAGATACCAACTCATGCATTCAGCAAAGGAGGGGGAAAAAAAAGTATGAAGCATTAGTTCTGGAAAATGGTGAAGGTGACTATTTTATTTCTCTGTTTTTAAAAGAAAATGTTTCAGATGTTTAGCTGTAGCAGGGTGACTATCGCAATGAGAATGCAATGAGAGCTTGACAGACTGCAAAATGTTTAGATTGGGGCAACAGTGACTCACCCGAAGAAACAACTGTCCCAAAGCTTCCTCGGGAGCAGAGGTCTCTCCTTTTGAGCCCCTAAGCAGAAGGAAGGCATATATACCTATGTATTGTTCGTATGAAAAAATGTTTGATGGAGCACAAGTAGACGGTGCTTGTAGTAAAAAAATTGAGAAGGTACCGAAGAAGGTTCCACCATGTTTCAATTCATTAACATGCAACAAGATGACAAAATGGCACGGAGCCTGTACTAAGATCCAACCCAGCAAGGCATACGCTGAGCATATGCTTAAGCATATGCTTTATGTAGGCCCTACAGACCTATTTCTGTGCTTAATGTTAAACATAAGCATAAATACTGTTAGTCCCAGATCACATTGCCTTGCCCTATAAAGAGCTGAATAATCCACTTCTAATTAAAGTGTTTTCAGATAGACCATCAAAGAACAAAACAGAGGCAGACAACTGCCATCATAGTTTCTGTAATTTTAATTTTTAAATTTTGCTTACAGGACTGTGAAGACATCATAGAAAATCATAAGGTAGTTTCTTTTCATGACAGTCATTAAGGTAGGGAGCACTTATCAGGAATGCTGTGGTCAAACTTAAGAGCCGGAACTTGACAAGCGTATGTGAAAAACGTGGCTGTCTGAAGGCAGGGGAATATATCTGATGACTCGGGAACTTCTTTCCAGACCTTGAACTCTTTTCCTAATGTAATTTTTCTGAGAATGCTATAAATGCAAGATTAAGAGAAAGTACTAATACCTCCTCCTTTCCCTCTGTTTCTTCATGACACTGAGAAAATTAGCAGGAAAGCAAAGACTACATGTTTCTAAACTAAAGGTTCCTTACAGCAACATTCATTATTGCATCCAGCATCAGTAAGAAAAGTTCAAACACTTGTATTTAAATCTGTATCAACTTAAAAGTCTATCTCCGTAGAGAAAAACTTGAAGCTTAAAATTTCTCCTGTTGTAGCATAATTTTTACTAGATATGTATTCTTTTGACTAGCCATGTACTGAAAAACAAACTTAAATCAAACTTCTGCACTTAATTCTAAATAAGTACTTGCTGTCATCTCAAAACACCTCTCAGGCGCTTCAATATCAGAACCTCTTCCTGAAATGTAACTGCAAGTGTAACAGGATACCAAGAAAGTTGTTCAAGCTGACAACATTTTGTACATTCTACTGGTTATTTTTACAGCTGCAAAAGGGAGTGCAAACTGCTGCTTTTATATTCTGCATCTCCTTAAAGCTCTACCACTAGAAGAAATTTTATTAATAATTCCAGTCATGCTTGTAGTGTTTGTGACTTTTTTTCATTATTTTTATTGCTTAAAATAAAAAAGTCCCATTAACTCCTGATTGCAATTCACATTTCTTACCCTTTTCTCCAGGCATCTACTACTGTTTTTAATATTAGAAAATTGTAAATTTCTAGCCTTTAGTGGTGGTTATTTTCATTCCCTGCTTGTGGCTTCCTCCTTTGCTGTTTACAGGAACTCTGTTTGTTCAAATTAACTCATTCTGTAGGCTGAAAATGATTTAAGATTACTGTATGAGAGCATGTCACTGAAGTAGATATACAGTAGATTAGTGTCTATAGACAGAATTACAAAAAAATCCACCTTCAAGACAGAGTGCCTAAAATGCACTATGTATCTTCTCAGTCCTGGAAGTTCCCTTGTCAGGTAAGCTTAGATGTTACAGGTGCACAAATAAGCCCCTGTCTGTTAGCCAGAACCCATACAGGAGATGATTGCCTGTGGCATTCATTTACATATTACTTCACATTGGGATGGGTAGCAAGGCAGTTCCGCTCCGGTACAGATGCTCGGGAAGAGATTTCAACACCTGGAACCCCAGAAGACAGTGGTGTTCACTGTGCCCCCTAGCTTAGTACTCTGGTATACACAACTTGCCCAGTTTTCTCCCTAGTGTAACAGGGAACTACGTAGCACTAGGAACACACCAGCTTTCTAGATCACTCTTTGGAAATGTAGAAGCTAGTGACAGAAAAAAAAGCCTGATGAGGAAGTGCCAACCATTTCACCAAGGTGAAGTATCTATCTTCTAGTAAATACAATATTTAGCATTGGGACCCAGAATTCACCCGACTGTCAATCTTTTAGACATTCTTTAAAATTTTACCTCACATTTTTATTTCCCAGAAAATCCAAATATCCCCAGAATGCTCCAACTTTCTCAAGACATGAACAACAAGTATAGTCAGAGATATGTTCCTGTTTAAAATACATCATTTGAGGCTTAAATTTAGGTTCATTAGCCTTCAGTAAATACCAAAGACATTAGGAACATAAGCAAGTTTTAGTTTCATCACTCATTTCCAGGACTTTGCAAATTACTGGTCACCTGAGTACTTCAAGTATTATAAAATTTTCCATGTTTATCTATTATGACAAAAAAATGCATTCCTGCTCCTTTCTACTAGTTATGTATTATGTATCAATTTGAAACTAAACATGCCCAAATCTCCACCTAAATAGAACTCCTTCCAATAGGTATTTTTTTTCATGAGTCAATGCCACTCCCAATATAATCAGTGGGTATAGTGTTCATTCATCAAAGAAAAGTCCTCTTCTGTTTCCTTCCATTGGTTTTGTCTTAAATATGAAAATATGCTTCCCTGAACTACAGTTACGTAATGTTACATCTAGCTGAGTCAGACCAATGTGTGGGGTGATATAAGACTCCTTAATATATTCTTAGTAAGTATGTTGAAGCAGCAGGATTTGCTTTTGAACTTTTTATAACATGCTCATAATGACAAAAAGAATACCTATAACTAAAAAGATTAACTAAGAAGATATTCACTGGACTATTTTAATCCTTATTATTTCCTAAGGTAAAAGTTTGATGGGATCACACAGGGAAACTTTCAGTACCCCTACTAAGTACTTAAAACTTTCAGCCAATTTTGGCTAAGTTTGACAGAGATGCAGAGGTCTCAATAACATCAAAGGCTTACAAGTTTCATGAGGAATTCCCATGGAGAATACAGACCTTATCAAAGCCAAACAGGCAATATATCCTAGTGTTATTAGAGATAAGTGAATTCATACAGAAAGAGTTAGGAGCTGTGTGTGGATAAATGCACATACCTTATGATCCCAGCCACAAAACTTTCCCCCCCTCCCGATTTCATTTGCCTTGTTAGACACCAGGCAATCAACAAAAAATAACCTAAAGATTTCTGCTGCCTAAGAAGGTGCAGACTTGAACCCAAGCTTTTCCCATTATGAAAGCATTCCTGTCAAGCTCTGCATGGATTCTCTGATGACTAATATAATTTGAACTCACAGAACAGCCTTGGTGTGATTCAGTTCCAAAGCGGGTGTCAACATCAGGAAGTAGGAGTGACTTTCTACAGCAAAAGGTGTTGAAGCCTGACATCCACAGAGGGGCTTGACTTCAGATCAGCAATGCTCTGGCCCTGCAGACCAGGTGCCTCTCAGCAGAGGAAGCCTGTCAGGCACCTTCCTTGAGCCCATCTTGCAATTTAGCTTTGTTGATTGGTATGCAGATCTACCCTATGAACCCACAATTACATGAACCAGAGAGCAATAAAATGGGGAATGATCAAAAGATTTTAGTACAGATTAAAGAGCATAGCTGCAAAGCAAAAGCTAGAGCAGATTTATTCACTGTTGATCTGAACAGACATAAGGTTTCTTCAGTTCTGCTGCTTGAGGAACTACTTGTAGCCTTTCAATCTTCATACTGACATATACCAGACTTCAGTGACAGAAAGATCAAGTAACAGTTAAGCGACACTGTACTCAAATATAAACAAGTAAGACTCATCAAACGTCACAGCTGCCTCTTGGAAGAGTAAGTTCTTTCAGCTTCTGCTAATATTAAGACTTGGATACCTCGATACCTAAATCACTCGGCATTTACAAGTTTTCAAAGCAAGTCAAATGCTTTAAACTTCTATCTTCCCTCCCTGCTATAAAGCCTGTCTTATACCATGCTGTTTATCTCATTAACTCTTAGCACATTTTACCATTTCTGAAGAATCTTAGCATTGCTTTGTATAACTGTAGTCCCATTAGAGACTTAACTGCAGGAAAGAAAACATTTAGCAGCAGCAATACTATGTGCTCTCAAAACAAAGGAAAACTCCTTATGTACAACACATGAAAAACTGAATAATCAGCTTCGCAAGCTTGCATTTGCATGCTTTGCTGATACTATATTTTGCTGTTTCCCAAGGGTCACAATCACGAATTTTCATATCAAATAGCTTCACTCCCCTTCTCCATATAATACACATAACACAACTTCTATTGTTTACAACACTAGTACGTACACTGTGCTATCAGCCAGTTTCATACCTAATGAAGTCCAACAAGCCTCAAGGCTATATGCAACAAAAACCCCCTACGATTCTTCTTAATATAAACAGCCAAAAAAGAACTACTAACCATTATAATTGGGAGCACAGTTAAACTCACATAATTAAGAACTGTTAATATTAGCTACCCGTACCTGCTAACTGAATTTCAAAAATTCTAGACATTTGGTTAATTTCTTTAAGATTGGATGCTTATCTTTCTCTCTCCCTCTCAATTCTTAATTGTCCACCAGTACATTTAAGACTTCTGGCTCATCCTTTACTGACCCTAGAGCAAGTCAGAAATAGTATAACATTAAAACTCACAAAGGTTAAGCAGAATGGTGTAAGAACGGTTATGAGAGAAGGCATACAAAAAGGTTCCATGTTCACAGAAACGTGAGAAAAAGACAAATAATTTTTAAATTGGGAAAAAATTACAGTATTTGACAGAAACAGCTGGAAAGAGAACAAGCAAGCACACGAGAAATCTAAATTATACTGTGTGATATCCAAGGGGCTGACAAATGCCTCAAAGGCAAACGTGAAACTACAAAGCAACTTGGAACACATTTAAGAGCATGAAAGAAAAAATATAATAGTTCTTTTCCACAAGCCTTTCATGCAATTGCACCTCAAAATTATATTAAATTGTCAATCCATTTTATTAAAATATATTGCAGAGATTTCTTTTACTGATAGTCAGTTATCTGGCAATTATAATTCCAAAGGCAGACTGTTCTAGCATTCTTGGTTCTGATCATGAAGCAGGAGTCACTGATATAACCTGGAAAACTTGAGGACCTTGGGGGGGGAAAAAAAATAATAAAAAACAAAATCAAACTTTGAAAGGGAAATGGAATCTGCCTATACAGTGGGAGGGAGACTATCAGGCCCTTGACTGATGGTTATCAAATCCTGTTGCTGAAAACCACTCATGGGAAAAGGTCGCATCTTCTCAGAACTGTCCAATGATCCACTAAGCAAAAAGATCAGGAAAACAAAGAGTATTTATATTCCCATTTGCTGCAAGTTAAGATACATTTGCGGGGGGGGGGTTCATGAAATGGGTGCACTATTAAACCTATTAAACTTACAGCCATTCTCATGGCTTCACATGCCAGTCAAACCTACTCGTATACCTGTAAGAAGAGACATCAGACCTGCTTATATTTATGAATTCTAATAATTTCCCTGTCATTTTAACTTTTCAGTGACATTTCAAGGACAGAACTTAACTACTTTTTCATGCAGTCTTACTTACATGCTCTGAGGCTTCGTTAGGCCAGGTGCCATATGGTGTAGCAGATTATCCCCTGTAATAGGGCATTAACATGTGGTTTCTACACCTGGCTCTGCCATTGATTTTTGACAGATTTCACCTTTGTGAGTTCATCTTTCTCTTACCCTCCTTTGTCACTGTCGGAGAGGGACTGTCTCCACTCAGCTGTTTCCACAGACATACCAGAATGGGATCCCACTCTACCAACACAAACTATGTCAGCAAATGGAAGAAGGATCCTAAAAAGTCTACTAGTGAGTCCATTCCTTACCCAAACCTACTCCTGCATCCCATGAGGAGATCCACCTTGTGCTCTGGATCAGGTCACAGATTTGCAGAAACAAGCAGATATACAAGTACTGAAATAAGTGCATCCACAGATGGAACAAACTGAAGCATCAAAGGTAGCTTTAACTGGCATTTCCTACCCACAGCCTTCACAAAGCTAAGGTAATTATTTCTCATGTCGCCTTCTAGATTTTCTTTCCTTCTGAAAGGAAAGGGAAATACTGAGTCTCATTATTTGGCACCACAGGAACACCCGAATCACTTTTCTAGAGTCACTAGACAAATCTCCACCTTTTCAGGTAAGGAAGTTAGGCAGCTGCAGTAAGCTTTCAGCTCTCAGCCCCAGATTCCTTCCTAGCCAGTCTTACCTTCCGTCTAACTCACTTAAATCCCAGTCTTCCTGCCACTACCCTCCAAAACAAACTTCCCCTTCCCCTGCCAGAGGCAATTTGTCACAGTCTACTGCTTTTATTCCCTCAAGTCTTCAAGCCAGGCAGCCTTTTCCTCAGCAAAGATTGGTCTATAGTGGGTCTGAGAGAATAACAAACACCATCACCTTATTTTCAGCTTGCTCTAGCATTCATTGCAGTAGCAACTACATGAATAGTCCCACTCATTCCCTATACTACCCCTGGCACTTAGAAGCATTCAAGTACTCAATTCTAATTTTCTGTTCATGTGCGATGGGAATGGATTTTCAGATATTCTGCTTTTGCCAAATCTCTACTGAGCATCTGCAAACAGATTTTTTCAGTGGCGCACAATTTTTGTAGTGGGAGGCAAAAGTCACATTCCTATCAAAGCTGTGTTAAAGTTCACAACTGTATTCCACCCACCGAGTCCAAACCCTGCTAAACTATAGGTGACCAGAATTTTTAATGTGAACAAAATGATTACGTTCTAGAATCATGACCTCTAGCTTTTGACAAGAAACTTGAAACAGGATCTTAAAACAGGAAATGACAAATGACTTCATTAGTAATAGGTACTATCAGTCTACTCCAGCTAGTTTACAGAGGTTAATAATGCAGTTCTAAACAAAATGCTTGAGTATTTTGAAGTTTTAAGACAAGGTTTGTTTCATTAGTATGATATGTTGCCTGTTTTGCTTTCTAAACCACCTAGTGAAATTTTGCCAAAGGAATGTCCCCAGGAGCGCTGACACCAACAGGAATCCTTAACTGACTGAGCGCGTTTAGTACTGCTTCCCAAATGAAATGTTACTTTGAGGTTATCAGATTAGTTTAAATATACCTACAGCAGCCACAGTTCTAACGCCACCACAAGTGTTATTCAGGGCTCGTTGTTCTGCATTGTAAGCATCACTCAATTCATGGAGTGCTAGCACATGACATGGTATGTGTTTCACAAAAATGTGTAGATCAGTTACATGCCTTGCTGTAATACCAGTTATTCAACCTCGTCAAGTGCAGCATGAGTAACAAAAAGAGGGTAGATAACATAATGGAGCATGACAAAATATTTTCTTTCATGAAATACCCTTGAGTTTACTTAATATAATTATTAAAATTATGTCCTCAGTTTAATCTGGTGTACATAATATTTTAATGCTGTTTTTATAGCATTAGGCTTTTTTATTTATTTTTTTTTAAATTGGCCACAGTAAGTGCCATTCCCTTAGCAGATATTCTCACTTCCCACACACTTAATTATAGTTTTATAACTACAGTCACCTACCATACAGTGCACTGCAGTGTGTCATTTTAAAAGCCACTGTTACTTGCTCATTAAATTTCTCTATTATATAGAGCACAACTGATTTCAACTGTATGCCAACCCACACTCACGTGACAAGGAGACAGGCTTCAACTTTAACACATTTATTTCACATGAATGTGTACAAGCTAACATGGTGGCACACTGATCTTGTTTAGGAATGTTCCGAAAAAGAAAATATCATTAAGGTAAATGACATTCTATGATTTTAATTAATACACTGGTTAAGTGGCATAACAAGTTACAGTGATTTTTCCTCTGAAGAGCTATTTCAAACAGCTTTTAAAATGGAAATTTAACTATAAATAAATCTCTCTATCAAGAAACTAGAGAGACGAAGCAAGATGGGCAAGACTGTTACCTTTCTATTGCTTTCACCACCAACTGTATGAAAATCAGAAGTTTTAAACAGGATTCAGACCTTCCTTATACTGATCAGTAATGGGAACAGTGTTTGCTTCAATACTGTCACAGCAACCTGTCACCTCCTCCTTTCAGTTTAGCCATATGAAAACCTATGAGATATCTGTCAGGAAGAAGTGTTGGGGTGCTCTAGCAGTTCTCTGTTTGCACAGCAGCTTTCTGGGGTGCTTCTCAGCACTCAAAATTACAAAGGATCTCAAGCTGAAGCAGCAGCCCAGCGATCCTCAAAATGGAGTACAGCATCTTTAGAGTTACCGTTTCCAGATTTTTCTGCAGACAGAAGAGTAATGCCAAGATTAGCAGAGGTAATTGGTAAATTTTGATGATCTTGCAAATGGTGGTCCTATATAGGAGATTGGTATATTTTTAGACATCTTCTTAAAATCATGGGGCTGTAGGGATGAAAATATGGTAACTGTGGAACTCATCAGTGAGTTATACTCTGCTATTTTATGATTTTTATATTTAATAGTCTGGCTTATAGCAACATTATTTAGAACTTTGTTATTTCACAATCACTCAATTCCAAAAATACATTTTTGAACTTTATTTGCATTTAAAAATGCATAAACATTCACATGAAACAGTAAGACAGAACTGTATGGCAGATGGATAGAGAAATAAGCTTCTCCTTTCTTAAAGGATCAAACCAATTACTCAACATTTGAAGGACCAACATTAAATCAGATCTAAAGAATTTAGAGTGACTTAAGTTACTGATATTTCACCTGAATTTTCTGAAGGAAAGGGAAGATGGTTTAAAACCACACTGTATTTATTTTTAAAAATCCATCTTTTTCCTCCAGTAAAGAAATTATGCTAATTAGTCTTGAAGTTTCCTGAAGTCATGAAATGGGTATTTGTGAAAAGCTGTCAAATTAATAAAGTTAATGAACTGAAAACACAATTGCTTTTTCATTCCTTACAGCAGTTGCTGGTGCTGCTTGTTAAACACAGCATACAAGAATTCAGAAGCCTAAAAAAAAAGGAATTTTTAAAATGTAAAAAGCTATTTTAATATCTCTACAAAGCCATCTACCTTACAATTGGTCCCAGGTGATATAACTACTTCATCTGAAGATCGGTTAACATCTTAGTAAGATGTTCTTTCCCACATTTAAATATAATGGAAGCAGAGCACTTCTAATCAAAAAATGAGCTAATTCTGAAAGGCCATGCATAAGTGAAACATTGTACGTAGGAATCTGTTTGCTTTTGAAAGGCAATTTTTGACCAAGACCGATTAATGTTCTGATTTCTTTTTCAAATAATTAAAAATGAACTAATCTACTTATTGAGAAACTGTTTAGAGAATAAATGACCTGTATTATTGCTGATGCTAGTTGTTTCTTCCTATTCTACGCTCTTGCTGTAATTCTCTACTTCCCTTCTTTCAGTGCTATAACCCTATTCATACTCGGTTTTCACCAACGCCTCTAACCCCACTCTGTCTCACTTTCCTGACATCTTACCCTCATTTCTGAAGACTGATCTCAGATAATTTTGCTCCTCTCTACTTGCTTTAAGTACCATCAATGGCATGAGTTCAGCAGTTCCTAAAAAAACCCCTTTCATCTCAAAGGTACAGCTGTGAACATCTCTCTACTTTCTGGTACTTTGGCTATACTTTCATCCCATTCTGCCCTACCCCTTAGAAGCCTCCCTGTCTTACTCAAAATCCCTTTCTTATAACCTCTGTTGCTAAAGAATGGACGCTTCTTCTTTGTGAGATTATTGCTAACAAACACTATGTGTATTGCCCTTGTAAATTTGATGAAGTCAGAATTATCATCCAAAACCAATGTTTTGTAGAAAAATGCTGTTTCATAGAAAAATTATTGTAAAAAAGAGTAGCAATTCCGGAAAATGGTTCTGTGCATAAGCTGTGAAATTGTTGAGAGGCCCGGTTTTCACTCCCTGGCCCCCCCCCCCCATGTTTGATTTGCTTAGGAAGTAAGGAAGACTTCCTGAAATTTCAAAACAAGTCCTGTAAAGCAAGGTAACAATTTCCCATGCAATTCCACTCAGTTCTGCAGCTTTGCCCTATGATTCACCTCAGCTGAAGTACTAATACAGCAACAGTACCGTATCTTCAAGCATGTTTTAATGTAGCATTAGTTACCTTGGAGAAATCACGTGAGGCAAACACCAAATTTAAGTGAAAATAAGCTTTGTATTTTACTCCTACTCACTTCTGCTCTTTATCTTTTACTTATAATAATTTCTACCTCCTTGAAACCAGCTGCTTGAGATTGTTTTTTATGTTCATACTTCATTTTACAAGACCATCTACACTGCTTCCACCTGTAGTATACCATTTTGAATTTGATATTTTTTGATACAGCATAGCAATCTAATTTAACTCATTAGTTGCTTGGGGAAGGGACGTCTCCTTTCTATGCATTTTCTAACTCATTTGCAAGTATCTGTCACACCGTTTTTCAGTGTAATTATTTTATTATTTCTTACTGAAGAGACAAATGTGCTCACTACTTTATAGAATAATGCAAAACTGGCTTTCTCAACACAACCCCTACAATGAAAGACAATATAACAGATATAAAAATTTCTAGCAAGAATTATTTATCACATAGTAAGCCAATGCTAACACCACAAAACAGCGAGTATTTTGAAAATCAACACTGTCACTCTGAACTGAAGAAGAAAAAAAAGGGGGGAAATACATGCATTTTTCGTTTGCCTTGACAACTGCCAAATTTGATCCATTAGTCATACTGTAAAAGCAAACAACAGTGCTGCATAAAATTCTTGCTGTGGTGTGAAGACTCAGTATTTTAAAACATTTGTTCCATCTTATTAAAGACATTAGAATATGTGCCAGATAAAGAGAATACTACTTCTATTTTTTGCAATTGTTAAATAAGTCATTATGGTGGTAAAGAAGTATACTGTACAACCAAATATATAGTCAAACTTTCGTGCTATACACAAACGTTTTGCGTACTAAATTGGACCACAGATCTGTAAAAATATGAGAAGTGGGTAAAAACTGAGCAGAGGATAATAATTTGTTCCAAATTTACATAAACTATAAGTAAATACACATTTGAAAATGCAACCATCAACAGCTCTCAGAAATGACAGTCCAGATGCAAAACCTGCTGTAAGAGGCTCCTAAGCTACTGGTAATTGGAAGTTCATGGGAAATACTGGTGAAACAATCACTTCAACACTGTCTTACACCTACCTAAAACACTCACCCCTAGACAAAGTCACAGACACAGTCGATGAAATTGATCCAAAGCACCAGCATTCTTGTTTGTATACACTGATGCTTGTTTGGAGTTAAGCCCTACACCTTCCTCGCAATGAAAAGGATGGAAAAGTTTGCATTTCCATTTTACCCTTCGGCATTCTAGGATGGAAGCACTACAGCGATAGAGAAAATGAATTTGGTTTTTATGGTTTTATTGGGAGTGGGGGAAGGGGTGACTGTAGAAGTCATACTAAGTTCTCAAGTCTTTCTCAATGGTCATCGTCTTTGTTCATTTTAAACTTCTCTTGATCCTAGGTGAAATACAGCTGCAGGACAGATCCCCTTAATAGACTAAAGAATTGATTCACATAGCTTCAGCAAAAGGATCATGCATATTGAATACACATATTGCCCTTGAAAAGATGCAGCAGAGAATCTGAGAAACTTAGGGTTCTCTCCTTTATAATAAGTAAACAAAGGCAACAACAGCCAAGACTACCTAAAACCTATGATAATGGGAAGCAGGCGTTCTCAGGCTCCATAAAACGTTCTCTAGCAATCAGGTCAGTGAACTTACTGTACGCCCTGAGCTTTCAGAAAGTGAACCAGTCAGTTAATCAATTTTAAAAAATAAAAAGGGCACCAAATCAAGTTTTACATCAATTGTTTTGGTGAAAACAGTCTGTATGTAAACAAATCCTTCCCCTTCCTAATGCTAGCATATCTTTAGCACCAGTTCAAGGCATTGGGATTTATTAATTCATTCTCCCCACAAGAAAACCTGCAGTTCTCAAACAAAAGTCACATTCAAGAACACTCCATTACTAGACACGGTAGTAGATGTGGTTACACCCTTTGTGGATGTGTAAGGAAAGCTATAAGCTGGAGCTGTGCTGTAGTGCAGGACTGCTTCGTACTGTCTTCAGCTGAGTGACATCAGCATAAACAAAAAGTAGAGTGGAAGATAAGGCTTTATGAATATATCAGCAGTGAATTATTAACTAAGGCCACGCCATCCAAAAAACACTGAATTTTTATGAAGTGCACAAACTCTGAAACAGCAAATGCTTCTGAATATTAAGTGAACCAGAACCGTAGATTTCAAGAATGATTATCTGCTCCCTTGTGCCCTTGACACTCCTATTTTATATTGAATATCCTATTGTCTCTCATGGCCTCAGTGCTTGTTGGCAAATACAATTCATCCTTCCGCATCATCCAGCACCTTAAAAGACTGGAAGATTTGCTTCAGTTCAGTAGATTTTAGAAGTACTGATACCAGATGAAACTATGACCTAGTTAAAGAGCAAGAAAGACAAGTACGTACCTCAGTGATATCCTCCATCACAATTACGTGGCTGTAGAAGGCCGCTATTATCCACCCCATTTCTAGTCAGTATCAGCTTCTAAATACCGGCACTTGGACAAAAGCTGCCCATGCATACATAAAACCTCTTCATTTCCATAAGCATATAGAACTAAATGCTGCATGTTAGATTCCTCCAAGGAGAAACCTTGCACTTAGTGTAAGCATGCAGCACCAAGTCCTCTACTTTTCCGCTAAAGCAGTAAGGAAACTATGCTTAAACTTGATAGCCTCAAGAGTTTTGCACAAGAGTAGTATATCGGCCTTGTCTAAATGGTACCCAATCAATGCTTAAATGAATTGAGAGTAAAAAGTAAGTCATCAGAGTTAATAAATGTCTATTTGGATAACAGCAATAAGAAAGAGTCCTACCCCAAACTAAAATGAGCCATTGTCTTAACACTCATCTAAATTTTTCTGTTTGTTCTCTAGTGGCAGCTCTTTACTCTATCTTCTAGTCTTAGAAATTCTGAAGAATGTAAATACTTCCTGCTATTTCCTCAGCTCTTATAAACCAGTGCAGTTCAACTGAGGTCAAGGGTGCCCCTTTACTCTAGGTTAGGATCCAACCCCTTAATCATCGCACATTTATTAAAAAAAGTTTCAGACAAAAAAGCCCTGTGTAAATAGACATCACATGCTACAGAATTTCTTTCACCACTTATGACACTGAACATAATAGAGGCTTTCTTGTTTTTTAATTTAAGCCTTAAGAGACTACGGAAATACAAACTACTTCTACGCATCAATAAGTCATCTACAAGTACCCACTGAACTACATGGCTACACTTAATGTTCATGGGTAAATCATAATTTGTAGTGGCCTGTCAACATTAATGCAGAACGATACATATTGTATTACCATACAGCAAACGGGAGGTGACAGAACAACTACTATAGTACAAAAGTTCTACCTTTCTGCCTAGAGAAAGCAGATACAAGACTTACATGCAATATTTTGAATGCTGTCATATGAGGCCTTACTTGTAGAATCACCACAAAGCAGATGCAAGCTGTTCAGTGGCTCTAAAATAATTTTTGGGTTTTGTCATTTCACATAATTCACAATTTTGGTTTGTGATAAATACACTTACAGTAAGGTACTGTCCTGGTTTCAGCTGGGATGGAGTTAACTGTCTTCCTAGTAGCTGGTACGGTGCTATGTTTTGAGTTCAGTATGCGAAGAATGTTGATAACACTGATGTTTTCAGTTGGTACTCAGTATTGTTTAGACTACAGTCAAGGATTTTTCAGCTTCTCATGCCCAGCCAGGGCACAAGAGGTTGGCACAGGGCACAACCAGGGCACCTGACCCAAACTGGCCAAAGGTGTATTCCATACCATGGGACGTCACGTCTAGTATAGGAACTGGGAAGTGGGGTGGCAGGGAATCGCCGCTCCGGGACTGTCTGGGTGCCAGCAGGCGGGTGGTGAGCAATTGCCCTGCGCATCATTTGTACATTCCAATCCTTTTATTACTACTACCGTTGTCATTTTATTAGTGTTAACATTATCATTATTAGTTTCTTCTTTTCTGTTCTATTAAACCGTTCTTATCTCAACCCAGGAGTTTTACTTTTTTTCCCCGATTTTCTCCCCCATCCAGTGGGATGGGGGGGGAGTGAGTGAGCGGCTGCGTGGTGCTTAGTTGCTGGCTGGGGTTAAACCACGACAGGGACGAGCATTTGTCTTAAATTCTCATACATAGAGCATGTGCAGTATTTTAATACAAGAGCTATATTCATTTTTATGCAAAAGTCTCTGAAGTATCACCTTATTATGAAATTCAAGTGACCTATGACAAAAATGCTGCAACTATCAACCACTATCAGAAAGCAATTTTGTCACCTTTTTTTCCCTATGCATCAATTAAGTTTTTAGTATAGTTTACAAGAGCAAAATACATTGTATCAGTGTACACCATGTCCGTGTATCAATGATTATCAAATCCACGCAAATTTCTTATGCCGGTTTAATCTTTTCCTGTTACAGAAATATTATTCTGTACTGCCAAGTATATCTAATGGCTTATATCTAATGGCTTCCCGACTTCACATGAACACAGCCTGATTCGCAGGCAAAGCATTTTTGCTTGTGCTATCTCAAAGCAACAAAACCTATCACCCCTTTTTCTGGACTAAATATATAATTCCACAACTAAAGATTTATATTCTAAAAGAGCAAACAATGCAGTTTTTAACTGAATGCAGTGAGCACAGTTGTAGAAGTAGGTACTTGAAACAGGTGACCAAGGCTCCTGCGTTGCCGTGTTCCATTAACTTCTGTGCTCTGGAAACCTAACCATAGCGGCTTATTTTAAGGAACTTCACCTGTACTTTTAATACACAAATTCACTCTTTTTAAGAACTAACTGTTATCAGTATATCTATAAATCTGAACGAAGTCTCGAGGACTTCACTGGTAAAAACATTATTTTACTGAAGCAACCAAGACTGATCTTGTTGCCTGGTACATAAACATCACCACATAAGCAAGTAAAAAAGACTTCCCCCCCCTGCACCTTGTTCTAAATCATGGGAGGATGAAGAGCACCCACCCCCCGCCCCCTCCCCCTCCCCCCCCCCCCCCCCCCCCCCGATCTCCATCTCTTATCTGTGAGAATTTTTGTACTATAAATGAGCTGATAAGCTACCAGAGAAAGTTGCCATGTCAAAAAGCCTCACAACATCTACCAAGCTAGAGGACTCTAAGAAACTTAAGATGTAGAAAGTCACAGAAAAACAGTCCTACCTTTGTCAAAACAATACCTTTGAAATTTTTCTAATAAAAAGTTATGCACCACAGGACTTGTAATTCATCCCCACAGTGGCGAGAAGGTTATCAAACCACTTGCTTCTTTCTCCAAGAATGCTAGGCTAGGTGAACATAAACCTGAATTATAGTGAATTACTACACTCCAACACCTCTCAGCTAACTACGTTTACCAAGTATTTCATTTCACGCAGCTTTGCATGTATGACTCATACACCAAGAGGATGGGCATTAACACCGATAAGTCACACTGTTTTCAGCCACTACTGTTTGGCTGCTGTAGAACATTTTGCAAGCTGCTGTCCCACACAGAGCAGATTTCCTTGAAGTATGACAGCAGGAAACAAAACTGGGTGTAGCTGGACAGGCATTCATTGTTTCAAGCTTCCACTGGATGCAGAGTTAGCAAGTCGTTCAGAGGTCAGAGCTGTCACAGAGTTCCGCTAGCTGCCCAGTGCTACTCCGTTGCGTGTTTGATTCATCTTTGCAGCCCTTATAGCTGTTCCAGGCAGACAGACATAGGAAGTATTTAATAACAGAGAACGCAAGCAGTAGTTTTATAGGAGTCATTTTCTCTGGACTGCTTTTGATGAGACTTTTTAAAAGGCATTTCAGAGGAGCCTGGAAAATTCTTCCCAAGGGAAAAAAGTGGTAATTTTGAGAGATGAACTAACTTACAGTAGTCACAAGGGACAATATGGAGCACATACTAATGAACTTTTCACTGTATTAATTTAGACTGCTACGGCTTCCTTTAAACAAATCCTCTAATAAAGGATCTCAGAGTAAATTAAGCATATGGTTTTAGGTACAGGACTGCATCTCAGGGTACCTGGACCCATTTCTCAACGTGAGAAAAAAGAGTCAATATGAACCCTGGCAAAGTGTCATTTTGCTAAATATATGAAACAAAATATTCTGCAAAGGAGCAAGAAAAAAAAGCTTGCCAGAAATTTTGTATTGAACTTTCTGGAATTTCATGTACTTATGGCACAAAAAGACAGGTTACCGCTCATAAGTTTGGCTCTTTATTAAAAAAATAAACATTCCCTGAAACTAAGTGCACCTGTTTTTTTATGGGTCATTAGGCACCTTGGCAATAGTACCAAACAAATTCAAATTCATGGAGGTCACCAGACTCAGGAAGTTGCTGTTACAGCAGAGGGACCTCTCAAATGCTGGTGAATAGCCTGATAGGAACCTCGTGAAATTCAACAAATACAAAGTCCTGCACCAGGGATGGAATAACTCCATGCAGCATGTACAGCTCGGGGAGGAGCTCTGCAAAATATGATCCGGAAACCATGCTGGACATCAGGCCGAACACAAGTCAGCTGCACGTCTTTAGAGCAATGAGGGCTACCTACATATGAGCTATGCTAGCAAGAGCATCACAAGCAGGTCAACAGAAGCGTCATTTCCCTCATATCATGTCCTGGTGAGGCCACACTTGCAGTAGAGTCCCTCAAATATTGACCACCCCAGTACTAGATTGATACTGAAAAACTAGAGTGAGTCCAGCAGAGCATGGACAACGGGCTCAGGGCATGGAACACAAAGCACATGCAGAAAGGCTGAGGGAGCTGTAGATGTTCAGCCTGGAAAAGAAAAAGCCCAGGGGATCTAACTGCTGTCTTCAATCACTTAAAGAAGAGCTAGAAAGAACACAAGAGCCAGATTTCTTCTTGGAAAGGCCAGTGAAAGGACAAAGTGCAACAGATATGTTGCAACACAAGGGGTAACAAATACTGTACTTGGAAAAGTGAGCTTCACAAGAGTAGGGAAGCACTGGAACATGAGCCCACCCACGCAGTCTCCACCCTTAGGTACAGTCAAAGCTGAGCCACACACAGTCTTGTGCAACCCTATCTAACTTCAAGATTAGCCATGCTTTTATGCAGGAGATGGGTCTACATGATGTCCAGAGGTACCACATGACCTAATTTATTCTATGACTGATGTGATTCTCTTCATGGTTCTAGTGAAATATGCAACTACTGTTGAGTGTTTCACCTTTCATTTATTTTAAAACATATAGTCCAAACAGATTTAATCTTATTAGATACACAGAAGGAAACCTGTTAAAATACAATAGTGAAATATTTTTACTGTTATTCTTACCTCAGTTTTAGATGCATGATTACAAGAATATCAGCAAGTACCCTAAGTGTATATGGTCAGTTTCAATTATACTTCAGCTCTATTCACAGAGAAAAACCTTTTGAAAAAAACTTTGATTTCACCAGCCATTAGCCAAACTTAACTGATATCTTCTGAGTAGTCATTTGAAATCATGGGGCTTCGGGAGATCAGCAATGAGACGTACTAATAAAAGTTACAGGTTGGGCCTACAGCCACATTTTAACTCTTCTGCACATTCTACCTTTGTGCTTTGGAAATACAGGTGGGCAGCCTGTCTGAACTCGGGAAGTTCCAGAGCTTCAGGTTTGAACAGCATTACTCTGCACATCAAGAGAAAACACATAGTGTTAAAAACAAGGGTGGTGCTTTTTTTTTTTTTTTTTTAAATACAAAGCAAAAGACAGCAGGAGTGGAGTAAATGGCATAAAATGACCTTGACAATCTCACCAAGAAAATGGCAGTCAGAAATTAACAACCTTCGGAAGAAGAATGTGTTTAGCCATTCCCTGAAGTGCATCCCAAACAACTGCACTGTATATCATCAGTAGAGTGAAAGTGAACATTGCAGAGGTAAGGGAGAATTGCATTTTCTGTAGCCTCAGCTTTATAATATTATTTTTCCACATTGCATCTACAAGAAATTGTACTGGGATCTGTTTATAGTGTGTTGACACAAAATTTTAATATGCACAACTTCATTTTTGGCACGAGCTTAAGTCTACGGTAAGTAAGATTATTTAATTTTTTTTAGAGCTGTTTTTGCATTGGCCAACAAAAGTACCTACAGAGATGTCCCTGAAAAATCACGAAGCAAATGACTGAAAATCTGTGATTACAGACTATCTTTTTGATAAACGATTACTGGCTTCTGCCAACATATACAATCCCACCTAGACCAATGTGAGCATTTTAAGAATTCTAGTATTCCAGCCTTTCTGATAGAAAGGCCATACAGGTGTATCCAGTCAGAGGAAACTCAGAAGGATTCCCATTCTCCCCTGTAAAGATACATATAAACATTGGCCATGCTTACACACTGGCAAATAACTTTTGAGACTCATGTTCAACAGCTATAGCTAATTTAATACCCACTAAAGCTACCACATCATGTAAACAGCTCACAGTGCAAGTAGTAACACAGAAAGGCAAATGGCCAGGGATATAAAAACTGTCCTAGTTCGCTTTTCACTATACACTTTCACTGGGCATTTGTGATGAAAGGAGCTTGGTTGATGTTTGACAATGACTAGTTTCTCAGTTTCTTAATAGAAGTAGCAAAAAAACCCCAACCCACCCATTCATAAAGTGGTAGCTGAAAATAGATACATGGCTTGAGTCAAGGCAAAACATGAATAAAACACAGGCCTGAAATTGTTCTCTTCATTTCAGTAAATGCATCTAAAGCACTTATTATGAAGCTAATTTTGCCTTGCTTTTAAGTGAGTCAAGCCTGTTTTTAATGGGGGAGATCACATTTTTTCAATCTGCTAAAACAATGCTCCAATTAAGATTAAGGGAAAACTAAACACACCACAGGTTATCACATATGTTTGAAAGCAGCAAAACCAGAAATAGGTAGTTTAACTATTTTTCCTTTTTCTCAGCAGAATTGTGAAGTGCTTTAACTCACAGTTCCTCTACCCACCAGCTGGGATCAGTTTGCTCATTGATGTCTCACCTAATTTGTTTCTTTCATGGGACCTATTTGCTGCCATATGTTCAGCCTTCACATTTGCATTCTGTTGTGACTAAGGTTACCTCTCTTCTGAGAGAGGGAAAAATTAACATCCAAAGGCCATCCCAAATCTCCTTGACATCTCTATTTTTAAATCTATACCTAGCTATCTAAAAATTGGTGGGGAAGCAAACTATTACAAGGAACGACACTCCAAGATGTAAAAATTATACATACGAGTATTATTTGCTTATTATGACTTAAGGGTTACTCAAGTACCTTCGTAGGATTTTCAAAAGCTCATGATCATTGACATGAATGGCAGGTAGAAAGATAGGCACCTTTTGAACACCCCATTGTGTGGCTATTTGTGTCTTTACCTAATTACACAGCTGGAAATAGCAGTCCCTGTTTATAGCATTTCAGAATAAACCTTTGTGATACCTCAAATATACCACAGACAACTATCAGTAATTCTCCAAAGTTTTATTCTGTTCTTGGGCTGTCTTCTGAACTGGTCTCCCTCAAAAGCACAAAATCGTACTTGGCACACATGCACTGATTTATGTGCAGGGCTGTGCATGTGGCAGAAATCATCAGCTATCAGCCATTCCCTGTGCAAGGACCAGGACTTCCAAAGTCCAGAGACTGTCTATCTGACTCCCCAACCCCAGCCCAAGGGGAACAGTACTATGACTGTACCTTGCTATTATTGTACTGGCCAGAGATGGGAGAACCACATATCTTTGCTAGGTCCGATGTGCAACAACTATTTGGCTGAGAACCCATACAACACCCCATCACATGTATTCTGTTTTTCTCTTCCAGTCCTTGCTAAGGCCTTAAGAAGCAAGTTTAGTTTCCATCCTACAATTCTGCTGAATGTACTCTGAGATCCATTGCTGTTCCTCAGTCTGGAGGTGCTTTCCCCATCAAAAAGTAAAAGCTACTATTTCAGTAAGTATGCTACACACTCAGCAGAAAGGCAATATAAAGAGCCCAAGCATATTTCACACCATTCTTTCCAACTTCTCTCTTCTTCCTGGTATCACATGTTGCCATTACCATCTCACAATCATTTAAGGCTCATAACAGAACATTTTCACCTGTGCACACTATCTTTCTCTCACTCCCTTCATAACTAGGCTACAGCTAAGTCTTTACATCTCTTCCTTCATTAGGCTGACAGAGAATAATAGATTATTTCAACATAGCCTGTACTCCCTACACTGAGCCCCTCTGACTTTCCTGAAATTCACTAGACTTCTTTTAGGTTCTAAGTTTCATAGTAAAGGTACCTCAGTAATCACTCCTTCGGTTGCTCTCCAATTCTGACTGAAAATGTGCAACCTCCTCTTTTAAACTATTTATCCAGTTTTAGTAACTCACACTGATGTTACCAGTCACAGTGATGACAACATTTTAATTCATTTAACAGCCTCTTTCACAGTAACTGATGCTTTGTCTGTGCTGGATTTTTTTTTGTAAATGGACCACACTTTTTCCACCTAACACACAAACCAGCCATGTTTTCTGATCGATCAGCTCCTGTTGAGGGGCATACCAGAGTGGACAGTGTTCTCACCCTTTGTCATGTTTTCACACAGCTGAGCCCAATAGGGTGCTGATGGAGAATTAAGATTCCCAGAAATCTCACCTTAAGAAAAAACAACATTTGGAACTTCCTGATATGGGTAACATATACCCAGGTACTGTAGTTATTAACTAACCAGATGTAGGTCTGTCATATTGCAATATAAAATATGAAATAATTCATCAGTATATACCAAACATTCAATTCTACCAGGATCATCAGATCATAAAACATATCATAAAACGTGTCATAAAACTATAAGCAAAGCACCTCTGTTTTGAACTTTTCACAATTCCACAGTCACCACCAGCATGATTAGTTCTACTACCCAGGAAAGAAAACTTTTTTTTCTATTTTCAGTCTTTTTAGATCTAGATCTCAGCACCCAATTAAAAACAAGAAAAATTTTAGGCAGGCTTTTTAGAAAGGCCTTGTGCTATGCAATTATCTTTTTAATGGAAAATTTTCAGCAGGGATCCCTTGTCCTTGGACTAGTCCTGTGAGTACTACAAATGCCTACTAATACCATGCGTGTCTAATTAGATGACTGTGGGACCTATTCAGAAACATCCCCAGCCCGCATATGTGCAAATCGCTTTTTGTATGTAAACAATTGTTTCATGAGATTCATTAAACCCTTTCATTAAAATCTTTTCATCCTGCATGTACTAAGAGGAAGTGTTCAGATCATACTTGAGAAAGGTATATCAGAAAGTCCCAGTCCCCCACAAATTTAAAAGTACACACTTGCAAGAAAAAGCAGGGAAGCATGTTTTGAATTTTTTCTTTCTCTTGAAAGCAGAAATTAAATCAATGTAGAGGAAGGCCACAAGGCACCAGAAGCAAGATTAGTAGCCATGCTAAGATACATATGTTTACTATTTTATAATTTGTTTTCCTTCCCAGAGTAAATATTGAATCACAGAAAAGGTATTAAATTCCAAGTACTACAGAAACGCTAGTGTCACCTGACTTTGCCTCAAATAACGGAATAATTCACAACTATTGTAGCAAATTCCAGACTTTTTTATTTCACAGCATAAAATCACTTCACCAGACATTTTCCATAACCAAGCATTGGCCACACAATGCAATGCTTTCTGACACACTGGCAGCCAAGGAGAGGTGAGCTGAAGCGAAATGCAGCAAAACACTGCTCCTGCCTTGTCCACAGCCTGCACAGCTCAGGCAGCACAGTACCTAGGTGGATTATCTCCTTTCAAAGGCACAGGAGCCTCAGCTGATGTTAGTGCTCTGGCTACAGTCATCTTCACTGAAAATCCACACTCCCCTAACAGGATAGGCAGGCAAAGAGGGTACTTGAAAGCTGGAGGATAAGACTAGCCTAAAGTTTCCTTTGCTGTCTTAAGACAGATGAGGCTGTTACACATCTTATAAGCCATATCTGAAGGATGCAAAGGTCCCAAAATAACCTTTGATTTCCACAGGTTCTCAAATGAGGACACTAGATTCAAGGCTTTGTCCTAATACTATGTCACGGTACTTGTTACATTATGATGCCACAACATAACAGTAACACCACAGCACTGAGGCTGCATCTGTTCTGAAGCAACAGCAACAGAGTACTGTCTCAGGCTCTGTGCACCCTCTGTTAGGCATCTTGTGGTCCCACTGTGGCTGCCGATTGTTCAGGCACAATACGTGGAATTTGCACACAGAATAAGGCGGCCAAGTGTAAGCTTTGTTGCCAAAGTGGTAAACGGAATCAGCAGCCTAAGAACTGTCTACTTATCAATTTTAGCCCCATTAAAAAAATCTCAGAGTGAAATAAGAATAATTATTCCATATGTCACAACAGTTTTCTAACATAAGACAATCTGCAAGAAGTTGAGAAATTAAGAAAATCAAGGTGAAGAAAACTACTGCCTTCAGATAATTTTTTTTTCTATTAACAACAGTGTCGATGTATTCCCTGTTGCAGACATAACTATGGTGTGTTTAGTAGACATGGATGCTGTGCATACTGTGGAGGAATTCAGTTTTCTCATTCAAATGCCTGAAGTTGTAATATCGGCTAATACCAGACCTATAGCAGGTTTCCACTCTTCACTTTCTCATTTTAAAATATGAGGGCTCTGATTCAAAAGTCCTGAATATATGCTCATAAAATCCATGGTCTTCTGTGAGATATAAGCACTGATTTTCTGTATAAGGATGGGATTATTCCCAAGCTAGAACTAAGCATGCACTGTAGAAATCTGCTAGATTTAGTCCTAAGGAAAAAACCTCCTCTTAAACAGATTTCCAGCACTGATTTTGCATATTAGAAAGCAGACATGTTCTTCTTGCACACACTTAACTGAGCACAGTTAGCTTATCTTAAAAGCAGCCTAAACAACTTTTTGGCTACTGTAGGAACTGGAAAAGCAGTTTTAACTCTGCAGTTTTGCAATGAAGCAAGTTCAGGGGTATTTTTATACTTTCTAGTTTGTCAAGCATTTTATACACACTATTCCTTTTCTTTAATTCATTCCAAAAATGTCCACTCCAAATTTTTTTCCATATCTAGCCACAAGATGTTGTTTCTTTTCCAAGAATACGCAATATTTCAGTTTACAAAAACATCAAACTCCTTGACATGAACATATCTTTATATAGTAAAAGCATTCAAAGCCTTCTTATCTGGTATGTAGTTACAAAGGGGCAGCCCTATTAGGGCTTTGTAAGGGGAAACTATAAAGTCAGATTTCCCTACATACCTGATTGGTCATACTTACAAAAATTTCCAGTGAAAACCACTAGATTATTTTCCCTTTTGCTTCTTTTTTCTTTTTTTCCTGTTTGCATTAAATGAGAATTCTTTTATATCTTTGACCTCTAATATACTGAATATGGTTGCTTATGCAAAAGAATCCTGTTGATACCATATTAAATTTGCATTTCCAGCTGGAGTCAGAGGATTCAGCCATCAGAATATTAAAAGTTGTAGCATCACATGAGGTGGGGGGAGGGAGCTTGCATATTAGCTGTCAAATTGAATAAAAAGAATAATTTCAGAAGATAGCAGTTACCATTTGATACTGCATTACAGATCATGCCTTATGGTAAAGATTAAATTATGTTAATATTGAAAAACTGCATCTATTGCAAAATAGAAGCAATTAGAAAACCTAAAACAAGCCTAATGCACCTCTGAATCCAGAAGGGTGTGACAGTCTTCCTCTCATAGTAATAAAAATGTAATGCATTAAAAAGTTCGTAATTTCTTTTAATGCTGTTAAACATTTGGCAAATTTCACAGCCTAATAAATGGTTTCTAAAGCCAGACGTCATGCATATTGTGGGCTATTTATACGTTTATAGCTATTCTCTGCTGACAAAGTACTACTAGTAGTTTTAGAAATGAAGCATTTAAGATACACAAGAAAATAAAGGAAAATTATACCAAATACTACATAGACTCTCTTATTAGTATATTTTTGCCCAAAGGCTCTCAAACACAAAACCCTTTGCTACTGGTTTGCATGGTTCTGCCTCACTTCTGTCTTTATAAAGTACATTAAAGGTTGTATTTATGGTAATAGGAAAAGACGACAGCAGTTACAGAAGAAGGTGCCTGGCTCATTTGAAGAGCTGACAAAAAAATCATTTTCTTCAGACCCTCTCTCCACCTTATTTCACACACAAAGTATCTGTAATACCAAGAAACTCACATCAATGACAAGGTGACAAAAGCTCAGGGCTGAACAGGGATGGCGTGCTAACATTTAATATTCTCTGTCTTTGATAAATTCCAAATGCCAGATTTTGTTGATGCATTCACTTTTATCCAGCCTCTTAATTTGCCCTTCCTATCTTACATACAGGAATTGCTCATTATACATTTAAATTCCATGCTCTATAGACAATTATATGTTGACTGCTATTTCAAGTTAAAAAAAATTTAGCAGTATACTTTTCATGAGATGAGCAAGCATCCTGATGGCTCCAAGAACAGACACCCCTCCCTTCCTTTACCCTCTACAATGGGTTAAGTAACAACACTTATAAAATATAGATGATGGAGAACTCAAGCCCTTGAGAGAACAAGATGATGGTATCATGTGCAGTATATAGTATGTGTGGGAACAATACATATGGACATAGCTCATTCTGTATATTTAGTATTTTTGTATTACATACAAGTATTTCACTAGCTGCTCAAAGAAGAGAAATCAAAACAAAAGGGAGTGTTCCTTTTAAAAAAAGGAAAACAAATACTTATCTATAAAGCTAAAAATTGGACAATTTCTTGTGCATCAGCTTTTAAAACTGAGGGGTGGGTGGTGGCTTGAGCTTTTATATATCTTCTTTTGGTACTGCTTTCTATAACTGATCGATGTCATGAGTATCAGATATGCTTGCACGAGAAACCAAGGAGGACAAATACATAGAAAAACCCTTGCTCAATAAAATCAAATGCAGAACACAACAGCCAACAAGAGCAGACAGACAAGTATTTGACTAAACTTTAACTAATAGTAACAGAGATATAGTGCTGTCTTAATGCGACGGAGTACAAGTAATTTCTCTTTAATGAGAGATGTGTGTATGTGAGTGCCAATGCCTTCTATCCAATTTCTTGCAAAATTCCCAGAAACAGCAGAACAGGGATACAATCTTTAGCCTGGGATTCCAAGTCACCTGAAGAACCCAGAAGTACAATAATTGTACTGCTGAGTTTAGCGTATCCAATTGCCACAGGATAGAAACCTCAAGCTGGCATCACTCCAAACTCCCAGGTTTCTAAAGCATACTACAGCATAAATGATAATTTAATTCCAAGGGTAGCATAGCTCCAACATTTTACCCAAGGACATCTTACTAGATCAGGTATGGTGCCATGTTTACACGTTATCTGTTCTAGAATTAGCACAATTCCACACTGCTTGTTCAGGTATCTGAAACCTCATTGCACATACACCTTACTTCTACAGACTCAGAAATTTCAAGCTCACTGTCCCATCTAGTTTCCCCTATAGAATACAGCAGAGGCTGGATTCCTACACTGCAGTAAATTACAGCAGCGGTGACTTGGACCCTGGCTCTGTAACATTTTGGAAGCAGTGTCGACTATGTCATACAGGGAAAAATGTCTCTGTACCTTAAACAGTCACAGTAGCCTAAGAGCAAAAAGCACACTAATGCATCACAGCTAAATTGTAGAGCTCCTTTTTGTCTTCATTTACTTTTTTTTTTTTTTTTTTTTTTTTTTAAGGCTAAAGATGCAGATGTTCAATGTCTAGCCAAATTCTTTACTAAGACTGTAGAATCAAAGGCAAAGCTATGAGTTTGGACAAGTCTTTTTAAAACAAACAAAATCCACAGCTCACCTATCTTCTTGCACTGCATGACTTTTTGAAGCCAGGGAAAATTATGCATCTCCCTGCATACAGAAGAAACACCAGAATTTGTGGGAATGTAAAGAAGCTCTAATTGGATGATTCTATGGATTCATAACATGAAGATTTCATCTTAGCGCTTTAAATTTGGCCTCCTTAAAAAGTATAAACGAAACTAGTTTAACAACTATATGCAATATTCACTGTAACTGATTAACTATACGACTACAGCATCTACATGCACCTTGCAACTCTAAGTATATCCTCCAAGGGAAACGTGCATATAAGCAGTATAATAAATCTACACACAGCATACAAACATCAGACTTGCCTGAAAGATCAGGGCCATGGTCATGACTTACCTACTATGATGTACGTGGTATTTTTATTCAGAAGACAAAGCCACATGTGGCACAGAACTGGAGAAAAGAAACTAAAACTCTCCAGTTGCCTTAGGGAAATCTCTGGATATAATCAGAAACTCTAATTGACATTTTCACACTTTTACAGGATAGAATGAGTTAACATGTCACATATCTTCCAGACCAGGGACAACACACAATCACCAACACTTGATAGCTCACACTCAGGTGAGAGCAATAAAATCTCATGGGATGGTTAAGCTCAGGATTAACCTCTCTTCTGCCTTTGAACTGCTGAGAGATAAAAGTGGTGAAAAAAAGCCAAAGTAACAGGTCACCTAGTGAACTGGTGAAAAGAGTAACTGATAATTGCTTTCAGTTGCTTTTTTAGAAGAAAGATCTCAGAAAGAGGAAGAACAGTAAAAAGTTCACTAGAGTAAAAGAAATCACAAATTGGAAAAGCCAGATTGTTACAAAAGGGGGATACCAGACATCAAACCTTATCGAAGACAAAAAGATGGTTGGGGAACAACCTGATGAAGAGGCCAGGCCTGCAGATATTTTGGCCAGATGTATATATTCTTGGGCTATGTCTGCACCCTATTGAGACCAGGAAACATTTAAGAGCATATTTAACGTCGCATAATGGGATATAAGTACAGTAGTATACTAAGAGCCTTGGTAGAGCTCTGCTGCTGTAGCACTTTCTGGGAAAATAACAGAAGTCTACACATGCTCAACAGTTATCCCTGAGAGCATCTCAAATACATCCAGTTGGGCAGAAGCGTTAAAGCCACTGTCTGCTGTGAAAAAAAGCACAGACCTAAAGCTTCCACCCAGAGGCCAGTGAGGTGTAACACCTAAAACAGAGGCAAAAGCCACTGACATTACCTGTTACCGTAACAAACTCCAAGATGTCTACTAACAGCACAGCTAAGGTCAAAATACACATTCCATTCTGAAAATGGAGACAAGAAACACACGGAGGAAGATTTCACCTCTGGATTTTTTTTGACTGATCTACTAGTTTGAAAAGGAGATTAAGAATCAAAAGCATTCACACAAACTGAAGGGAGGCATGTAAATGGATGCAAGTTGTTTAAAAAGTTATTGTCTTTACCTTCTTGACCTATATAACTTTTGAGTGCTAAGAATTTAAAGTTAATTCAGCTATAAACTGTGGTATTAAGAATTTTGTTTGAAATTACATATTTTCATCACAGTTAATGTATTACCCTGTCATTCCAGGAACTGAGGCATACTTAAAAATGTCAGTATACTTTATTACAAAACTATCCATATGATTTGCAAAAGTATCTCAGAACTGAACTTGTAAAAAGACTGGTTCAAACAGTTTTAAAGTTTTACAATGAGTCAGCAATTTCACATGAAAAGGAGAAATTAAAAGTTAATGCACTACTTCAGAGCTGTTCCCATTGTTTATTGTAAGTTATAAACAAAACTACGACAGATCTAGGCCTCAATTTTTAACATCAAAGTTGCTCTTTTCCCCAAAATTTGAAGAAACCTCCTTTGAGATGACCAGGAAGTTATCCCACAAAGGTAAAAGGCATTTCAATTAACCATATCTTGTCAGAATCAAGTTTTACTAGAATATCTAGCATATGATTGCATCTATTCCATTAATCACTTGAAAGGATTGTCTGATCATCTCAATTTATATGTAACTTGCCACCAAATGGTATTTTGTACAGTAGCAAATAGAAATGTACAGTTTACTTGGACATTTTAAGAGCGATAAGTGACTTTACTCTTCAGCTTTTATTTCTCTTTGTTTGGGAACATAATGTATCTGTGACTTTACAGGATTACAAACTGTAGTAATTTCCTATCGACTAGTTCACTGTGCAGCTCAAAGCATGTCAAGGTCGTATTTTTATGCCAAGCAATAGCTGTAGCCCCGAAGGTAGCATGCAGTGCTTCATTAGCCACATTGAGTTGTACAGAATGTTACCAATACCTAGTTGAAAAATCTGCTTTAAACCAATGCAGTATCTGAGATACTCTTTCTGAAATACACAAGAACTGAGAAAAAAAACCCCAACAATTAAAACATTATGGTTTGACCATGCTAAATATTTTGTCAAATAATTTCTTTCATAAACAAAACACATACCCTTCCTAGGTTGTAAGAGTTGAGTATGATTCTGGGACAGCCTTGACCCAGCCCATAGATGAATACACCCTGGTACATACAACAATATACCCTCACTGTTTTTCAGATGATTGTGTGTGAACGTAAGTGATAAAATTTGCATACGCACAAAGAAAAGCCACATGTAAATTCTCTACTTGTGTAAACATGAGGACCAGCATGCCAGAAATTATGTATGCAATTAGTATCGCATACATGAAATGGTGCGTATAATTATAGGCCATGTTTGAAAATGCATCCTGTGTCTTCTGTATGCTTCTATGCACCCTATCTACTCACCAGGACCTCAAGTGCTGATATTTGCAGAGCACTAAGCATCAGTGTCTACATTCACTGGTCCAGCTGTCATGAGTTTTGCCTTCCAGCTATCAATTCTCAGATGCTCATCAGACATGCATATACCAATTTAGGCTACAGAGTGAGTGGTTCAGCTGCTGTCCTGAGTGTGGAGTTTTAAGCCACAGCTGTTGGGCAGTGATGATATTAAGTCCATATTTCTAATAGAAAAGACATTCTTGCAGAAAAAATTGACATGTCTGCTTTCAGTTTTACAGAGATCTTAGTCCTCACATTTTTCTGGTCCTAAGGCTGCAATGTCAGAAACTTTAATACGGACTCTTCCCACATAGAAAAGTATGTTTGCAAATGTGGAGAAGACAATTTCATCTTAATTTTACACAGGCATATAGTATTTGTTTGACAGACTGTGCAGTTCCAGTATGTAATTTTTTTTTTTTTAATGGTGAAAGAATACTTAATACTATTATCTACTAAAGGAAACTTTCACCATAACAACAGCGTCAGTGATATTTACCTGTACGTACTTCTACTTAAAAGTACTTTTTGGGCAGTATTTTGTTTGGTTTTTTTTTTTCCTCCTTGGTAAAAATCATAGATTTCTCACTTAAATTCTTTTTAAAGGTCAATACAATTAAAGCTGGCTTACAGTATGCCATAAAGTAAGCGTATAAGGTCTGTAACTAAATTTCCCTCAGCATTACTGTCCTGAACAGCAATCACCTTGCTGATCACAGCAATCTCAAGTTTGCTATAACGAGAGTAAGTTTCAGTTGAAAGGTTAATTAGAAATGAACTGTTTCCAAAATCACTGAGAGAACTGGAGGCCTCATAACCAGATGTTCACAAGAAGGAATTAGGAAATTGATAACAAACATAATTGACATAGAAAAACCTCTTAGGAGATTCACTTTGGTAAACATGACAGGGAAGGGAATCTGGTCATATATAGCACTAAGCAACCAACAACTCCAATAGGAGTAGCTTCCAGATGCACACAAGAAATTCTAAGATTTGAGGCATCTCCTAGTAGGCCCTTCATCCCAAAACTGAAAATGGTAGACAAGGCACAGGAAACTTCAAATTTCTATGCCTGTCCTGCCAGGTCCAGAGTAGCCCAGTAAATAAAATTCTTACCATTACTAGTAAAAAGCTACAGGTTTTGCACTGACCTGTTTTCACTGAACTTAAGACTTGACAGACTAACAATAAATTCCTGTTTCTGCACACATATTCACCTTTTGGCTGTAACCATGAAATATTTGCCTAGGCTTGGAGGAGGTGGCAAGTTTCTGAGTAACTGCTGTTTTGTATTACCTGAATACTATCCCCAAATATAATGAAAATTTCCACACAAATCTCTACCCCTACTACCAGCATTCATGCAGCTTCTGCATTTTCTTAGTTTGTCTCCTAGACAAACTCCTAAACCCTGTTTTGTGTGGCTTCTGTATTAAGTTACAAAGCATGCATCTGCTCTCTCTCAGGTAGAGTTTGCCAAGTAGAATAATATTTGTATAAAACATAATAAAAACATTCCCATCCTGTGGCAGAACATACCTTTCCTTCAACAGTCACAAAAAATTTCACATGCCCATTAGCTCTGAGGAGGTCTTAATGTCACTAGCCTAGTGCACTAAGAGAAAGTTATACAATTAACTGGAAAGCTCTCCAGAATCAGATGCAACAGGATCAAAAGCACTGCACAAAAACTTGGGTTGGGGTTTCTTGAGCATCTGGGAACACCTAGTTAACAAAGAATGCTCAGTGACTTAACACTGCAAAAGTACTTGTATTCTGGCTTGCTTACAATCACCTTGTGCTAATATTATGCCTGTCTTTGTGTTAAATCAGCTACCAGACTGCATGGGTTTGGGTGATCTGAATGCAAACAGCTAGGCTGCTGTCATGAACTGATCACACAAAGCATTTGCCCAGTGAGAAAACATCTAAAGGTTTGTATACATTGGTTCATTCAAAGATAGCACTTATATTACAGTGCCCTTTTTACACTTGAAAAACCACAGTCTCTTCTCATTTGTTACTTAAATGCTGAACGGGGCTGCTGTTCGGATCACAAGCACTAATCATTGTGGGTTGTTGACAAACATAGATGTTAGCCAGAGAAGATCTTAATAGCTAGCACTTCAGTGGCTTTCACGTGTGGATCCTCTAGTTTTTGAACTCACCACTTTAGCAGCAGGAATGAAACTACCCCATTACCTTTTTAATGACAACTAACAGATTGAAACTGAAATGCCATCAACATGCACTCACAGCCATGAGGTCACTCTCAGACAGCTTTCTCCTTCCACTGTTCCTCAGCAATTTTACAAGGACAGAAACAACTACTTTCCATAGGTTCAGTAGTATATCAAGAACTTTTAGAAAAATATAGCCAGAAAATAGTTGACCTAATTCCAACCCTTCCATTTACATTTAAAGCTTTGAAGGGGGTGCCCCAGGCTACGATGCTTCATTTTATCTTCATTAGTTTACAAAAGTAACTTCTTTGGGGTTTGGAGACTAAGCACAGAAACCAACTCCCCTTGAGCAGTGCTCCTTGGTTTTTGGACAAGGTCAGCCCTAGTTTTGAAATTTCCTTTTAAAAAGTCAGATTGCCCTACGACTACTGCTTACTGTTATGGACCTGGAGATACTATTCTAGAACTAAGACTTGACAAAAAATGGATTGCAATTCTTCCTTCTGAAATCCTGTAACATAGGTAAAGCTTTGGCATCCATCTAGAGAATGTTATACAGCTGATAAGTAAGTCCAGACCACTGCTGGCTGAAGCATTTGCTCCATTCAGCTTATCCATACCATCTTGTCCATTTACACTTGATTTTATCTATTTGTCTCTACTAAAGAAGCAATAAAGCATTGTAGCTTCAAAAGGAGACAATTCTGAACTAGAGTGATAGTTCCAGCCTCCAGTAAGAAAAGAACAACATTCAAGGTCACATCTTTAAGTTACAAAGTTTTATTCTCAATAGTGACTGCTAGTAAATCAACAAGAAACATGTCTCAATGATAAGGGACAGAATTTAGCCAATAGGCTATAATTCATATTTACTTTACTTACCTGGGTTCTTAGATGCTTCTTGTTTGGTTCATTATCACAGACTACTATACTCAGACACTAAAGATGCAGCACACAAGCTCTTTATGGGTAAAACCATTTTTCATCTCACGAATGTCCTCATACTTGCATTTACTACAGGTGAAAAATGACACTGAAGAATGCATGAGGAGATACACTACCCTCAGGCACCTTAATCTATCAATTTAACAAGATAGTCTTCAAAATAAACTTTGATTCAGATATCTAAAAATGATGGCAAAAAATGATACACTATGTAAATAAAAGTTCTACTCTAGATGAAAAACAATCCACACAGAGAAAATCTCCGTGCAAATTTATTCAATCACGCGTGCCTCGCATTACTACTACAGCAAATTACCCACAAACAATTTCTCCATTACTGAATACACTCAATTCATCTACAAGTGCTTAATAAATATTTGATCCTAATTAAACTTAATTATTTTCTCTGCTTCTGAGATGCTGCTGCAGGTCAAGAGACTTTTTTTAGCAAAACACTTAATAAAAGCAAAATTCTGAGAACCTGGTGTGAATTCTGTTTAAAGATAAGTGAACATCGAAAAAATGTGTTTTCTCTATCAAGAGATTCTAAAAGGGGAAAGTTAGTTACGCAAACCATTTTGCTTTCCAGAAGATTGCATTAGATACATCCCTGTCACCAAAAAATTGTAACTGATCACCAAAAGCCACTCAGCACCCCAGGCCACTTGAAACGAAATCTAAGGATTCATACATAAAAAAATTTCTTGACATATTCTATACTGGATTACACATTTGCAATTGAAAATATAGCTTGTTACTTTCAGCTGTTTTGCAAGGTTATTTTTTTAATTAAGGAAAAAATGTTTGCATGTTTATTTTAGCATTCACTTACAATTTTCAGTGTTCTGTTTAATCAGGAAATTACGGAGGTTTTCTTTTTAAAGACTTCAACCATTGCATACAGAAGATTTTTTTTAAAACAGCATATTCCATAGCATTTTTTCTTAAATTAAAAGTTTTGTTCCAGCTTTGTGAAAATTCATCTTCTTCCCCTAGGAGTAGGAAGGTTACTATTAAGACTATAAAGTTCATTTAACAAGGCACACAGGATTTAGGGTGGCCAGCACTGCTTGTTGGAGGTGGCAGTGGGGAAAAGAAATTCTAGGGCCTGAAGCTCTCTCTTCTACCAAAAGAAATTTAACATATTGCTTTGAACACTTCCCAGGGATGGCTCTGGCACCCTGAAGTCAACTATATTGCAACAAGTATTCTGTCATGTATTAAGCTAATTTCACAGCTGTTCTTTTGCTATTATTTTTATACCTCACACTCAGGTTCAGAACCTTTTATTTTGAACAATTACTGACACTTTCCCCACTTTAAAGTATTTACATGTGTTCAAATTGTGCAATGGATTTGTCTGTACACAGCTTATTTCCCAGCTATCAAAAAAACAACTGCTGTCTTAATTGGCACTAATTGGTGGCCCCAGCATGGGAGGAATTTGTATGCTTGTCTAGATAAAGAGTTTCCCCTGAAACACACTCCATAGCATGTCATTCCAAGGGAGAACCATCCTATGCTTCTGTGACTTCTGGTGCTGCCTGAGATAACTTTTATTTTGGGGACTCAATCCTGTACCCTTTGAAGAGGGTATATTTCACACATTTTCCTCCAGCCAACCAAGGAAGAAAAATCAGAGGCAAACATTCCTCCCTCAAGCTGAGCCCACAGATAAAAATTAGAATCTGAACAGTTATGTGAAGTAATACTGGTAAGAATGAGTGGTTAAAACTAGTTTAAACTGAACATTCTAAATTGTTTCATCAGACGCCTGCAGGAATTCTAATTTATTTTAACGCATGCATCTAGCAATTCCAGAAACACAGCACATTTCAGCAGTATTGCCAATATCAGCTATTTAGGCAAAAGCAGTTAAAAACTTCAAAATAAAAATTTAAAAAAGAAATTTTAATGAAATACTGTATCTTCTGTATCTAGAGCCAACCTAATTTCTGATTAGAGGAAAACTGGAATGTCTTTTCAAGCTTTGCCTAGATATTTCAAATCTAAACAAAGCTGAAATTCTCAGATAATACCAGGAGATATAGAAGTGAGACTTCATGGGACACAAATAGACACTTGTGCATGAAATGACAAGAGATGGCAACAGAGACTAAGGTCTGGATTCATTGTATTTATTTAAACTCAAATAATTTCCTTAGGAAGTCCTATTTACTTGAGCAAGTCATATAGGCACTTTCAAGGAGTGATTAAGCCCATTCCACATCAAATTTCCTTCTGACTGAGCTGCTGTTGACTACGTATGGAATCCCAATTCTGCACATTAGTGAAAAGCCTAAAGTTCAGTGAGTCCAACCTGAGTCTTGCTTAAATACTGAATTTCAGGTGTACAATTTTAAAAACATTACTTCACAGGATTCTCAGTCCCTTTTCAAGAGGCATCTCTGCTCATTGCAATGGTTTGAGTTACAGGCTTTAATGCTTTTGAAATTCCTACTGTTCATGTGCCCCAAGCCTAAATGCATATTATCATTATAATCTGATTCTTGAAGAGTTTACATTTCTTTGAAGGGTCAATATAATAGGTTTCAAGTTCCTACATCACTTAAGTACTGCCAGATTTCCTTTAGGAGAATTTGAAGTCTTGGCCTTAGTTCTCCCTGAACACCTGTGCTTTTCTAACAGACAGTAAAAAATATTTCACAATGACAGCATCTACCTCCCTATTTCACTTTCCCTGACAGACTGTTGCTTTTAACAGTAATCCACTACATTGCTGCTTTTTTTTTTTTTCTTTCAACAGGAACGCTGGACATGGGTAAATGCTAAGCTAGCTTGCATTGCATAGGACAGTCCAGATGCATTTGCCTCCTCATGTGCAGGGTATATGGTTATTTTGTGTGTGTACACCTCAACTGTAGTAGGACTACACATCCAAGACGTGGTACAGCTTTCAGAGCTGTGAATTCTGGTACAAACAAGAGCTCAGAACACAAGCATAATGACTGAAATTCATATGGGAAGATGTTTTGCTAGTAAACAGTAACAATCTGAAAAAAACATCTCTAATAAAAAAGAATTCATAAGGTAGAAGCTATTACATCAGTAGAGCTGCTGCACTTGACACGTGAAATAAGGTATTAAAATAAAAGAGTAATGACAGTAATTATTAGTACTTACAAAACCAAGATGAGGAAGGGAGGGATGTAATTAATTTTTAGCCTTTAAGACACATGATCTAACAAAAAAAAAAACCCTTCAATTTTATGAGGTTTTCATTTTGGGGGGTTTTTGTTCGTTTGTTTTTAAGAGAGTGGCTGAGACCATCTCTTGGACAATAGTGTAAGTAAGTGTAGGTGTTCATATGCTGGAACATGTAAGAAAACAGGCCTCCCCTAGGATATTCACAAGGTAGGTGTCTACAGTAGAAAATTGCAAATTTTTTTTGTCTTTGTTCTCTAAAATTGAAAATTAAAGCTACTTTTCACTAAAAAAGAAAACCAAAACAAACAAACAAAAAAAACAAACCAAAAACAAACCTTCACAACAACTAACAGCTTGATACCACAATGAACTCTGAGCCCATCCCCTCTTGCCAGATACACCTGAGCTCCTGACGGAATACAAACCACCATGGATACTGTCCTGTGCAGAACTTAAAAGAAACAAGCAGGAACAACACCGGAGGAATTCCCTTCACTTGCTTTAGTACCATGTTGTGGTTTAACAAAATCAACATTGCCAAACTCCTTCTACTTTGCTGGTTTTCAGATGTTTTACATTATTAATACATTTTCAGTATGTATTTTCTTCTGTCATTGCTCATGTTAAGTCTTTCACCTACTGCAGAACATGCCAGATTTCCTGCTTACTGCATCAAAGTTTCTAAACTCACCAGGATTGAAGTCTGCAGCAGAAAACACTACTATGATTAATATCAGTAAGTAAATTCAGCACACATAGTACAAGTCTAAGAAGTTTTGATTTTTGGTATCTGACACTATTTTAAAGGTAATTTGTGAAGTCACTTTAATGTTTAATGAACATGCTAGAGTACAGTAAAATTCAAGATGTACCCAATTTCTATAAGGAATCCCAAAAAGGGATAAGAAAGGGATCCCAAAAAGGCCACAAAAGCTATGGATATTTTACATTCTAGGAACACTCTTGATTTTTAAAACTCCAGTGCAAAGTTATCAAAACAGTACTTTGGACCTGTTTGTTCTCCAGTTTTTGCTGCATAGTAAAATTTAGTTTGGGGTGTGCAATGTACTGCTATGTCTGGTTTTTTTTAATTTCATATTTAACCCATTCTACTTTTTACTGTGGTAGAAGGCATGGTGGTGTTTGTTTGGTTTTTTTTTAAACAAAACAATGGCTAAGTTACTATTGCATTAGTGAGCTATGTATCAAGAAACTATACAGCTGAAGATATACAGCTGAAGACTTTAAAAAAAAACAGGCTTTAAAAAAAAAAAAAAAAAACAGAAAACAAACCACAACAAAAAACAAACAACAAGAAGCCCCCCAGACACTACTCTGGAACTAATTGAAAGTCATTAATGACTTCAGGCAAGGGGGACTCCACAGCTCAAGAAGAATGAAGAGCCTGGCCTCCAAGTTACTGTCTCTACAGCACAGGGCATATTCTCCATGAAATGCCCTGGTCCCCAGGTCATCCAGACATGGGCAAACGGAGGGACAAGGCAGGTCCCACCACTATGGCTACAGATCCATGTGCCAGCTATGAAGCACCTCATGCAGTATCTTGCCCCACAGTGTAGAAAAAGCCTCTCAGATTGAAGAATGTGTCCAAGTAGTAAAGATGTCCAGATAGTAAAACATACAAGGAAACTACTTCGCATAGGTGCAAGGAAGTTTCATATTGCATATTTTAACTTCACATCATTGCTTGGGCCCAGGCAAACATGGTATTTTCTGCATGACAGTCATGGTAATGTATACCACATAACAGTGATTTCTTTGAATCTTCAACTCATCTGTTCTTTCTCAGGTAAAGTGAAAAAAAGGTTTGTGTGGGCCATGCAGTGGCATGAAAGGAAGTAACTCAGGCTAACTTTTGGTGAGGACAGATAGTTTCCCCAAGTTTCGTCCCTGTCTATGGAAAGAGACAAACAAAGCTTTCTTCAGAGGACAACCACGGACAAACATCAAAACCTGCCTCGCCCTTTGACAACACTGTTCTTTCACATGTTAAAGCAGCCACTGAGAACAGCCCAAGTAGACTAAAGTTCTCATTTGTTAATACCACCCTTATCTTCTGCTATAAAAGTTAACAGTATGAAGTACTTCTAAAAAGCTACTGGAATCTAATTTTTATTCCTCAGGAAGAAGATCCTGTTAAAGTGTACATCTCTGAGGATTCTTACAACGAACCCTCCATGGTGTATACACATGATTAAAACTACTGATCTGAAACTACTAGGATATATTAAATCTGAAGGCTGTGAACAAAACAGTCATTTTCCCATTTCCTACAAAGGTTAGCAAGGACAAGTCACCCAGTTCTAAAGTTCGTTTAACCCAATGTAGGATCCTGCCTTCACCATGGGAAAAGTGCATCTCCTTTCCCTGTCGCTTCTGCTTCCCCTGTGTCAGGTCTACTGATCACTTGATGTGGGATGAGTTGGACTCATCTACTGGTCCAAATAAGAACTAATCCTGCAAGTAAGCCCAAAAACTAAACACCCATTTTTGCATTTTCAGTTAGATAAGTGTTATACTGACTTGACAAAAATGTGAAAATGCGGGCATAGTTGGCCTGCAGTTCATATGGACTTCATACATAAGCCAGTCATTTTCAAAGACTAGAAGTTCACTATATCTCTAGCCTAATGTACTTAATCACACCACTGAAAGCAAGCAACTAGTCAGATGAGCTTGTCTGAGACCTTCAAATCAGCTGTCAATCTAATATTTCTGTCTAGGTCAGAAGGATTTCATTACTGCAAAGAGCTGGCAAGCTAAGGAAGCCTAGGAAGGACAACTGATTAGCCACATAAGTTGCTTCACACATTGACATACCACTGAATAAATTCTGAAAGATAGTTTTCCTTGATATACCAAATGACACCATCTCCTGCCAGAATATTCTAATATTTTTTTCTAATATAACGCTCTGTAGCTTTGTAGTTTCAAACAAACAGTAATAAAGGTGACAAATTCTGTTCTTAGCTATACAACCTTTACGCTGCTCTAGACACTAACTTGAATAATATTCCTGCTGCTCTGTAACAGCAAAAGTAGAAGACTGAGAAACAGGCAGATAAGTGAATGAAGGTATTTAAATAAATTCTTACATTAGGAACAGGGACAAACTACATTACTCAGTCATAGTCAAGAAAATCCACCTGGCACTTCCAAAGCAGAATGGTCTGTCCATTTATTACAAAGACTATGCTCTGTATGAAAAGGGCAGTATGAAGTACAAAACAGTAACAGTTTTAAAAACTGTTTTCACTATTGGTATTGACTGAAGATGCCTCATTGCTGCATTAAAGCCACACCCAATCTCTAAAATACGGTAACAAGAAACCTAACAAGTTACCAAATAAGGTCCAATTTAAAAGCTAACTTGAAATTAAGCTGCAGAGTTACCAGTAAGGAATGAGTTCAAGTATGCCACCTGGTCAAAACAGAACAAATTCCCCACAGAGACTATTTTAATTCCCAGTATTAAATATCTGCCAACATGAAAGGCAATACTGTTGAAAAATAAATATTGACTAATATAGGGTCAGTTTTTCTAGACTGAGTATCAGGACACCCACAGCACAGTATACAAACATGGCAGAAAATCAAAATACTGCACCTGCAAGAATCAAGCTTTAACTGACAAATTCTATTTTGCAACTGTGTCTCTATTCATCCAAGTATCCCTGAAACATCTGACAAATTCCTTCTGAGATGAGATACCATGTCCACCATAAGGTGAAAACCACCCTATTTTCAGAAAAGCCCTCTGTGCTGAAGGCAGGGGGAGGGGGTACGGTGGGGTGGGCAGGCAATGGAATAAAAAAAAAAAAAAAAAAAAACCACAAACAAAAACAAACCACATTGCATCAATACTATGAGAATCTCTTTAGCACGTACAGAGGCTTGTGTTCACATACAGAGGTACATGTCCATTTGACAATCACTGAAATATTTGCACCGTTAGGAGGTTTGAAACAAGTTCCTGCTTCCTTCCTTTCCTTCAATTAGGCTTTCCCCACACATGACAAACTTCACCCTTTACACCTACTGATGGCTTTGTAGGACTTGCTATTGGTATTGCTACAAGGTTACCTTTGAGCATACACTAGTATCCTGAGGTACACCAGCCGCTAGCTGCCGCACCACAACCGCAGAGGGAGCTGCCCTTTCCTCACCTCTGCAGAGCAGCTTGCAGTGTCCCAGGGTTCTCCAAGGCACAGCTCTGGGAAGCCACTCTGAAGCTTTCAGGCTGACAGGCAGAACATCAGCACAGAAAAACAGATGCCTGTACCAAAGGTCTTACGAAGCTAATGAAGTTCTCCACGCTTTCAGGCAATGCAATTGCATTCTGGCAATTAACGAGCAGAATATTTGATGGTACCATGACAGTGTAGTTTAACATTTCCTACGGCAGACTCCCATCACAGAAACAATGGATTATGCCAAAATTAAAGATGATTTAGCCCAAAACCTCAGTCTAAGATACAGAAACATCCTCTGCCACAAAAACAGCTAAAGTTTCTTAGTCTTGATCAACATTCGTCCTACTTTATAACCTCATCGGTATCAATCAAGTCTGTCAAATCACACAAGTACAGGGGACAGTTTTTCTCAACATTGACTCTATTTTTAATAAAGATTTAAGTTCTTACAGGACCCTCTTGTTACAAAAATACATATTTCAAAAGACTCTGAATCCACCTTTATTTTGATAATAAGTACATGTAATTTTTAGCATGTTTAAGCAAAAAAAGCAGATTTTGCACTTGTGTATTTTCCTTCACAAACAGAACAGAACAGAATTAATGTGTCAGACGAACAAAAAGAGCAGACACAGCTTCTAAAAAATTATCTGCTAATAAGCAGTATCATTGTCAGCTTTCTTCATTAGCCAGTTCAAGTAGTAGAGACAATGAGTATTTAGACAACTTGACCTACAACAGGTTAAGTTTATTGTCCTTCCTACCACCTCTCCAGTGATAATCCAACACTGGTAGAAATGAACTACTAGCTAAGTATACCACTGCCAAATGAAAGATTTGGGATTTAGCTCCCTACTCACCTGGTTCTCCAACACTCTACCACATTTAAATAAAGCAGCTAATAGTAACACCTCTGGTAAAATTCTTTATTAGAAGAGTAGATTTTTTTCTCAGTTACAAGAAAACTGTTTTTTACTGGAATCTTAGTAGGCAGGCACAGCAAATATGAAAGTGAAGGAAACCCTTTAAAAGATCAAAAGAATGCTAAACATGCCCTCACTGGCAGTTGAATTGCAAAAATCCAATTATTAACAAGCAAAGATCTATTGAAGGCTTTCTTGGCAGGTAATGTACTTGTAAACCAAGGACTGAAACTGTCACTGAACATTGACCAATAATAGTAATATGTTGAGAGAAAATTATGAAGTCAGCACTAAAGTTAGGGCACTGACTTGCCTCTAGACTGGGAATTCTAGAGACATAGTTTGACCTCTCACGGCCCTCAGCATAAACACGAAGAACAAAGTATCAATCTTGCAATACCCACCTGCAATACAGATGAGTAAACGCAGCATGCATTAGAATAACAATATTTTAATAGTGGAAATATTCCTCAAGTTCATCAGTAGTTAGAAAAAAATAATGATTTAGGGAAGATTTTTTTAGTTTTATATTTCACCCTCATGACTGGTTTTCTATTTCCTCTACTTGTCTAGCTATCATATCAATGGAATGATAAACACTGTCCAAACAGCTGAGCCTTTACCACACGCCCTCAAATAGTTCTGTCTTGTTATGACTCCAGCTAGTCAAGTTATTTTCAGCAAAGGTCATCAAGTTCTGGAGTCCATTGGAAAGAAAGAAAAACAAAAAATCCCAGTATTTGTCAGTTTTATATCTATTGCAGCTGTCATGGCAAATTATTCTAAAAAGGTATTTGATAAGCAGCCTGAATTGAAGTGTCAAGGTAACCCCATTCTTATGAAGAAATAGATTTTTTGTTGTTATAGCTTGTTGTCCTTTTCTCTTCCTATAAATCCGTATCAATAGCTAAATCTATACCCTAATTCAGAAATCAGGTAATTCTCATGCAGCTCATTATGGTCAGAAATAAGCCTATTTACAAAAATCCAAAGACATCTGGTTTCAAAAGGAGGTCTTTATATTGCAGATTTTGAGGTATGACACATCAGCTTAATTCTCCATACTCTGACTGTACCCACACACCTCTTCCAATTCTGTGCAAATCCAGTGTGAAGCTTTACTCAATCACAATTAGTCCAACATGTGTTTTGTAAATGTGCACTTGGATTTTGAAATGTAATTATGCCTCATACATTGCCTGGGGGGGGGGCGGGGGAAAAATTAAGTGCTGTATTTATTCCACATAAAATGTCTGGAATGAATAGTAAAAACAAAACCATCCTAGCTTCACTTGATAAATATACCTTGGGCTGACCCTGTAGGGATGGAGGGAGAGAGTAGTTCAAATTCCTTGCTTATTCCAGACACATAAGAGGCCACAGCCAGACTGGAACACCATGAGGGCTCATCTCAGGAGATGCTGCTTTGCCAGAAAAATGCCTGTGTCAAATGGACTAAAGCATTTAACTGACTTCACGTACACCAAATTGGTATGCTATTGTAAACTGTGTGTGATCATTACTTGCCTGGATTACACTGAAACTAGCAACCTAGGCCTATATATGCTATTAACTATTTTTTGGCCTGATCACTTCCCCACACATTGTTTACAACCAAAACATTTATTAATTAAAATGCAGAAATCTATGGTTAGTAATTCCCTTGGTGTCTTAATTCAAAGTAACATGATTTGTCATTCCTTGCTTCTTCTATATGGAATAGAACAATTCTACCATACGGTACATGCAAATGTTATACAAAAAATAATCACACAGTGACTTTTACCAGTATCAGTGTGAAAGTTAATGGTACTTAGCCAATAACAGCATAAAATGGAACCTGTCAAAGAACCAACTGAAAAACTAAGGTTTGACATGTCACAATTCATGTTAGTAGCACAGCTATATCTGAAGGGCCAAGCCAGCTACCATGGTCTAAACTGAATGGTCTTCTTACACTGAACTTTGAGCTTGTTTTCTTTCTTTGTCCACTTGCCCAAAGCAGGACACTGATTTGCATGGTTATGCTAGCAATCTTGATATTGATTGTTAGCACTAGTAGCTCTCAGTGCCAGGGCTACCACCACCGCTTCATTATACTTGGTACTGTCCAAACAAGAGCATACCAGTTTTCTTTGTTCATCACCTTTATAGCAGTGACAGATAGGATTGACTTGTCCTTAATTGTGTATTACTACAACTTTCCAGGGATAATTTCTATCAGTTTCATAAAAGAGATATGAAAATTTCTGTATCATTTTAATAACTATGCCATAATCAATGCATTTCCATTGACTTAGAAGTGCATTTAGTAGATATTATCATGATTACTCATTACACAATTCAAGGAAAGGTTAATCCATGCAATCATCCCCCCCCCACAACTTGAGGAAGACAGTTACTGCTGAGAGTTTTCAGAAAGGAATTTACAAGGATTAAGTGTTACCCTGTGTAACTCATGCAATGGAACATGAAAGTTATTCACAGCAATTGTGAAGTTACACAGTAATAACAACAGAGAAAGAACTATACATCAAACATGCCTGCTTAAGATACTGTAGTTACAGAAGGAAAACCCAAAGGTTATTGCCACAGAAAGGTTATTACACGCAGAAAGGTTATTACCAGCAAAATCAGTGAATAGATGAAGTGCATGCACTTCATGCGGGATATTGTGTTTTTAATTTTGTTGAGATTTCCTCTTCTGTTGTAGAAGCCAGCCTACCACTACTGTGCATGACGACACACTTGGATATAACAACTTACATGTCACTCAAATGGATGCATGAGAGCACCAAGCGTGAAACTGAAAGGGGGAAGAAATGAACAAAAACTGAGTATAAGAACTCCATCAGTTCAACAAAGCGAAGTATCATCCAGTGCTTACTGTGCCAGAACCAGAGGTGTTACTTATGAAGGATCCAGGTTTTTAAATTTATTAAGTGGTTCATTCCAATTTTGTTGCAGTTGTACAACAGGTGGGAAAGATGTTCTCTTTGCAGAAAGAGACATTTTAAAACCTGCCTCATTTCTATTTGGTGAGGAGCATGTGATCAAGGAAAGTGCATCTTTGACTGCACAAACAAAAATCATCCAGAAACCTCAAAAGAAAAACAAATTTAGAATTTCTTAATCAATCTAAACTTTTTTCTCAATCTAAATGTGGCAATTTATGCAAAAGTCTAAAAATAGTATTTTGAGTTCATACAAAACAAGGGAATAACATTTAAAATAACTTAAAACATTTAACACTACCTATCACCTACTGTGATTCTCTTCCAACAAACATTTTGTCCGTGTCCTATTGATTTCGCCAGTGTTTATCCATCCTCAAAGATCAGACTAAACATTGGGTTGTGTAATTTGTGACCAGATAGGTAGAGAGTTTGCATAGTTTGTAACACTGAATACTCAAGTGTTCTGCATGTGCATAGTAGGAGCTGTTTGTGACAGTTCAATAGGCCCAGACATGTACATGAATCTTTTGAAGCCTTAAGAATAAGAACCACCTTTGTCCAGGTCACTCTGGTTTGCCAGATAATTGACAGACAAATTATTAAATTTAATGAATAAACATTTTGTAATAAGTAGTTCAACCAGCTGACTCAAAGGTCTTTCAAACTTGCACTGTTGTGTCTACTGGCCTGTACAGGACTTACTCAAAGGAGCCCAGATTTCCACTGGAAACAGTTCTCCAACTCTAAATAAACATTTTGTATGTTTATAACTATAGTATATATAAAGTATATAACTGTTGCTAGGAGTATGAGAGACTTCAAAATTTAGAGCTTGATTTTGATACTACTGCTTTTCATTCTACCTGGACCCCATGAATACAAAGATCCGAAAATTTAACAAAAGCATGCTCCTTACAATGTCATATAGTAACAGTATTCTCAATCTGAAATAAGTTGACAGGTTTTGTTCAAATTCTGATTAGAAGTCAGCTCTTGGTTCATTTCAGCTGTTCTACCCATTCCTTATTACTACTATATATATATTTTTATTATTTTTTTTTTAATACATATCTAGACTGACACAAACATTTCTTGACCAATCATTTGGTTTTACAAACAAATATTTGGCACATCTCACTACAGAAATCCAGGCATTGCAAGTCATTTGGATGAGAATTCCAAGATCACAGGAAGACACATCAACACCATGCTGACCTGCCACCTGTCACTTAAGTGTTTTGCTAGAAAACCACCATGCAGTCAGCTGCTACAAAGCAAGAAACCTCACAATTATTCCAAGTCAGTAGATTTACATTTATGCTATTTACATAAAGGAGGGAAATCCAGATGGGGTGGGGAGGCCAATGTGTAGCAACCTTTGCCACTAGCATATACAAACTTCACAGGACATCAAGTTCTGGAGTGCAAAGTAATTCATTACAGCCCATTTGTGTACATCTATACACTCTTAAGGATTTCAGACATGTTTGCCTAGTTACATTTTTTTGAGCCTTTGAACCCTAAACTTTTTTTTTTTTTAAATGGGCAGTTGATGATGGTGCTTTTCAGAAGCATCACCCTTAAGACAAAATTGAATTCCAGTTCAAACAGTAGATTAAACTGGAAATCTGTTCAATTTTAATAAAGCATCTTTCATTTCATGCAAATCCATTACTGTAAAATGCTGTGTGTGAATGTACTGCTGTTAGCTACTCCAAGAGGTATCAGTATGAAGTGGTGACCTAGCATTAAACACTCAGTTCTTACATTGCAGGTAGGCTTCTAGGAACCTACCGGCAGATACAGTTTGGACATACATTAAGCAAGATTTTTGAAAAGCTGTCAATATTAGCATAATTTTGCTTCCAGCAGTCTAAGGTAATTTTTAATCATTGTTTCGGTCACAGGCAAAAGCAGAGTCTTTCAGTACATCAGAACGTCTCCAGACTTTAAGACGTTGCATCTAAGTTTTTTTGTGTAAGGCACACGTTTCATAGCCTCATTTTTAACAAAGTCTTACATAAGTTTTATTCTCACTTTCAAAGTGTTACTTTAGGCCTGAACTGTAACATTCAAAAAATGAGCCATCAGCTTCCCTTTTCAGCACTGGAAAGCTTTGTGCAGGACCTGGAGAAGTCGAAACAAAACAGTGATTTTGCACTGTTTGGAGATCCAATGGACCTCTGACAGCAAGTTCCAACTGCCTTTATTTGGCTAACCATCAATGTGGAAAGATCAACTAGCTAATTCTATATATTGAAGGCTATGAAAACTATTGAAGAATTCCTTCTACTGATAAGAACTCAACTGCACTGAAAGACTAAGCATTATCAAGACTGAAGAACCGGCTCTCCAAATCAACTGTCCCTTCACATGCACAACATAGCTTATCTTGCCATTCTTGCCTCCTGTGCTTCCTTCCCTCCCAGGAAGTAAATAAGGCAACAGTATCTTATTAGATAAATAGTATATATCTTCACTGTTCTCACTTCTACTTCCTTCGACTTTGGAGAAGAAATCTGCTGCTTTCCAGAACATCCAGAGACCTGATAGAGATTCAGGGTCACACATACAGTTCTGCTGCATCCAGTTGCACCTCACCTCTTAGTCCACTTATATCTATTGAGATGAATTACACAAGTGAGTGAATCCTACACCAGTGTCTCATGGAGCACTTCCAAAGTTGAGAAGCTTCTTGCACACAGGAACTTGTTGCTCACACTTTTAGCTTCAAAAGGATGGAGCCGCTACTACGTTTGTTACCCATTGGTTTTGCACAGACTAGGGAAGATATGCATGTTAAGAGTCTCCTTTGCACTAAGTTAGTTCCTTTTTAAATGCATTTATACTAAATGATTTTTTTAATAGGGAACAAAAAAACCTTTCTGTAGAACAAGTCATTAGCAGTCTCAAGTGTGGAAGCAGCCTAAGTGCTCAAGTTGCCTCCAGCAGTAAAGATGGCACAGCCTTCTAAACAGCATTAAACATTTAGGGACCTAAGCTACTAATGAAACATACTAATTCTTAAGCCACTAATATACGGACGCAAATGCAGTCTTACATACAAACATAAGCAGGTAACACCTTATGCGAGCCACCCTGAAAACAGATTAAAGCATACTTATTAACTATATGGTTAAGTGCTTACTTAGGAAGAGACAGTGCATAAGCATGCTTTTCTCTTAAGTACAAGCGCACAGGTGGCTAAACAGAAAAATTCTCTACTACGTATCATGCAACTTTATTAACAAATCAGTATTTTTCAAACACAAGTTAGAGTCAAATGAAACTCAAAACTCAAGGCAGAAGTGAAAATTAAACTACTCCTGTACGTTTCATATGCAAAAAAATCTGATTTTGACTATCAACTTTTTTTTTTTTTTTTTAGATGGAAAAGGAATACTTTTGAGGTTGCAGAATCTGAAAAACATTTATCTCAAAAGACAGGGTTTTTTTTAGAAAGGTTAAGCAACTAAAAGCTTGGACATTACAGCTAAAATTAGTAATCCTGACAGAAGATGCTCATTGCTATACTTGATTATTAATAAAGTGATTTAATTTTACCCTCTTCCCTGAAACCACAGGCTAATGATGAAGAGCAGAGGCTACTGTGAGAATCTGGGAATCCTGCCAGTTCCTAGTTCATTTGGATCTATCAAAAGGTCAAGTACAGCCTAAGCACCAGAGCCAATAAAGAGGCATTGCCATCTTTCATTACTGCAGACAGGAGCTAACCAGGATGCCGTAAAAATCCACCCCTCTAAAGCAGCTAGTTAAATACAGAATCACATCATAAACTTTTTCCATAGCTATCTATTGCCACCTGAGGATAGCACATGGCCAAGTAAATCAGGTGAAGACACAACTCATAGGTCTCGCGTAAGAATACACATCCTCTCAGCACCTCCAGTTTGGTATCTCCCCAATCTGAGGCTAATGCAAGGAAGAGGCACCTGCATGATGGCTTTTCACTCAGATTAATTTCCTCTATCACCAGCTCTTGCTCTCCAGTTTTCAAACACCTTTTTCTTCTCCAGCACTGTCACATATTAAACCCATGCAGTTTCAGCATACTATGATCTGCTGATGTAATCCAGTCACTTTGGAATTCTGCTCATGGATCAGAATCCTGTACAGAATCCCATACAGAACAGATACCATAGAACCCTATTGCCATCAGTAACTGAACTGAACTTAGACCACACAGTGGAAGCAACACTGACACATTGTGACTAAACAGCATATTAATTTAAGATCTTTACCAGCATGAAACTTTTGACAAGAAATCAAAGCTATCACAACCTATTGTTTCTCAAAGTAACAGCTCAGTAATATACATTGTTTGGAAAACACTTTAAGTTCCAAGAAGGAAACATTTTCTGAGACACTCTGATCAAATAACTCCATCATAAAATGCTTACAGATACACTTTCCTCCCACCCCTCTACCTGGGCTCACAAGGACAATAAGGAGGGAGCACGTCAATGTAACCTAAATTGTTCCAAGCCAGCCTTTATTCTTCACACACAAATAATTACAAACAATGGTGTTAGGCCATTCCAGACTTAATGGGTTCCCTGGGACCATATCATTAAGTAAAATGGAAAATCCAAATAAGAAAGTTTACTTTATTCAGCGTATTTGACACCACCTTTGGGAAGTGAACAAAGATACACTGTCAAAAGCAGAAACCTGCACAAAATGTTACCGTTTGTTGCCCATGAATGCAGAGGTATACTTACTTAACGAAAGAAATTCCACTGCTCTCCTGAGATTTCCTCCCTTTAGTTGAATTTAGTGCCAAGTTCACTCAGCTAAAGTTTGGGTTGTGTTAGCATGCCAGATGCAAGTTCCTGTAAGTCAGGTTTGTTAGTCAAAAATTAGGTGCCAAGCAAAAACTTGGTCTTACATAGTAACTCAAGTCACATGAATTAAAAAATGACCATTAACAGACCATCCTTGGCCCTTACTTTACACAATTCAAGCACTGCTTTTAATTGAAAATACTTGGTAAATAAAAACATTTACCTATTGTGCAGCCTAATTTTGTGTAATTTCTTCTCCAGCTATGTCTTTTGTACATGTTAAGGGATCACAAATTTCTACATTGCTCAGTGACTACAGTATGGCCTCTGAAGTGTCTTAAGTTCCTTCAGAAGCTTCAGCTTCTTCTGAAGTAACACTCAGGTGACAAATTCTTTTCATATGAAAACCATCAATGTAAGACAAGTATTCACTAGAATGTGGTCAAAAGAACTTAGGAAGTACAAGGACAGGTCCTGGCAGGACCAGGGAAGCAGCTTTGTATGTGACAGCAAGACAGGAAGAGGGAAGATCTTAAACCAAGAGGAATATAATTTAATTAAAAATGAGAGGGGAAAAAGAATAGAAGCTGTCTTATTCAAAACAAAGTATGCCTAGTACCAAAATTTCCATAGTTTCAAGTGGATACGTACATTACATTACACTACCAATATCTGCTACTATAAGGAAGAACAAGCAGAATTAGATCCATGACTCTCAAATACCAGAATAAAACATTAGTGCAAACATTACAACTGAACCAGACTTGGGTTTATTTGTTCTGAAAAACTGTTAAAGAAAATGTGTGTTGGTTTTTCTTTTTTAACACAAAATTTTATATTTTTAACAAAAAGAGATGCTGTATGAAATGTATACATAGACTTCAGATTTTCTCTTTTTATCCAAAAATAAGCTGGAAAGCTTCTTACTAAAACTTAAATGAATTGGAAAGCCCCCAAACAGCTTTTATGTAAAAGCACTGATCTATTTTTTTTTCCTATGAAAATCTAATTCCTAACTACTGCTTCACATTAAATACACAACTACTTTTAAATATGATGTGGGTTTTCAATATATTTTTTAAATAAACTAACATTAAGGCTACAGCAAAGTCTGCAAAATGAACTATGCAGAAACAAGGCATGCAGCGTGTAAGTACACAGTAATTGTGGTAAGCCAAAGCGCCACAGCATGTGTGATCAGATGGACTAGGTATATCTAGGTTGTCATTTAATGCTAGCCAATTGCTTAGAAAAGCCACACCACTGACCAAAAAAATTTTTCACTTGTCCAAGATTTTCTTCATTTTAATTGCAATAAAAAATAAAAATAGAAGGTAGAGGACAAAACTTTCTTTTGTTTGGGTTATACTCAGTTAACACTTCTTAAACAAAGAAAAAAATATTTGTTTCAAGCAGTACAATCAATCAAACCTGAAAAAACTCTGTAAGCCACAAATATAGAACTGTTACAGAATTATATTATCAAATTAAAGACTACTGACAAGTATGCTTACCGTCCTATGAAACAGGCACATCACCAAGAAAAATATGCCATTGCATCAATAACATGAACCTATTTTATCCACACAAGATGAAATCAGCAAGCAATGAGACATGAATGAATTGCTGGGAAAGTTTATTTTTAAACACTGACTTGACACAAAATATACTCTGCAATACAATCTCTGAAGTTAATTCATTAAATTCAGAACATTCAAACAGGTAAAGAATTTCAAGACAGAACAATCACCAGTTTTGCTTTAAAACTTTTAATGATTTCATTACAGCAAACTAAGAACAAACTACTACATAAACAATTAAATCCCCACTTATACCAAAGTACCATACAGAATCATAGGTACTATTTTGAAGTTTGTAAAAGCGGCACAGTAATGCCTTTGCAGATTAGTCTTCATACTTCATACAGAGCATGTAGCAGAACTACTAGCAAACAGAAGCTGGTTTTCTCTGAACACTAATTAGAAACTCAAGAATGCAAGTCATAAGGGCAGGAAGACAGACAAATCCTTAAGAAAAATATGACTTACCAGACAGACAAGTTTAGCTGCGTCTCAAATCCAGAGGAAGTAAGAAATTTCTGTGTATGTAGATCTTGTTTATTTAGCCCTTTATGAAGGTTTCTCTCAAGAAATTAATTTAACTTGCATGCAAGAGTCTGCAAGAGAAAGGAGAAAGAATCTGAGCTGCTGGCTGATGTTTATTCTAAGAACATTTGAGCTATTTTCAGCAGCAATGGGCTTGCCTACAAACAAAATGAAAATGCAATACAGAATAACTAGGCTCTCAACCCAAGCTAAAAAAAAATAAATAAAAAAATCAGGAAATCCATAGCAAAAAACTTCGTTTGCTGTCCAAATTTTTATTTAAAGAAACAGAAAGAGCAGGGAACAACCACTGTGGATGGTGAACAAAAAATACTCTTAAAAGGAAATCTGGGACCTTGAAGACTATTACCTGTAGCTCAGGAAATGAACCACCATGGATTTTTTTTTTTAATGCAAAAACCACATTTTGAGTTTGGTCATCTCTGAAGATGCTTTGCCTTCTTTACACAAGGGCTCATCTGAGGTGGAAGTATTTCTATTTGCATTTAAGTGCATCCTGTCTGTCTGGTATATACATCTTAGCACAGGACAAATCAGTTTACCAAGACTGAAGCCAGTAGTTTGTTTCTAGTTTGCATCTTAAGTTTCCAGTTTCAGCACTAGTGCTATTTTGGATGCTTAGTGACCTGAAGCTGCTGGCACTCCATTTTTTCTACCAAGACCATTCAGTGACATGATAAAGATCTCGCTGCCCTCTTCTGCCACATCTCCAACCAGCCAGCTTACCCTCCCATAATGTAAAAATACTGGGAGACGTAAAGTGCAAATATAAATTAACGACTACAGAAAAAAAAAAAAAAACCAAAACATCTTGATGGGTACATAACAGCTAATTACTTTGAAGTTTCAGACAACACAGGTAAACTAAGTCAGTGAAAAAGCACCACTGTTTAACTTTTTGCAGCTTCTTTTGGTACAGGAAGAAGCTTCCAAGATGTCCCTCTATACATCTCAGCAATTCTGACAGACACAACTTACTTGCTTCACCGTAACAACTTTTCATACATGTCCACATAGTTAGGCACTGACACTGAAAAACTTGTTACTTTTATTCAAGGAAATGTTAGGAGATTTGAAGTTACTCCCTACTCAAAACCTTAAACAGGCTGGTGTAAGAAAATTACAAAATGTTTCAGTATCTATTAGATTTCCAATCAAGGCTACTTAAGCATTTGAAAATGTTTTAGAACGCCATGGGTCACCTTAATTTCTAATTTATTTGTGAACAGTAACTATTTGAAAGGTATACTGACACATGAAACAGGATGCCAGACACACAGGCTATTTAGTAAACCATTAAAATAGTAAAGCAATGCTCACTTAAAAACAAACAAAAAGCATATTTGTTCCTGAAGACTCATAAAAATCATTGCTATAATACACTTATAACAATAATGAAAAAGCTGCCGAGTATGAAAATATAGCACAAATTCTTTCCTTCCATTTGATCCCAACTATTTTTAATATTACTGTAGTTTAAAAGTAGCTACCAAAAAAACCCCCACAATTCCACAAACTCTAAATACCAACCCATTACATTAATCATTATTGCTGCTTCATTCCAAATGGCTAGTTTAGGACTATTATTTTAACACAAAACTAGTTCACAGACATTAAAAACCTCAGTTTACATTTAACTTGAGATCCATGAATAAAGAGATTTAAGGACTTCCATAGCTTAAATTTCAGACAGTGTGTCAATTATAGCCAACCTGAGCTGTAACGGTCAAGTGGAACATGCAGTATAGTTTGTAAATAAATACAAGATCTGTATGTACCAGACCACTAGTGCAAGATGCTACATTACCTTGCTATCCATAACACTTCCATCTGGCGGTTACAAGCTAAAACAACAAATATCTGTACGCCAAATAATAATACTACACAAATATGAAAATTCAAGAATGTTTTAAAATCATTATTTGCAGTATCAATTTACTACTGAAGTAATTGAATACGCAATGCTTTGCAGCACAACATTTCTTTTCTGAAGCATTTTCTCAGAAGGCAGATTTACCATCGGCGCTTAACCTATTTTGGTACCTTGTTTCTTCATACACTTTCTGCAGCTGTTTTTGTGTAAATAACAATTTACCCGTTAGTATTTATAGCCTTTACTAAACATGACAAAAGCACTGTTGCTGAGATGTGCTTTAACTACTGGATATAAATCAGATGATCTTTATCTACAGGAAACATCAGATGCCATAAGTTTCACATATGCCATCTAGGTCTCAGAGAAATGTATCTGTGTGCTTATTAGTAAAACAGACAAATATGTCACTACTACCAAGATTACCACCTTATACTTTTCAGAGACTGATAATCATATCTCCTATTTTGTGGCTATCAGCAACGCTAAAATCAAGCATATAATTTCTTTAGTGGCACACTGCACTGCAATTTAATCAATGGTTCGTATTGAGCAATTCAAACATGACCAAGAAGTGTACATTTCACACTACTAATGTGGGTACTTGGTGGAAGTCTGCAAGAGCTCCATGACCAGATGCTACAGGACAGATTTCTGATAAACCAGAAGAATCTTTATAGATGAGAAATATAGAAGATTGCTGATAGACAAAAAAGCTACATACCTGTTCCAGTGCACAGATTCATATAAAGGAAATATAAACTTTTCTAGACCTAACCTTTCAAACACAGTTGACTCACTAAAGCTTCACATGGAATGGCTGAAGAATCCTCCTTTTGAGAAGTTTCCCTGTGTACATTTCAAGATGTGTAGTTGAACACTATACAGCTAGGTGTAATGACTTTTTTCTTTTTTTATTATTCTATACATGTTTGTATTCACATCTTTCAATAGTAGTGGAATATCTTCTAGTAACATGATAATGTGTCTAAATGAATTACATGTTACCTGCCCCAGGAAGAAAGAAGGAGTATGGATAAGGGGGGGGTGGGTGGGGGTGGGGTGGGTGGAGGGAGGGGTGTGTGGTGGTGTTCATTTTTTATTTTTTCCAAATAACTACATTTCTTGAATTTGAACTGAACTACGACAGATAACATTAAATGCATTTAACATTAGAGAACACAAGCACAATGCACAAGCTGTGCATTTGCGGATGTCTCTTAAGAGAGTTCATTCATAGAACCGACCATTTCAATCTCTGAAATGAGTATTTCCCATATTACAGAAAAAAAATCTACAGGACAGGAGGGAAGCCATCAACCCCATGCTTTGTCCTGGACTTCAGCTAGTCTTGCACATGTCTTGGACACATATGATCCTGAAGGATCTTAAAAACATGAACTTTTTTTCAATGTCTCAGGTGTGCTTCCAGTAGCTTTCACTGCTGAAAAGCAATGGAGCTATGAAGAAGGGTGGCCATTCTCCTGGATGGAATGGAATACCTAGTTACACATAGATCATATAAACCATCGCTTGTAGTTGTTCCTACATAATGTAAAATAAACAAAAAACACATGGACACAAGCATTAACTGAACCTACTGCCAGGCATGCCTGCCTTCAGACAAATGCATCATATGCCTATAAAGCCGAAGGATGAAAATAGATGGGAAAAGATTAATCTCCAGTGACATCAGTTTAATTTCTAAAGTTCAGCTAGATGTTAGTATTTTAGGGTTCGCATCATCAGATGTGTTGTAATTGGCCTTCACCTATGCTCAGTATGAACATGCTCAGGAATGGAAGGGTGACAATGGTCACAAGTTGATCAGAACAAATACCTGAACAGTCTGTTTCTTGAGAATTGGTTTGAGGTTCATTTCTTTGATAGAAATAGTCAACACCTCACTTGGAACATTTCTGCTCCATTTCATTCATATCTGACAAGATATTTACAAGTACCACAAATCTACTAAAAAATTACTTACTGACTGTCAGTTTATACTTTTTCTCCTACTTAATATATTAGGATCAATCATTACGTGTTAGCATAGGAAACCTGGTATAAATTGCCCACCAATGAGAGGTTCATTTTTATATGTAAACTTCTTTGGAAAAGAATAGAAGAAAAATTAGGTCAGCTCCTTTCTCCTACTCCAAAATTTCTAGGGCCTTGTTAACCATAAAAGCTTCTTAAATTCTCACTACGACAAATCTATGCACTGATGAAAAGTCATGCTAAACTTCCAATTAAGCACAGTCATCAAGGCTTGACTGAGGTTAACAGGTAGGAGATTTTTCGGCAGGAAAGCACTGGAGACAGCCGCCTTCTGTATTAACAGTTCTTGCCCTCCCTCCTATTGTTAAATGCACTTGGCATTCTGTCCAGGTTACTTCTAAATACATCTTGATGCCCTATGTCATCATGCACGCCTCATGTAGTGGCGATAGCTTAAGAACTGTTGTATTAGAATGACAGCACATATAACAATGGGTACAAATACACATGCAGTTTTCTTCAGTTAGCTACGTATAAAAAGGTACTTCGGAATTTTTCTAGACCATTATATGAAGAACTCCTGAAAAACCTTCAACATTAAAAAAACCACATGAACAACAAATCCTGAATGTCAGTCTCTACTACAGTTTCATTAGAGCTACACAATGAAAAAGGTGGATCATCTGTTGAAAAAAAAATTAACTCAAACTTTCAGAACATAGGATTTCACATTGCAAGAAAGAATATGTAGGCAGCCAAGTTACTGTGACAGTTACATCTGATGCTTTTTTTTTTAACCCTAAAAAAGCATAAGTCACCTCAATGAACTACTCATGGTGAATATGTTAAAATTCAAAAATTCTCCCAGAGCGGCCACGAAGCAGTCTGGCTCTTATGTACATATCTGTCCCAGCACACATGGCAACAGAATCTTTGGTCAAGACATTTCAAGAAGTGGAAGTTATCTACATCCCTCAGGGGCAATGAATTGCAACCTGTGTGAATAGTACAGAGGTGACACACACAGCATTTATCACTGCTTTCTGGCTTCATAATTCCCATACTGAAGCTCTGATTAGAGAACTCTCATCTTTAAGGAAACTTTCAAAGGAGACTGAAGTTTGTTGAAGCCCATACAATGGAACTTTTTTTTTTTATTGCTCTGTTAGCACATTGGTTTCCCACATAAGCAATTTTGTTCTCCAATATCTCAGTATATCCGAAAATAGCTCTCCGCACTAAAAAAGTAGAGTGCTCTACTCTGCCTAAAGAGGTTGGGGTTTTTTCCATCATTTCCTTCAAACAATTAATGGTGGATGGCCCACCTCACTAATATCATTAGGTAATAATAAAGTTATTAAACTTTTCTCTCCAAGTTTGGTATAAGAGTGTTTCATCCCTCTGTAACTCACTGGAAAATCTTGGAAACTAGGAAGGAAGACCAGAAAGAAGCAGCTTGGAATTGTGGGGTTTTTTGGCTTGCGTTCCTCAGAAAGCACTCAAGAGCCTGCCAAGAGTTATCAGGCAATCTCTGATCCAGCAGAATATCTAAGAAGCCTGAATTTGTTACAGAAGTGTTTTACTGATAACTCACACCTTTGAAAGACGCAGATCAAGACATCAAGTACAAAGAATCATGCTCTCACTTCATTAACATCAACTGATGTTTGTAAAAAATGGCAGATGTTTGATGAAGAGTTGCCTCTGCTGTTGCTCTCTAGAACAGCAGATCTTTAAAAGACACCATCTGTCTTTAGCTATATTCAGTTCTCATTTTTTAGTTTGGAATTTGTTAAGTCTGCTCCCCACGCCCGATTATAATAAAATTGTCTGGTGATAGAAAAAAATTGAGACTGAAAACCCTAGCCAGATTTTTGTGAAAGACATTTTGTAAACAAGCAGCTCTGCCATCACAATAAGTTGAGTTTACCATACGACTTAAATTTGCTTTTCAGGAATCTTGATGTATCTGAGAACTTCTACAAAAGCTACAAAGTGTCAGTGACTGTCCTTATGGCAAGATGTTTCTGAAGATGGGAAAGGCTTTGAAGAACTTGTGACCTTCTTTACACGTCTTTGAGATCTAATACACTAAAACCAAAACAACATAAGATGCTTATCAAGACAAAACATCTCTGGAAAATTAATCTGTTTCCTAAATAGAAGCTGGAAAGATGGCTAGTACCAGATGTTCTGCCAGTCACCTTTGGCAAAACCAGACTGAATTTCATTGCTGCAGATTTAGTTTGGTATCTAAGGTCTCAAACCCAATGTTTTGTGAGTCATTGAAATGGTTGTAATTTTTAGTATGTGTAATAACAGCATTATATAATATAGAATCCTTTAAAAATTACAATACCTTTAAATGAGCACCAAATAAATACATTAAAACATGACACTCTCAAGCTTGAAATGAAGTCACATGTATTTAAAAAAACCCAACTATTAAAAGCATATTATCTAAATATTTAGACCCTCTTGGTCACCTGTTGTAACCAATTCCAGTGCTTACACCAATTTTATATAACTAGCAGCAAACCATGTAACTGCTCTCCAAATGATGTGTAAAGCACTACAGTCACTGCAGCTATCACTATGAAACTGGACCAAGAGAATGATATGCCTGCTAAGAGCACTATTTTGCTAGTAAAACTAACTTCCTCTGTTCCAAGAATAAACAGTTAAAAACGTACAGGGAAATAAGTATGAAAAGGCCTTTTCAGGAAATGGAGAACAGAAGCTTATTGTTTATCTTGCTCTTAATACACACCACTAGTCCCTTATTTCAAGAACTTTGTACAAGGTTATTTGTCTTTCAGACTAATTTTCTTCTAGAATGTGTTCAACTACTGTGTAAGATTGTGGGGGTTTTGGCGGGGAGGATGATAAGGGCATTAGGGAACAGGGTTTCCCTGAAGGCTGAAACCTCAGACACGTAAACAAGCTAGGACTCTAGATCTGCAATGCTTATCGTGACTTACCAACTGAAATGACTGGGTTTGTTGAACTAGCTGTTCCAAAGGATTTTTGAGCACAAAGTGACCATCTTTAAAATACCCATTTTACACAAACGCAAATTCTTCAGCATCGATGTATCTTTTAAGAGTAAAGTTCCCAGTTACCTGAAATTCTCCTGCTGGACCAAGCAAATGGTGCCTCACCCTGATGAAACCACTTTGGTGACAGCTACCATATACAAACTTGTGTTTTATCAACCTCGCATCTAAGACCCAAACATCCATCACATTCTCAGGTTATTTTCACTCTTCATAAAAACTGTGGAAGATGGTGTTACCCTACCACATTTTATTTTTTAAAAAAACACTGTACTGATGGTCATTAAAACATCTGCCACAGATACCGAAAACCTGGATTAAATTTCCAGAAGGACTTACAGTCACATCTCCCACTTAGCTGACACAGGATACTAAGCATCAAGCTACTGTCTGGTCTTTTGAGGACACCAGCCCATCTTTCATAGACTAATTACAGACTTCATGTGGCTCACAGAGCAAGAGCCTGACTCTCTCCCTCTAGCTTAATAAAGAGAATCTACCTAGGAGAAAGGAAAATTTGAGTGACTGCCTCTCCTCCAGTTACTCCAAAATATTAACACTCAAACAATATACTCTGAAACACTAACACGTTATGACAGTTGGCCATTGATAAGACTGTGCCCCCTTCTCAAGGGAGAACTACCATCACTAGGCTGAGGCCATGCATGCTCCTGTGCACAGCTGCTACTCTCAGTCTCAAGCTAGCTGGTCCATGCAAAGCAAAAGAAATTCAGAAAAAACACAAGTCCCAGTTCCCTCCTTTCACTTCACAAAGATTTATGTTACAGAGCGCACAAGGCCTAATACCGTTCTGCTCTTTCTTAAACCAGTAGATTATGACCAGACCAGCTTTACACCTCCGCACTCTGTATTAAGTTTCTGTTCCAATTACCATGACTAAATCCACAAAGGAATTTAGGCTTCTCAATAATTAACACAATGGTGTTCAGCCAATTTGCTAAGCTGCCAATTTAGCAAAGAAAAAATAAGGGACCTATATAAAAAAACAGCCCTTAGCTTTACCAGTCAAGTAAATTTCAACATTTTCTGCTACTCATAGCATAGAGGGTAGGGGACAGCAGACTTACTGCAACTGAAGCTTTCAGGCACTGAACCCGAGGGTGAAGGGAATAATACTTATACCCTCAAATGAGTACAAACCCTCTCACTAGAAGTCAAACAACAGGTAAACACAGTATACAGAACCATCTTTCCTTAAATGTTCCCTTAGTCAGTTTATTCATTTTGCTACTATAATCCACTTAACTGAAAACACAACCTAAAGACATAAGCAACTGTGCAAACCTTTGAAGGCTTCCAGCTACAGGTAGGTAACACTTCAGCATTTTAGAATACAAACTAATACTAGCAGAGTCTGATATTTTTTCTGATTTTTTTTTTTTTTTTTAAATTCGAAAGACTCATCTCAAAGGTGATATCTGGTTCTCAGCAAGACCCAACTTTTGCATTTGCATTTCCTACCTCTAATTGCAATGTAGGATATTAACATCATAAAAACAGCTAAAGTCAGCCAAAGCTCATTAAGATACAACTGCTTCAGCAAACTCTCAGTTTGCTGCTCAGTTTCACACAATCGTGACAGCTACAAGTCCTTCAGGCTGCAAAGGAGGTATGTAGTTCAAGAGCTCAGGTATGTGCCACCAGTGGTCTCAAGCCATTTGCAGCTACACTGCCTCCACCTTTGCCCACCTTCATGTTGCTTATTGGTGAGAATAGCTGCTGCCAGAATGCCTGAGTCTACCACACCAGCTCCTGCTCCCAACAAGAACTCCAAGAATGCTGTCACCAAAACCTGAGAGAACAGCTACAAGCAACATAAGAATAGCATGAAGGAGAGTTACTGCATCCATCAGTACCAGGTGCTGAAGCAGATCCATCATGAGACCAGTATCCTAACCAAGGCCATGGGCATCCTGAACACCTTTGTCAATGACATTACTGAATGTATCACTGGAAAAGCATGTCACCTGGCACATCACAAGGAATGCTTGACCATCAGTTCCTGAGAGGTAGAGTCTGCCACACACTAGGAGCTGCCCAGATAGCTGGCCAACCGTGCCATGCCCAAGGGCACCAAGGCTATTGGGCAAATAGAGCAGCTCCCAGACCTAAAATGTGCTTTTGCCCAAGGACTTGGGGGGTACTGGTGGATGAAAAGCTGGACGTGAGCTGGCAATGCGCGCTCGTGGTCCAGAAAGCCAACCGTATCCTGGGCTGCATCAAAAGAAGTGGGGCCATGTCCTGGTTTCAGCTGCGATAGAGTTAATTGTCTTCCTAGTAGCTGGTACAGTGCTACATTTTTGAGTTGGGTATGAGAAGAATGTTGATAACGCACTGACTTTTTCAGTTGTTGCTAAATTATGTTTAGACTAAGTCAGGGATTTTTCAGCTTCTAATGCCCAACCAGCAAGAAGGCTGGAGGGGCACAAGAAGCTGGGAGGGGACACAGCCAGGGCAGCTGACCCAAACTGGCCAATGCTGTATTCCATACCATCTGACATCACATCTAGTGTATAAACTGGGGGGAGAGGGGGCAGGGAATTGCGCTCGGGGACTAACTGGCTGTCGATCAGCAGGTGGTGAGCAATTGCACTGCACATCATTTGTATATTCCAATCCTTTCCTTATTACTGTTGTCACTTTATTAGTGTTATCATTATTAGTTTCTTCTGTTCTGTTCTATTAAACTATTCTTATCTCAACCCACGAGTTTTACTTCTTTTCCCGATTTTCTCCCCCATCCCACTGGGTGGGGGGTGGGAGCGAGTGAGCAGCTGCGTGGTGCTTAGTTACTGGCTGGGGTTAAACCATGACAGGCCAGCAGATCAAGAGAGGTGATTCTGCCCCTCTACTCCACTCTGGTGAGATATCACCTGGAGTACTGCATCCAGCTGTGGAGTCCTCAGTACAGGAAAGACATGGACCTGTTGGAGCAGGTCCAGAGGAGGGCCACAAAAACGATCAGAGGGATGGAACACCTCTCCTAGGAGGACAAGTGAGAGAGTTGTGGTTGTTTAGCCTGGAGAAGAAAAGGCTCCAGGGAGACCTTATTGCGGCCTTTCAATACTTGAAGAGGGCTTATAAGAAAGATGGGGACAGACTTTTCAGTAGGGCCTGTAGTGATAGGACAAGGGGTAATGGTTTTAAACTAAAAGGGTAAATTCAGACTAGACACAAGGAAGATTTTTTTTATGATGTGGGTGCTGAAACACTGGAACAGGTTTCCCAGAGAGGTAGTAGATGCCCCATCCCTGGAAACATTCAAGGTCAGATTGCAGGGGGCTTTGAGCAACCTGATCTAGTTGAAGATGTTCCTGCTCACTCGGGGCGGGGAGGGCACAGGTTGGACTAGATGACCTTTGAAGTTCCCTTCCAACCCAAACCATTCTATTATTCTGTGATTCTATCTGCACCAGATTCTGGCAGAACTTGAACTCTCCTTATGACCACGTGCTTTTACCCTAAACCACACATTCTTATGCCTTCACACGAGTTATTTCTATAGACTGATTCTGAAGGGATTTTTGATGGGATAGTAGTGACAGGCTGGTTATTCATGAAGGGTGTGAAAAGAGATCTGGCTACAAACCAAGCCATGCCAGCTTGTAGAAAGTCACAAACCATTCTGATATCAAAAGCAGCAGACTGAATTTGAGTCAGTTCTCCTATGATCCCTCATATCATCAAAGAAGGGGGATCTCCAGGTCATCTTGTTCATCTGCTTCATAACAGCAAAATCCACAGTAAAAGTATCATTCCTGACAGACATTTGATCAGCCTGTTTCAGAAGGAATCCAGAAAAAAAGATATTCCAACTTCTTTGGACACTCCAGTACTTAATTACCTTTAGTATTCATTTTTTTTCCCTAGCTCTAACCAAAGTATCCTTTCCTGTAATTTAAGGCTGAAATGTAGTAGTTCAGGTGATTTAGATGTACAGAATCAAGCTCAAACATACACAGCAAGTCAAAGCAGAACCAGAGCTGCCCAACTGCCAGCCTACACCTTCTTTATATTTCATTGCACACAGACAGCACAGCAAGTTTGAGGGCCTGCAGGGTAGCCATAGATATCAGCGAGGCTTAGCCAATAGATAACACTAAAGGAAGTAATATGACTTTAAGAAAATACTGTTGGATTGAGACTCAGCTCAAAATATCACAGATTTAGAAATTACCTTATGCAAGAGTAGAGCTGAATCAGTGCTTTCTTTAAAGGTGTCATGGACTGTCCGCACCTTGTAATCAGCTCAGTGGGCACAGTAAAGCTGTCTTGCATCCTTCCACTTTTAATAAGCTAGAACTGGCCTATCAAGCTTGTGGCTTCATGCTATTGACAGGCGCAGACTGAATTTATGAAGTTAAGACTACACAATAAAGACAATAGATAAGTTATACACAGCACGAACTATGATTCCTGCAGAGAAGTTCAAAAGCTCTAGGGCTGCATGAGCCTGAAAGGAAAACCCAGGGCATCAGAGTGTGATCAGTATCAATGTACCTCTTAGCTAGAAACTAAGACTCTCAAGGCTTTATGAAATTGAGCATGACCCCCAAAATAGGCTTTAACACATACCAAGTTGTTGGTGATTCCCAGAGAGAGGCAGACAGTAGCTGCCTCATGTTTTCTTCCCCACTCACACATCGGTAGATAAATGTAAGGACTCAACACGTAAATTCATCTGCAATTGGTCAGAGCAATATCATCACTGGATGTATACAGCTGGATGTTATTACATAGCAGCATGCTCATACTGCCTTGAAAGGCCAAAGCTACAGTATCTTGTTAACTGTATACATTTTGCTCAGAATTGTACAAGACAGTTTCATGCCCTGGAGAACTTGCAACTGATTTTTTGGATTTGAAAATCCCGACACCCCAATTGCAGTATTATTGAAACTGATCCTTTCCAGACAACCCAAATACAGACTGTAACTTTGAGGACAGATAAATTACATAAGCAAGTTAAAGAAAAGGAGTGATATAGCAGCAGGAAGCTCCTAAACAATGTTTCTTTTTTTCGGTGATGGCAAATTACCTGGGCAATCTCCTCTTCTACAGTATGATGTATTAAGATTAACAGGAAGTCCCTAAAGCAGAAAACTGATCCCTTCCTATTCAAATCTCTTTATTCCTGAGGATCATAATTTCTCCAGAGATTTGACAGTTCCTCACACTAGTAGCTTGGAAGAAACAGAGGACTTTGCTTCTAGAAGTTCTTCAGCTTCCAAAGGTGAAGTTATAGCACAATGCAAACATTCCCCACTGTATACTCTACCCACAATTCTAACCCTTGGACAAGGATCACTATAAGCAACAATGGACTAATCGAAGTTTACACTTAAAACTAATAGTCAGTGTCTTCTGGTATCCTCTGTTTCTAAAATGGCTTGAAAGCTTTACACATATGGAAAAAGAAAATTGATAAGTTGAAAGGTAATTTTGCGCTACTGAATTTATACAGGAGAGTTAATCATCCCCATTTTTTATCCTACCTCCTGAAAGAGAACGTAGAGATAAAAAGGTTGTCAAAGTAGCATTGTACATAAAAACATCAGAAGTAGACATATTAGACATATCATAGAAGTTTAATTATTACAAATTTAGTGCCCCAAACCCATTAAGCTCCTTGCATTGACTTGCCTTCTGCCACGAACCCAATGACTTGCAATTTAAGCTTACACACATTTGATTCCTACAACAATTAAACAAATTGTTTATAAAGAAAACATTAGAAAAGCACTTGTTATTTTTTTAGCCTTTGCATTCTGATCAGCAGGGTGAAAAAATGACATATGATCAACAGCTATCTAAAGACTAGCATTTGAAACCAGAGTACAACAACAGAGTGCGGGAAATCACTAATAGTTTTACATCGTATCTGTACACCTTTTGGTTATTTATAACAAAATCAGCTTACGATAGACTGGTGGCATGAACTAGAAACACGTGGGTAGAGATCAAAGTCTAAACCGTCCCTGAGTACTTCATTTTTATAGTACTTTTAGAAATAGAAACAGCATTGAAATATAAACAAAAATCTATGCTAACAACTGTTACGTGATCCATACCTAAAGAAGTCAACATATGAAATCTTTTTCTGATACAATACTGAAACACTGCTCATTGCTCCCTTTGTAAAGAAAACATGATATCTCTATTTCCGGATTCATCCTCTTCACGAAACTAAGGTGACCCCTTACCTTGATTTAGATGGTGACATTTCAAACTTTCAGGTGTGTCTGATACAAACAGCACAGAAAGTTAAGCATGTTAAAACGCCAAAACCACACTGATCTCAATTTGCAAGTCTGCTTAACATTTGTAGGATCCCAGGTTGAAATGCACAACATAACTTGAAAGCAACTTCTGACGTTCAACAAGTTTTAGGAGACAGAACTAATTATGTATCTACCAGGATATCAAAAAATATGATAAAATGCGTGTATATACACATGTAAAGCCATTTCCAGTAAGACATATACTGTCTGTATATGAACTGTCTGTTCAACAGATTCATTGAGGTGGTGCCAACCTTTTCGGTACAGATCTTACTAATGGTAAGACTTAAATGCCTATGTGAATAATAATAAAAAAATAATCATTATTTCAAGTGACGGAAATAGACACAAGCGCAACACTTTTTCTTCATCTTTTATTTAAATCTTTCCAGTATTCTCCAAAAGGCATTTACAAGGCATTCTAAGCTGAACCTAAACCTAGAATAGTAAAAAGCTGGATACTAAGGCCTTTTCAGTGGCATTTTAAAAGCACACAAATTTCCTGTAACTATCTTTAATGAATTCAGGGAGGACTTCTATCATTGCCTTCAAAGGGAGAATACAGACCAACAAGAGCTTCTGAAAATACCACAGTCTATAACAATTTCATTTGTAAGCTTCATTTCGCTAAACCTATCTCTGCCCTCTTCAAACAAACATTTAAATAAATTTTAAGTTCCTAGTTTAGAATGTGTCTTTGGAAAGAATACTGTATAAACCCAGGTTTGAGGTAAGTCATGGAAGAAAAACTACCTTGAAGTCAAGACCTTGCTTTTAAGAGTCTTATTCAGACTAGATTCTTACAAGCCTAAACTTGAATCTTAATTTCAGCACTTGCAGCAGGAGATATTAATTTAGCATTATGAGAAACAGGAAATCAGATTTCAGAGTTTTGCAAATCTAAGGGTACACATTTTACAATTGTATACTGTACCCACCAAAAGGGAGTAGGGGCCTCAGAGTATAGTTCCAAACTTAGCATTGAAAAAGTTCATTAACAAAACTATTTGGCACTTTTGGGCACTGAAGAGCTAAAAATCCTTTTAACTCTTTAAAAAGGCCCTCAGTAAAAACTATCCACATGTCAACACTAGAGGAAATAAGTTCAATTACAAAAGGAGTGGCTTCTTTTGGAAAGATTTAATTTACGTATATTATTAGAATGCTTTTACAATTTTCGGTATTGAATGTGAAACTTTCACAGCATTATCTGCAATTAGTTCAGAAAAACACACTTTTAGTGAGCACAAAGAGAAGCTGTTCCTAAATATACTGGAAGATAAAGTCCATAGAACTAACTAAAATTTAGACAATACTGGAGATGACAGTAGAGTTACATAGATTTCTGAGAGGACTACACATAAGAAAGCTTGCAATATAATTATTCTTTTAAGCCATGTTTGAAGTCAAGCCACCTTCAAACTTCCAGCTCAGCTGATAATTTGAAAACAAAGTACATGCACTGGGAAATGGACACCTTCCATAAAGAATCTGCAGTCCTAATACACAGGTGAATATAAAGCAAAACACACAAGATATCCCACTAACATTCTAACACAATTTGCTGCTGTTAAAATAAGTCGGTACAAAACCAATGGACAGGAATTAGAATGGAGGATTGTCAGCAATAGGAGCAGATAGCTCCTAGCTGTAGCAGAAGAAGCAGATAGCTCAGAGTGTAAATAGCAGTATCATAGATGGTTTGGGGTACCGACTTCAGAATCAGAGAATCAAGTTCCCCCTTTTACAATGGCCAGCTAACCTGAGCACTGCAGCAACCTCTTTTATGAAGTGTTACACTTGCCTTCAAACTACCTACTGCCTGACCCCTATCCTCAGAATCACATCATTCCATTGCTGGTAGAGGACAGCTAGAGAGAATCCCATTTCCATAATGGACATTCACATAACTATCCATTTGAAAACATGGGCCAAACTTCTAATGCTTCATCTAAAGTGCTTGTGAACAGCCAAATTTGACCATTTGGGTCTCCAGAGAATAAAATGCAGCATAAAGAATAAAACCACAGAAGGGGATAAATTTGTTTTCAAATCTGCAAATTGGGATTGGAATTCTTAAGTGTACATATGAAGACTAAAAAACAATTAGAAAATATTTGTGGGATGCCCTGGCACACTGCGTATAGGGTAGAAATTTGACTAGAACACAAATATAATGACGACTTTTTTTTTTTCCTTTTTTAAACACAAAAGACCTTGGATTCTCAAGCACATTAATTCCTCAAGGACCTGACTCATTTATCCTCACACCTGCTTCCCCTTCACACTCCTAAGCCGTCTGTTGTAGCTTTTCTTGAGCGGTCTGATTTCTCCACAGCATTTTTGAAGACTGATTTTTTTTTTTTTTTTAATTGTTTTTTTTTTTGGTCCCTCATCAGGAATGCTATTATTTAGGCCTCTGTCATCACACAATTTAACTACAATATCCAGGCCTGCAATTTTTGGTAATGCTTTCTGATCTGTGCAAAATGCACCCCGTAAGACCAGTCTAGGTTTTTTGCTTTGAAGTCATTGTACCTGTCCCTGCCCCAGAACAGTGGACACATACAGCTGGCTCCTTGTCTTCTCACTGCAGCAGTTATATCTTTCTCGTCTTCTCTTTCTTGCAACTCCCAAAACTTTCATCACAACTTTAGACAATATCTGCTCAGATTTTCCCACATACGTTTTATCCATTCTTAAGAAACAGCAGGCTTTCATCAGAAGAACACTTCCCAAGTTTATCTACAAAGCTACTGTTTGCTTATTCCTCAAATTCCTTTTAAATTTTCATTTCTGCTATAGGAAATCAGGAAACCACTGACATCATGGTCAAGCAGTGGTCAAAGTCACCTGTTAATAAACCTGCTCTTCAGTTTGCCTTTGCCATCAAGTGAGTTCCAACTTTTATGTTCAGCACCTATTGCAAAGAGAAGTTGACGCCAATCCTTTCTTTGCATGGTGATGATCTAATATTGATAGAAATAATTACTTAAACACAAGAGTTTCCTTTCAAAGAGCAACTCAGATAACAGTCTTTTAATCTGTTCATTAGGAAATAACTCATCTGCCCTTTCTCTTCTGATGGCTAATGATACAGAAAGTGAATGCCAGAACTGAAAGTGGAATGCATCTACATAAAAATAGCGTAATACCTATTTGCTGTTGTACTTTTCGTAGTTCTTTTAGTCATATTGACATGTTTACTTTCATTTGTGGTTTTCAGCAAAACAGTGACAGATTTTAGAGAATTACATTTAAGATAATTACACCACTAAATATTACAAAAATTAAACAAATTCACACTTGGATTAATTTAGCATACCATCTCTGCAATTATTTTTGCCTTGCTCGTAAGAAAACTATTGCCTCAAGCTGGAAGACATCCTACTAATGCTTCACTATAGTATGTGTTAACTAGAACAGGTGCAGACTTCCAAAGAATTTTGTGGAGTTTGCAGTCCTGACGATAAAGCGTGTCCTGAATCTGGCCCTTGCTCAAGACCATAAATCAGTCATCTGTGAATCAAATGCCACTGGCAAAAGCATGTGAATGTGTAAATCTACAGCCATGCAAATAAGGAATTAAAAACCTCTCTTGTACTTGTTTAAAAGTAGAATGATAATCTGCAAGGCTCAGATTACATGATCTGTATCTGTAAAGTGACCCTTATAGAAGAGGTCTGTTAAAAGACTTGAATTTGCCTGATTATCTGCACATATGTCAAAACAAAGTCTTTGGTTTGGTCTTTATTCTACTGTCAAACCTGTCAGCATCTCACTTAGCTCTCATACAGTAGCACTTCATTTGATTAGCCTCTTTTATATTTTACTTATTCCAAGTAAACCATTTGATTGCATCAGTCACACTGAAATTACTATTTGCTCGAGATTGCTAACAAATACAGATTTCACCAAAAGAAAAACAGTGCAATTACCACGAATTTGATGATCTGGGAGAATGTCACTGCTTAAGAGTTCCAGGTTCATTAGAAATGCAGTAGAAATTAAATTAAACAAAAATTGTGCTGGCAACCGCTGGCTTCTGTCAGAATTTGCTTATTAAAATGTGTAAAATGCATAACTGGCTAGAAGGAGCAGTGTGATGTACCTGATCAATACACTACTTAAATGATATACACTGAGTGTTTTTCCACTGGCATCCCTTTGGGTTACTACTGCTTGCTTGTCTCTAAAATCCTTACTGTTAGTAGGAAAAATAATACAGGGTTGATGCCTAAATCAGACAAAGGCTGCTTAAGATTAAGAAGTGTAAAGCAAAAAACACACAGAAGTCAGTAGTGTGACCTCTATGTTCAAAAGGGAATTATTTACTATATACTTAATCTACACCGATCACTACAGTTCAGGATTGCCTCAAAAGTTAGTCTTTTTGAAATTCAAAACTTCCATAGATGTCTCATCATCTTTAAAAACAGCAGCTGAAATACCCAGCCAAAGCTGGGGCCATCTAATCCATTAACCCACCACTTAACAATGGCCCATACTGCCTGCATCATCAGAGCGCGCAAAACATTGTGCTAGAGATTTACTAAATAAGCTTCCAAAAATACAATTCTTTGTAATTCTCACCAATCAATAATCACCTCACACCAATTATTTATTTGTCCTTATTTATCATAGTTCTTATTTATCATAATTCAAGGAACTACAAAAGCTCTCATTATCTGAATAACAGAATAGAGAATTTGAGGTTCTCCAGTGAACATGAAATTCAGTGAGAAACAAGCATTTAGTACCTTACAAACGTCATTTTGCACCTGCTTGGAAACTTGGTGCCAACAATACCTTGATTTCAGATTATGTTTACGTTTACAAAAAAGGAAGTATTTTTGGTTTTATAATTGTGCCTAATGTTTAATACTAAGAGAAAATGAACATTCAAAGACACATTCAAGCATCCAATTTAACTGTCTACCCCACACTTTGTTCTATTGCCCTGAATCACTACTTTTCCCTTGTGGTCACTTCAAACAGTGAAAATACTGTTCATATGCACAGAGACCTCTATAGTAACATGTAATTTCTAGTTCATGCATTTTTCAGACATCAGAATTGATCCAGATAACCGAATCACGGACAGCCTCCCCGCAGTCATTTGCTAAAAGTAAACTTTGGCAAAGTATTAGCTTTTAGGAAGTCAGTCCTACTGGATATCCTTGTTCTAGTCAGATTCAAAACAGTTTATGAGATTAGCTGTAAACAGCCATGAGATGTTTTGTTTGTATTTGCATTTTATTCCAATCAAAAGACCAAAAGCAGTCTTAATCCTAACTGTTATGAATTGAAATTTGTACTTTTACAGGTTTTGTGGTACTCTGCTCTGCTTTTGCACTTAATTTCATTAATCATAGTAAAAATATAAATCTGGCCACTCTGCTTTCATAACTCATTCTGACTTTTCTATATATGATAAATTCAAGTACTAATATCTCTTCCACAATTTACATTTCAGAAATCCCTATTTCTATTCTTTTATTGGTATTCCTTATTGCTAAATCTAGAGATGGATCACTGTATTCCATTAAGAACACCCATCAGATCTCTGTAATTATCTAATTTGTCTTTCAAATTCTTACCTCAGGTACAAATATTTGTAACATAGGAAATAGGAAAACTTGTTGCATCTTCTGCACCTTCAACACTTACTACTGACCTGATGTTTAAGTAGTATCTATGCATTTTTGCAAGATGAGATGCTGTGCTTCCTGTGGCTTCACGCACTTGTGCCTATTCTGCTAAGAAATACATGGCTTTAATAAACACAATAACACTCAAGGTACACTATGGTGATGAAGCTTTACATTCAGGCTACACTTAAGTCCTCAGACAACATGGCAACGTGCTGAAAAGAACACTCAATGGCTGTCCTGCCACTCTTGACACAGTCCCCTACCCCTTCTCATCATGGGCTGCCACCATCCAACCCTAAGCCTCTTAGGAAGCTTTACAACTACCTTTCAATCTCACTACAGTTGAACTGGGACCTCACCTATTGACACTGCTAAAAAAAAAAAAAAAAGAATTCAGTAAGGAACCAGACCCGTTCTTTTTAAACTGTTCAAAAAACCACAAAGACCCTTCCACCTATTTTGACCTTCAGTCACAACTACTGATTTCCTATTAGCATAACTGTTGATCCTATAAACAAATGCAACCTTTAGAAATCAATACATTTTACTATTTTTATAAGCCCTGACGAATTTGACTTTCAGCTACGAGAACTGCAGTTACTGACTCCATTTCCCTCGAGTTTCCTCACGCACCCCTGCCTTTTCTTTTAGGTCCTGAAGAAGAGTAAATCCACTGTGCTTGTGGACAAATGTAGCTAATCAGCAACTGCTGAAAAACTAGGGATAGGTTTAGTTACTCATAATTCAGTTGTGCACTGCTTTAATACTTGTACAGAAAATGCAAGACAAGTGCCCTAAAATTAAGTAAAGCTTTCATTATTTTATGCCTTAGCATTATTTGACAATTATTTTCAGAAAGGGCTAATTAAAATGTTTACTGTATAGTTTGATCACAGTAAAGATTGAGAAGAAGAAGCATTGCTTTTCCTGCCATCATACTCCTGCCCCCCCCTTTAAGGCTTGGAATCTTCAGCATCAACTCTTAAAAAAAGTGTACTATGTTACTCGGGTTACTTAAGAACACAGAACCACATCTGTGCTATTCAACCTCCTGATGGTGGTTGGTGAGGTTTTTAAGGGTGGATGAATCAGAACACTATCTTTATTCAGTATAGAAAGATGAAAAAAAAATCAATCTATTTAGGGGAAGAAGCTAGAAATAACAGAAGAAAAGGCTCCATCTTTGGAATTTCCTGCTTTACAGCAGCATTAGCTATGATGTATCGCTGTGATAGAACAATACATCTGAACAGAAAAATACATTTCATGCTTCAAAAAAATGGAAAGCAGGAGTAGATCTAGAATGTGATCATCCAGCATGACTTTACTCAAAGATACACGCTGCCCTTCTAAGTACTTACTTCTCTCCCTTATCCCTCCCATACATGAAGTTTTGCATTACATCAGTGACTTTGAAAGTCTTTTTAGCTTTTGTTTTAGCCCTAAAATGTTAATAAGTTTCATAATTTCAGAAAGGTCAACTGTTATTAAAACTCTTTCATGAGAAGATGCCATACCATTTGAAGAAAAATAAACCCAGACAGAATATCTATGGTACAGTCTTATCTCAAATAGGAAGCTATACACTACATCCAAAAGTAAAGAAAGAAAATACAAGCTGGCAATAAGTAACATGCTCAATGCAATGCTGAAGTAACGACACAGGAAAGGATCGACATCAGAGTAGTAGGACACAATACCAAAGTATACATTTGTAAAATTCTAGTTTACAAACAAGCAGGAATTGCCAACATTTATTTCCATGTTTGTGCAGACAGCCTCACTGGAGCAGAAATATTTGTTCCAAGGTCACATTTGAAGCAATTTGCCCACTCCAGATGCAATCTCATCATTGGTGTATAATATTCAATACCTGGTCCTTCCAATACAGAAGTGACACTCGGCTGTTTCACAGTGTAACATTATACAACGTACCCTAACTCAGTATCCGAGTGTGTTCTCTAGGTACATGCCATCTGTATTGTTACTCACAGGTTGGTCATATATGCAAGTATACAGAGAATAGTCCATAGGCTGAGGGTAGACAACACATTCCCACACTAGCTCTCTCTTAAGGTCATTGTGCTCCACAGACTGCATGGTTGTTTGATGCTTATCACTGTTTGCTCAAAGCTGATGATTTTAAACAAACAACATACCAAAAAAACCCTGTTACACGACTTGATTCTACCTTCTTTGGTCATCCTGTTCTCTCATTTCTATTACTATTTGCACCTGCTACACGATACTGCATTTTAGGATTCATCTGCCTGCTTTTGCTTTGTTGGTATCCTGTTTATGAGCATAACACAGGGGCCCAGAGTCACCTTCAGGGGTCATCTGTCTAAAAAAAAAATGTTTGAAGTGACTGTAATGTTAAAGCATGACAGCTGATGTTATTTACATCACTGCTGACCTAGACAGAGCCTGACTTTGCAAAACGTACAGACTTTCAAATCATGTATAATCATCTCTTGGATAGAAAACATGGCTCCACTAAAACCTGAAAAACTTCTAGGCTTCAGCTGGAACTTGATGTCACCCTTTCCAACACAAAAATACTCAATTTGTCCTGTGTCATATTATTGTCAAGGTTTTCTTGTAAACCTTCTGTTTATAAGTACAGTTCAGTTCATCACAAGCTGAAAAATATCCCTCTCCCTTCATGCCCGTTTGCTTCCTACATCAGTGACCCAATTCTTACCTTACATCATGTGGAATTAGTTCATACTGGATACACTCTTTACTTCATTGCCATTTCTTACCTCTGACTCATTTAAAATTCTTCCTCCAGACCAGATTCTATTGCAGCACACCTCCATGGCCATTACTGACAGTCACCAATTTGATTTACAAATAGCTCTAAGGCGATCAGATGTTGCCAAAGAGACAGTAAGGAAACAGAGGGAAGCTGGGAACTGATATGAGAAAAAAAGACAAAGGGAGAAAAGCAAAATGGAAAGAGTAAAGAATATTCCTTTAAATAATAGAGACTAATAAGATGCATCTATCGGCACCTAATGGGTGCATGCTGTTTTAGTGATTAGTCATAGCTAGTCTTCACTTGCTTTCTTACACCATAAATTCTTCATAGTGAGATTATGTCCACCTTGAACTGCAAGATCCTTCTCTTCTTGCATACTGCTATATCCATATTTCTTATTGTCATAACAAAAGCTCTCTATCTCTTTGTTAAAGGTTTACAAACAGCTTAAAGGAAATAGCAGCTCTGCTTGTTTATCATTTTTATCACAATTACAGACTCAATCATAAATATTCATGTAGTACCACACTGTAAATGCGCATTCCACTTCATAGAACACAGATGAAAGCAGTTCTCTAAACAACTTACTGTGTGACCCCTACACAGAGATATAGAAAAAGAAGTCGGGGTGTACATTCACCGAATAACAAAATCCTGGAATAATTCAAGTAAGATGGAGCTTTTCTAATGGAGAAAATGCATAGTAGCAATCCATTTATATATTGCTGTTTCCAAATGCAACGTCTCATTTAGGGGATAGTTGCTGAACATGCTTGTCCAAATGCCTTTGCAGGAAATATATACACACACACAGAAATAACACATTGGAATTTGGCTCCTAATTAGAGAGCACTGGTTACTAATTTAACTATAAAGATACCAGACCTCAGATTCTTGATTTCATGCCCACTCAACTGTCCAAACAAATGGCTCGTCTCAGTGTGATTTAAATCCACACAGTTATTAAATAAGAGTTAAGACTAAAATATAATTTAATTTTCTACAGATGTAAGGTGAATCAGAATGTTTGGGTCAGTTGTCAGAATAATTTAGTGCATTCCAGTGTTCGCTAATTCAGAAACTGTATTGGTGAGAATACAGTTGGTAGTTCATAAAATGCTACTTTTAATACAAACGTTATCTGTACTGAGGGATTGTGGTTTTATTGACCTAGGCCTAACTACTACAGTTTTCTTCTCTAAAGCAGGTACGTTGTGATTAATAACTAGTCAGAACAATTCATTTTGTGCTGAAAATCTACAGCATTAACAGAGCCGCAATTAGAAGACCTCTCCCATTTCAATTTTTCCCTTACATTTGTCTTCATGATTTTTTTCTCTACCTTCTCCAGCCTATCTCAGAATCACTGAGATTGTTCAATGAAAGTTTAACCGTCTTGTGCTATTAATGTGCTTGTGCTCCATGTGGAGTGCTCGTTTCCTTCCTTTTATTGAACGCCAAACGGAGGGACACAATGGGCGTGTTGTGCTCTGTCTAGCACGGTATGTGCGATATCTTTAAAAAGGAGGTGTGAGCTGGCTGTAATACCACTACTCTTAACAGTACGAGTACCACAAACTAATCAACCACAGCACTGGGGCATGCAGTCCATTGAAAGCTGGTGAAAAAGCTGCTTTTTATTATGACCTACATACTGCACAGCAGCAGTTGGACAATTTAAGTCTAGTTACATTGAGGCTGAACACAATGCATGAATTCCACTAATGAAGTCAATGATGTAAGGCTTTTCAAATATGCCTGCAAGTTCCATAAGGTTTTATTTCACCCACGCTATGGTGACGGTAAAAAGCACAATGAAAAACAACCCCAAAAAATCCTTTCCTTTCAGTAGAAAACGCGAGCATAAAATTTTATCAACTCTTGGAAACATCCTTCTGAATCGGCAACCGTACGGATGGAACACCACATTGAAATAGGGAACGAAAACGCAGTCAGATCGATTAATTCCGCAGCCGCTCCAAGCCAGCCACTGACCAACCTCTAAACGCAAAGATACCGACGAAGCTTATTTCTCGCGTGAAGTTTTTGCTCGGTTTTATTTTACAAAATCGAAATAGTCTCCGTGCAAAGGGCATACCTCTCTCGCACAAGCCGAGACGCACAGCGGCTTCCTTTTGTGGACGAGTCCAGCGGCAAAAGCTCCTAAGCCGACCTGCTAACAAGCAGCGCGCAAGCTGGAGAAGGGGCTCCTCCTGCCCAGGCTGCAGCAGAGCGCCCGGCCGAGCTCACCGCACACCTGCTTTTTCCGCCGCGCCTGCCGCCCGGGGCCAGCGGCACGCAGGAGCGGCAGAAGGAAGGGCAACACCCTTCCCCGGACCGCGGCGTTCACTCGCAGCGGCTAGCGAGCTGCCGAGAGGGCATCGCGGGGAAACCTCGCCCGTACGAGACAAAACGCCGCTCCGCTGCCTGACAGCAGATACGCAGCGCGACCGCCCTGCATTCCACCTCCTCCGATCAGCTAGCCGGAACGGCAGTCGCCAGCTTGTCAAGATGGCAGCTCGTAAGCAGGCTACGCCGCGGCGAGTGCTCGCTAACGCGCCCGTTCCCTCTCCTTCCTCCGACGAGGTTTTTTGTTTATTCCCCGGTAAAGCACAGCATAATATGTCACATTGTTTCCCGTGAGCAAAATGGCTGGTCCTGCCGGCGCTGCCGCAGACCGCTCATTGGGCTCCCCCGGCTTTCCGGAGCCATGGCAACAGCCAACGGCCGGCCGGCCTCGCCCGCGCGGCGGCAGGGGCGGCTCCGCCACCCGCGCCCCGCGCCCCGCGGAGGGGCCGCCGCGCTCCCTCCCCATCTGCGCCATCTGCGCCCGCGGAACCAGCAGCCGCCCGCGCCCCTGGCTCTCGGCTGGTGCCGCGCGCGGGGTCTTGGGCCGGCCGGGCCAGCAGGCTGCGGCAGGGGCGAGCGCCCGCGGCGAGCGACGCGGGCCGGTAGGTGGCAAGCGACCGTACGGACACGTACGCGTAACAGCGAGACGCTCCTTTGGTGCGCGGAATTCAAGCGCGAAAATTACGCGGCGGGGCGCGGTATGGGCGCTCAGGGCGAGCGGCCGTCTTCGTGTAGGAAAGAGGGACAGCCACTCGAGCAACAGTCAGCCAGCTTCCCAACGGCGAAGCCCGAACCCCCACTCCTTGACAGAAACCTAACCCCGACATTGTCGCAATTACTCCCAGCGTGGATAACCGCGTTTCTCGATCTTAACGGGTTAAAGGCCGCTGTTTATCAGGCGTGTTTCGAAGACCCAACGTCGCAATCGCCACGTAGACCAATTTTATCCCATTTAGAACAACGCAATTTTTCATTTCAATTAGGAGTAGGAAGAAAAGGAGACATTTGAGAACCATTTAAAACTGCTTGTAAAAATTCCCACCCTTCAGGAGCTGTCGTTGTCTCACACCTCAACTGCCTAAGGAGTCGGAAATAAAAGCTAGAAGGCATGCAGCGCTCCTCAACCTAAAGGTCTTTGAAAATCATGTAGAAACATTAAATATATCTAACTACGCGTGCTGCACTTCACACACAAAAATTCCGAGCAGTGGTTTGAGGAAGATTTTTCTGCCCCTTCCTAGTCATTAACAGTGATTACCTTAGTATGTATAACAAATCACGGCACTTCCTCGTTCAGTGTCCTACTTCTCTAGGGCTACAGCAGGTTTCTCACCTCTGAGTACAGCTTGCAGACAAAGCTCTGCTGCTCCACCACTCCAAGCGGAATTTCTGCTCTCAGGGTCCGAGGGCAGAGGTGTCTCCGTGGAGCCCCAGGCAGAGAGAACTAAGGTCCGCTGTGCTGGATTTTACACATTTCTTCCCTCAGCATCTTCACCCTTCTTACCCTGTGTAAGCGCTTAGTTTCTCTGAAAGCGAGTATTACAAAAGGAAAAGCGGTGGCGGGGTATTACCAAGAAACGAACAGATAAATTCTGTTTAGATTTCTGACATGTCAGAGCTGAAACATTTCAGTACATTTAAATAGGTGCTTCAACAGTTACACTGATTTAGTCTTGTTCCTTCCTCTCTTAGCCTTTAAAAAGATGGATGAATGCCCACATCCCCCAAACTGCAGCTAGGGCTAAGACTCTGTGCTAGTAACGGGCAAAAGTGCCCCCAGCTCCCGTGACTCAAACACATACTTTCTGTGCCATGATTCCTGTCCAACAGTACTTTTTGATCAAAAAAGGATGTCTGCTGATTGGGCGACCCGATTCTGAAGCTTTTGGCTGGAAAACATTAAACTACTGAAGTAATTATTTACACGCAAAGTATTAAAACAAACCCAGTCTGCATTACAAGAATACCATTTCACCATGATTAGTTCACTAACTTTTTTGTTAATAAGCAACATGAAACAGACTGCACATCTAGTCCCTTGCTTCTTAATACACTGATATAGTTGCTGACTCTACAAAAAAAACCCTTCTTCAGTAAATGAAGACACAAGCAGGTTTTCTATCACTTTATCACACTAACCTACTATGGTTACTGTCATAATACTCTCTACAGGCAGGCTAAAACCTTAGCTTTCAAAAAAGTAAAGGTCATGAGTTTTTAAACAATAGGTTAGAGCTTGGAAAGCTTACAAGAGGTTTGTCTGTATCTGTGTATCTATACATATAAAGGTATCTTAACACACAGTAGAAGCACAGTATTTTCATAAAATTGTTCTTGGTTTTGTTTTTTTTTTTATTAAAAAAAACTGTTTGAAGACTGTAACTTCATAATTCAATCTTCAGGGATCTAGAACTATGTTTGTTATGCAGGCACACTTCCACCCAGTTAGAGTGATGGAGCTTTTGCCTGTGGTAGGCATATAGGACTTACCCATATACATGCACATACAACCTTTCCTTCCCTGCAGCAACATAAGTGATTAGATAGAAGTTAGAAGAGGCTTAATCCAAGTGCAGATTATGGTACCATTTCAGCAAACAAAGCACCAAGTGTGAGAACCTAATCTGTCTGAGCTTTCAGAAGCTCCACAGAAGTCGTAGAAACAGTTTCTGCTGCATTCTCTGCACTGCCATAAAATTTCTCCTGGCAAAACCCACTGAAATCATGACATCAGGGATGGGAACTGGACCCACAGTGCAGCTGCCAGAGACTGAATAACCTCTGATAGGCCCCTAAGGCTCAGTTACACTGGTACGTCTGGGTGTCTAGGAAAGGTCCAGAACCAGGCAGCTGAAATGGTGGCTGCTAGCCTACTCTCCTTAAATAAAAATCTAAGTGCAAGGCATAGAGTCATACTGACCCTACAATGAGTATTTAAGTGCTTGAAGATAACCACTTGCCTGCTGTGTTAGAACAGGGCTGAAAATAGAACCCATTATTTGGTATTCTTGCTCAAATCCTACTCCCACACTAATTCAAATGAGCTTCCTGATCTCACTGTAGTAACTGGAGGACAGTTGCTCACATCAAAAACCATCAGAGCTGAAAGAAAACTAGTACTCACTAATCCTTCACCAGAACATTGCTAAGAATCAGTTTTGAGACAGAAATAACAGGCATTATTCTCAGCCTTATCTATATAGATACTGTATCAACATATCATTCACCATTGTAATTTAGTCCTTCCTACTATTTTCCTTCACAAACTAGTTTTCTGCTGTCTCAGACCAGGTCCACAGAACATAAAACATATACTTCCATTAAAGCAGCATTTCATTCTTATGACTTCTTCAATCAACTCAAGAACTGCTATTTGCACACATTTCATTAAATGTTCATTCATTCCATTGTTTTATGGAAAATAAATCCGCATTCTAAAACTGTTTTAAATGCATGAACTGTAATGCATATTAAAAGATATTGGCATCCATGGACAGGAAATGACAAAAGACCAGATCCTAATTAAGAAGCAATTACTATATTAAAATCCACATTTTATTTCCTGCATTGCGTTGTAATTGTTCCTAGAAATATTTGACTATCCGAATAGAAAAAACACCTACTGTTCAGGCATCCTGAATATCATTAACAATTACAGATCCTTCTGATCCTTGTTCAATTTCTATAATCACTTGATAGTATATTTAAATGAAAAAAGGCTCTATTATGAAGGCAAACTGGACTGCTCACATCAAAAAGACAGCATCATCTATCAATAAAAACAACACTATCAGGTCTCCAATTTAAAAAGACTGAAATGTGTTTTTTTTCATATTGATTGGTCAACCTACTTAAATGCAAAGCAGCAGGTAAACAGAATGAGTATTTGTAGGGGAGTATGCTGAAGTATAGACTAGTTAACATAATTTTTCCAAGGTTCCAGATGACTACAAGCCTGGAAAAAAAACCCCTGATGTCCGATTCCCAAGACACTGCTACCTACCTGAGCTACAACATGCAGAAGAGCAAAGTGGAATTCAAACATGAAGAGTTAATTTTATCCAGGGTCAAACTTGTTTGTAGCTCCTCCTGCTACTGAACACCAAGTACAACTCCAGCTATTAATGGCTCTGTATTTTCAGGTTCTCACTAATAACAACTCTGATGAATTTTCTGTGCTGTGGATTTAGTCAGATACTTGGCAAAGATGCTGACAGAGAATTCTATCTAGATTGTATAGAGTAACCAGTTGATTTAAGTATTTAAGACATGGCATGCATTTAAATAAAACAACCACAAAAGCATTTTAGAAACATTTTCTAAGGTGTATTTGGGAAAGTTTTATCACGGGAAGCGTATCCTTTTTTCAGTTTCCCTTTGAGACATGTTACTGATCACAAGTAGTACAGCCATAAAATGGGATAGAAGAGATGAGAAAAGTAACTCTGATTTTCTTAAAAGCAAATATTTAAAAATTTTAAAAGGAAACCCTGAAGCCCTTTTGTAATTAGAGATGAAAGTGTCTTAACATAATAAGACTAGATTCCCTCATGTTTTACAGCAGTGTTTGAGATGCTACTGAATTCCTGGAGCAATTTCCACACTATTTCCCATCCCACATTTAGTACTTAATGTTGATAAAATGTAGTGAAAAAGCAATAGTGCAGGTATCACTGCCTAATCTCAAATATGAAATATTACTAAAATTAAATTAAGATGCTTTTTAGCTGTTTGTACATACAGTTTTATATTAATTTTAGCTGCATTTTAAGTAAAGATGAAAAAAAGCCTGAAACAGAGACACACTCATTATTTTCCTTTTCTATTTCCTTGGTTACCAGTTGGACTTATGTGCTTTGTTGTCACTTATCCCAAAATTTTATGATATATTGAGCAGACATTGAATCATGTGAACTATAGTATGGATGAGTTCTGTTTTTAGATCTTTAGGACAGTATTTCAGAGAAAAAGGTGAACTTGAGCTCATGAAGACATAATACACGAGGTTCTCCCAAAAATGAGTGCTTAAATGTCCAGTTTTAACACAAAATAGCAAACCTCCAAAACAAACACACAAATGAGCAATTGTCTTAAAAGTTACCCTCCCACTTCTTGAAATATCACCAAGACATCAGCTGTAACCTAAAGCAAAAAAAAAAAAAAAAACAAAAACAAAAAACAAACAAAAAAAAACCCCAAAAAAACAAAAAAAAAACCCCAAAAACAAAAAGAAAAGAAACTGCTCCTGAAATGCACTATGCTTTCAGAGTATGCCAAGAATATTGCCCAGACAACTAATAGTTTATCTGGTCAATTTGTACTTTAAAGTTTTCCAGTCCTGATTGTGTCATATACTGACAGTTCCATTAAATAACTACATTAATTCATAGACCTAAGCAGGAATTCACATTGAGTTGATTTAAGTTCTGAAGAACACCCCAGGCCACCTAGTTTCCAGCACCCACCAAAAATCAAGTTTTGTCTCCATTTTGAACTGGAGATCTCAACGAGCCTGAGTTCCTGTGAACATCAAATGTCAGCCTTAGCAGTAATGCTCGGTCAAAATGCATAGGCCTGAACTCATTCTACTTTAAGAAATTACAGCAAGAAATATTGAATTTTACAAGAAATTTTCTGCTTCCCAATTTATTGGAAATACAAACTTGGCAGCATACATTATGAAGTCATCTTATATATTCCACACTTACGTATAAAAGTACAAATATGAGACTGGTAGCTACATAATGAAAAGGAAATGTTTTCCCATCTTTTCTACGAAAGTAGGGCAATTAGAATTCTAAATGAAAATTTTATTAACTTCTCAGTAACAGGTTCCTCACACATTGCAATTTATAGAGGAAGAAAATGGACAAATACTCAGGATAAAAACTTCTTCCCCCGCTTAGACACCAACAGTCAACTCCTCTAGGCTGCAAGTATGTGAATATTTCTCAAACATCACTGTTAGATATTTAGGAAAATGAGCTGTCACTCATTCTCCTAGCCTCCTCTTTCCTCCCTTTTAATATGTAAACCCAAAACTTTCACCTTCTCCCCTATTTTTATCATTCATCACCTTCTCCTTACCTATAAGCTAAAGCCATATCCCTGAGCTATTTGCCAGCGTTCTGCCAAACTGCAGCTTCTCACTGGCAGCACTTCCTCTTCCTTAAACCACTGCTTCAGACTTGCAACTCCTTGAAAGCAGCTGCCAGAAAAGCTCAGGCCCAGATATCCCCAATTTGGCAATATACTGCTGTCTCTTCATTTCAAAAGCCTGCTTCATGTCATTTCTTTGCATGCGCCTTATTACCACTACATTTATAGACTACTCTTTCATACTCTAGTAATTGGAACATGCATTCCTTTTCTCCTATTTGAGAAACTGGGACATGCATTCCTTTCCTCCTATTTGAGAAACAATTCTTAACTTCTAATAGCTACATTTATAGAATATTAATTGTGAGAAATTGAAAAAAATTGGTAGGAAGACGACTGTGCTGGTGGGAAAGCGGAGCAGGAGCATGGATTTTCAAGCATTGCCCACAATTCTTGGTGAAAATGCTTTGCAAAAGGCTTTTACAACACACCTTGAGCTCCTCATCAATCCTACCTCAGGCCTGCTTGGAACAAAGACCCAAACCCACAGGAATCAATTCAAACTGTTCTTCCATGCAACTTGAAATATATAGATATAGCTGAGTCAGTGCCAATAATTGGGTTGGGGGGGGGGGGGTGGGGTTTTGTTGTTTTGTTTGCGGGTTTTTTTTTTAAAAAAAGATCCATTTGTCCATATCTACATTCCTTTTTCCCTGTAGCCTCAATCTCTTTCAACCACCTGCATGTTTTTTGTACTCCATGCTCTACCACCCAACAAACTCTAAGTCCACTTCTCAATATGCGTCTTTGGCCAATCTAATTTTGTTCAATCTGGCATAGGAAAAACAAAGGGGAAATTAAGTAACAAAATCAGCTCCAACTGATCTCTTTCCAGCTCCCCCACCCCATACTTTCAACCTTGCATGATGTTGAGAGCCAGATGATAACAAGCTTACTAAAAATAGAGAACACTTCCCTAGACACACAACCATACTTGTGGCTCTCATCTCAAAAGTTGTTCTTGCCTGATTAGATTGGCTTATTAAGTGATAGAAAGCTTGTTGCGCTAGTCCTATCTGCCTCTGACACTCCTCAGAGCTAACCAGAGAACATTTAGAAGTTTGCCCTTCCTTACAGATTAGAATTCACACACCTTGCATACAGTATTTTGCTCTCCTACACAGTCCTCCAGGAAAAATAACTATCCAAAACCCAAGCTAAAAAGCATCCGAAAAATGCCATCAGCTATGATACTTCAGACCATCATTTGCTAAAACCAGCAAGGTTTGGGAAGAGCAGATGAGTAAGAGCATCGGTAGCAAATAGGTATTATAAAACTAGTAAACCATCATATTTTCCAAAGTTCTTTGAAGCCAGGAAGTTTTAAATAAATTCCTTGTAAAGTGAACTTATATTTTATCAATTCCGAGAACTTGGCAGCACCTTGCTGTGCCAGATGAGGTCACAAATCAATCTCAAAACACCTCTAACAAAGTATAAATACCATAGCAGAGTATATCTAAGTCACACTAACATGTCTGGCTGGCATAACTACATTAGCAAAGTTGATAAGGTACCAACCAGCTTATCCACAGCATTCTTTTCATGAAGAGGTCATTTCTTCTTTTGTGCTAGGAAGTGAAACAATGCCAAAGCATTCCAGAAATGCTTAAACAAACAACAGCAGCATCTACTTCCGGTTAGATGTTAACAGTTTGTACTTTTTTGGTAGCTTATTTGTTTTCTTTAGAGTGTAACATAACACATTAGGAATTTTAGCAGATCACCTGCCAAATATATCCTTTATCCTAGGAACTGAACCAACTTTTTGTGACAAGACTTCTCGATTCCAATTGCCTTCTAGCTTGAGCCATGATTGCACTTCTTCACTTAACACTCACTTGCCTTTTTCCTTAAGGGATCTTCAACTCTCAATTTTTGGTCTCGAAAAGTGTTATAGCAGTACGTATTAAATTATGAAACAGGATTATTTTTAAAAGTCTGCTGCCAGTTTTCCATCAAGTACCCCACTTACATTTAAGGCGATTATTTATCATAGAAACTTAAACTAGACTTAGCACTAAAGAGGGGAAAGCTGGAACATTCAAATAGGAATGTGATCCTTCCCCTCTGTGCAGTGCTGGTGAGGCCACACCTACAGTGCTACTACACCGTGTCCAGTTCTGGTCTTCCCCAGTACAAGAGGCACTGACATACTAGAAAGTCAAGTGAAGGGGCACAAAGATGACTAAGGGACTGAAGCATCTCTCCTTTGAGGAACAGCTAGAGAGAGCTGGGACTGCTTAGCCCAAAGAAAGCTGGGGGGGGGGGGGGGGGGGGGGGGGGGAGGGGGGGGCAGACAATCTCCAGGGGTCTCTTCCAACCTCAATCATTCTGTGATACAACAAAAAACAATTACCCAAGTTTTTGCTTTTCAATTAATATTGGTATTTATTCGTCTCTGGCACAAAACCTTGGATCTTTAATTTCTCCAAATAGACTCAGACTCAGATCAGCAGAAACACAAAAAGCGGTGTCAGTATCTCCAATATGAGAAATGTTTGGATATTACAATCTCCTAGCATTTAACTTGAAGGAGGTAGCAGTGAAGAGTTTGCTCAGCATCACTTTCTGATAGAAGCTGCAAATATAGAGTAGGAGGAAAGAACAACTGTATTCACACACAAGAGGAAAAGAGAACAAGACAACTCAATTGTATTCAAGATTTAGAAGCTCATAACACTGATGTTTCCATAGTAACTAATATACTCCAAAGCAGGGAAAAAACAGGGTGAGGATTTTAAAGGACAGCACCACATACAGATTAAAAGAAGATACTGCCTACCAACTGATGATCTGAGGTTTGGACTGATGAATTTACACAGTTTATCACAAGTATCATCATTTGTTGAAGACTCAAGATCCAATGAAACAACCCTACTAACAAGAGTGAAAGAGTAAGAACCGCACAGTAAAACACCACTGGTACTTGACAGCCTGTGCCTCATGCACTCACCACTCGCTTGTTTTTAAAGGTGGTGTCCAATGCTACCTCCCTCCTTGGTCAGAATAAATAACCTATGTGACCTCAAGGAAAGACAGGATACAGTAGATAAAAAGCATCATGCATTGCACTAAGCTGAATCATATGATCCTATTGGTTTGCAATGCTTACCTTTTTATAACTTCCTTGTCCAGGCAGCAGCTGAGAGAGTTGATATAATTGGCCTTTCCATAAAAAATACAAAGGAGAGGATTAATACTTACTAAGCTCATGGAAGACAAAGGAAGACGATATCAGTTCTAGAAATAATATTTAGCATTGGAAAAATGCTTGGTACAGAGAAGATGGAACTATAATTCTGCTGGATCAAGGCCTTAATCAGTCTTTCACAGTAAATAGTGACAGACATATGACCCCAACTGTTTTAATATCCAGTTGAACCACTCCCCCTGAAAAACTAAACCCCCGTATACAATTCTCCCATTTATCACCATTTCTGAGAAATGAAACAACATAAGCTTATAATTTAAGTGCTTTTTTTTTTTTCAATAAATGGCTTTTCCACCAAAGGCAGAAAAACATTATGAACTGTAGGTTTCTATACTACATCAGGCTACATCTGATGCATAGTACAACTTCAGAATTTTCAACTGCATAAAAGTTACTTGGGAAATAAAATCCAATTTCAAGTTATTGAGCCACTCAGTACAGCTGTATGCATCAAGTTTCATCCTCACACATGGGAAGGGACATGACCAAAGGAATTTAGAATCACAAGTGCCAAACTTCTACCCTTTGCAACTGACTTTTTCAAGAATAGGCTTGCAGAGACTTTCTTGCTTATCATGAAAAGGAAACGTCATGGAAAGATTGGTCTGAAGCTAAAGTTTCAGAAGGGTGTTAACAACACTCTTTGGATCTTCAGAGCTACCCAGGTAATGCCTATGAAATGAAATAAGTTTTATATACTATTTTCAAATATTTGGTTTGGTGTAATAGTAATTTTCAAGTGTTCTGCCAATAATCAACAGAGAAAGTCAACATCTACCCAAGACCACTTCAGCTGATTTGTTCCTCATCTGGAATTTCTTTCAAGTACCTTCTCCTTTTAGAAATCAGTACCCTAACAATCATGCAAGAGGTAGAACACCTAAAACCCAAAATCTACAGTAATTTCCCAGCTGATATAATTCAGTACTCAAATTATGCAGAAAATTCTGGCACAGGGCTAATTTTACTTATGTCACCAGAACAAAATAAGGAAAAGCATGATTTCCGCCCCCCCCCCAATGGAGGAAAGGATGTAGGTGGGGAGTATAATTGACGCTAATTATTTGTAGGAAAGGTCAGGGTTACTTTCTACCAACTGCATGAGGCAGCTGATTATCTGTCATATCTCTGAAGCATAGTCACGAAACCATCAGTGATTAAAGGACAAACAGGCCTTGGCTAGCAATCGAACTTGGCAACATTCAAAAACACAGCACAGCAGATGTCTTTTTAAAATAGGTAAACTGTAAGACATTAGATAGCATAACACTATGTATCTCCAATGTTGAAAAAAACTTCAGTAAAGACTACTGTTTAAGTACCTAATAGGTGACTTGGTAGTATGATCTTCTCTGCATTTGAAGAGCTAAAAAAGAGCACCTACATCACAAAATTCCAACTCAGTTTTAAACTGCCTCAGAAAGCATTCAGTTTCTTCATGACATATTTTAAATTTTTTGATACAATAAACCTCATTTTGAGCAAAACCTGCACATAGAAAGTATAAGACTGGAAAAATGAGAACAGATTGTGTATTTTAAAGACTAGAGTACCTCAACAATTTGGAAATTTGCTTGCCAGAGTCTCAGAAAACACCCCTTTAAAAGATGAAAACTGTCATACTGTATTATTATTGTTGCTGAAAAACCCAAACTAAGATCTGATACATCTTGTTTGATAACTGACTTAACAGGATACTCTGTGTTCCAAGAAAAAAAAAGTTTGTTATTTAGTATGTCCCTTGAGAATTTGGCTGTGCATTAAGTGCAATGAAAATTCCACCCATGAAATCTACTTACTGGCTTTCCAGAAAGTGGAATTTACAGGGATGAGACAACTCAATTTCAAATACCATTGGTTTCAATTTTCATCTCAGAAGTATGAGAATAGAAGAAATCTATATGCCCATGTATCCCTACTAAACAAGGTAGCTTTTTCTAACAAAATCCTTAAATGAAACAGTGTAAGAAATTTAGTGGGATTTCTCTTTATGTAATTTTGGACATACACTTTATAACCACTGGAAAACAATTTTTTTGCCGTTTCCTAGTCAGTTATTAAAGTACTGCAGAAAGATTACATATAGACTTAATTTTGTTTTGGAGCATAAACAGTCAGTTTGCAGTTACACTAGGCAGTTCTGCAGCAGTCAGTTTAAATGCTGTCAGCTCTGGCTTTTGCCTACACATACATTCAGTACTCAAACAATACTGAGAGACTGCAGTGGTGAATCCTGACACCACCACTCTTCTTGATGCTGAGTGGTGTGTCCAGGGGATTATAACAGCCATCTAGCCATTTCTGTTCTCTGAAATTCTTTAAGTAATACCACATAATTTTCATGCCAGAGCAGCGGTTCTGAGGAAAATTTCTAGTTTCCTCAAATGTTTTAAGGTCATGTTTCTAAAAAAGCATTTTGCTAGGGAAAAATCAAAGGCTTGGGCCCTCCAGACAATAAAGATAGTTTTGATTAGTAAGACTTCAGGCTAGCAAAACAGGGAGAAAAATAATTATGCAGACTAGCATGTAACAGTTGTCAGCTTTCCTTCCTGTCTTGCCCAAGTACACTGCATAATTGCACTGTTAAAGCTTCACAAAGCACACTGAACTCCGGCTCCTGTTTTTGTAGAAGTTAGTAAGCAGCAGTTTACAAAATGATACTCCTGAAACAAAACACTAAATCTTTTCTTAGTTCTCCTCAGCAGACGCTCAAAAATATTTGTGAATTTTTAAGTGCAAATCTCAATAAATGCAACAAGCAAACTGGAAAAAACCCTAAACTACACTACTTTTAATTTATAACTGACCACCTTTGCCTACAGTATTTTCGTTGCTTTCAGAAGCTACAGCCCTCATGCTTATTAAGTAGAGTACTTTTAATTGCAGTGCAACAATGTTAAAGATTAAGAGGCCGAAAGGTTAACAAACCTTTCTCACTCTAAGACAGTAGCACAGCATACACTACTGTTTTGTGACAGGTCCATAACTTTACCCATAAAAATATGAAATTGGCAATGACTTATCTGGTTTCCATTGAATGTATCTGAACAAGGAGGAAGTTATTACATGTCCTCTTCACAGGGGGTCACAAAACAGGACAAGGAAGATTAAAATCTTGGTATCCTTTCTAGGTAGCTTATCTTTCATTCAGGAACTGAAAGAGATGTCTCAGTGCCAAAAGTGAACAGAGAAGCTTGACTTTAAGTTTCATGGCAAGAGATGACAATCAGGATGAAGCTATGACATTTCTATGACATTTCTTAAATTGCAAAGTCAGCTGTGAAGTATGCAATTCACCAGAGCCAGGCTAAACTTAGTAGTACTCAATTTACCAATCCCATGTAAGGGTTTCGCTAGATGTGAAAATACATGCTGTATGAACGTATCTACAACATAGTTATACCTTAACATCATTTTCAGACTAGCTACCAATGTCTGAGACTCAATTCTAACATGCATTCAGCCTGTTTTTGCAGCTAGATAGCTAATATTAATACAGCTCAAGATTTCTAGAGCTAGACATTTTCAGTAACTTCAAAATACCTGAAGCTGAAAAAAATTTGAGCAATGTTAGCACAACGGAGAAGCACTTCAAAGACAACAAATACTACCACTTTTGAGGTAGGTAAGCAAGCATAGACAAGCAATTTGCCCCGAATCATCTTATGGGTCAATGACAGCCACATTAAGAAATCTCAACATCCTGCATCTTTCACCATTTTTCTGTCCACCTCCCCAGATAGTCCCTGCAATCTGGTATTATACCAGTGCCAACCTCAGGTCCCTTCAGTCTACACAGTGAGATATGTGACTTGCACTATTACCTCTTCTAGTCAGCAGACCTCTCCATCCTGGCCAAGGCCTTAACAGTCCCAGTTGCTTGCCTCTAAAACCATCACTGCTTCCAGTAGCAGCTCTTTGCATTTTAACTTCCCACTTCAAAACCCTGTTGTACAGTCAATAAACCTGACTTTATATTAAACATAACTAAAGTATGCAACAGACAGGAGAAATCTTATTACATTTAGTGCGGAGAAGAATTAAAAATATTTTTCCTCCCTTTTAATTATTAGAGTTATCAGAAAGCTTGATGACTTATCTCTTCTTGCTCTTCCTCCCAGTGGTGTATTTTTTTAATTAGAGAAACTAATACACTATCATGTTTATGAGTACCAAGGTTTTTTATATTGGCCAACGTCAAAACTGAATAAATGTCCAAGCTTCTGAATTAAACAAGAGCTTAGAGTTTTGAAAATGTGTAGGAGACAGAACTACAGTATTTCCAATCTACTGGTCCAAACTGAAACAGAATTCAGTTTCACAGTTAGCACATACCCAGTTTGCATTTACACAGTTAACTGTAGGCTGCACTCCCAATTCCCATTCCAATGTGCAATCCTCAAACTGCGAGATCCTCGAATCTGGAGCCAGAATATAGAAGGAAAACATAGGACACATTATCTCCCTCCTCTAACCTGTACAAGGCCTTTTCCCATGCACAGAAAACGGGAACCACTTATTTCCTCCACCCCTTCTCAGTGTCCCGAAAGGAAGAAGGGCATCGTACAGTCACTGCTCACCTTGAATTTGGCACCAGGGTGCGAAACAAAATACTGACTTTTCTGTTAATGGCAGCAAAGAACATGACTGTACTCTATCACTGCCACTTTTTTACTGCAAAGGCTCAAGTAATTACAAAGTTAAGAGTAGGTCTGCCATATTACAGCTTTAGGACTTGAACCACAGCTGTATGGTTCCATATCATTTACTGTTACACCAGGAAAGCCCTAAAGGTTGGTGACCACAGCCAGAGCCACTCTTGAAGAAAGCAGCCTAGCATTCAGGATGCACATGTTCTACCCAGATTTATTCATCTCTTTCCACTTATTAAACACTGCTCTATCAAATTGGTCCAAGCCAGGCTAGATTACCTGATTTATGTGCATTTACAAAACAGTAACGCTGACACAGAAGGCCTGTAGGGTTATCTTATTTGTCAGAGTTTATCCAGAACTTATTTGCAAATTAAAAGATCTAGTGACAACCATGTGAAACAAGCTATAACAGTTCAGAAAAACTAAAACACTCTTCTGCTTTTAAAAAACTATTTTGTAACCTTGCTGGTGCAGAGTGGCCATGGCTTTGTCAGAATAAAAAGATTGTGGTAGAAGTTGAACTTTCCCCCCATACCTAGCATTCACAACTAGAATAATCAATACACAATTGGAAAAGCAAGACTTCATAGTGCTATGAAAAATGAGGGATGCAAATATATATGAAAACAAAATTTGAGAATGAAAATTTTATTGCCTATGGAATGACTTGCAGGCGTTGAATAAAGACAAATCTCAGTTGCCTGTTTACATGTTGTTTTTCATCAGTTTACTTTTAAGAACATTGGTATCAAGAAAATAAGTGGCAGTCAATAAGTCTTAAGAAAACACCAAAAAAAAAAAAAAGAATTTCCATTTCATCCATTGCTCAGTATATTTTTATAGACTGCAATGAAAAAACACATTTCACAGCCAATCATTTTCAGTCCTTCTGCACCAGAACTTCACTCACAGCTAATTACTAATAGAGTTTATTTTTAACAAGTATTTGAGGTATACCTTGAGGTACACGTGAAGTTTCTGTTCTGACTAATCATAGAGTCCCCAAAATAAATGTAGGTGAATCAAATATTTTTTTAATTGAAAGGAAAAGAATTTCTTTTTATTAAAAAGAAAAAAAATATGAAAAGCATGATGCACAGCATAGAGAAGAATCTTAAAAGTGATAGTATGCTGATGATTCTTTTTCCCCTATGAGAAAAGCATCTTCCAAGAGCCTGTGGGAAGTAGATGTTCACTGTATAAAGCTGAAAATTTCCCTCTTTCAGATTTAGAACTTAGGCAGAAGTTAGAAATTTAGGTTGGGGGCGGGGAGCAGAATCATTCCAAAGCTGCACACTGCCATCAGGCCCTTATTTTAAGTAAGTCTTCCTACTGAAATAAAAATTTAAAGCATCAAAGGTTTACAGGGTACCTTGTTAGATAATCAGACAGGCTTGGTTTTGGCTTTTTTAAATTTTGATTTCTTCTTGTTTTCCCAAACTTTTCATTAAATCCCTTAAGCTCTAGTCATTTATCTCCCGAATAATAATAAAATTAATTTTCAAAGTGCCGAGAAGCCTCAGGACAACATTCAGTAATTACATAGCTAAATTTTAAACAGTAAACTCTTTTACTACTGCATAGACATTTATTTTCCAAAGAAATATCTACAGTTAGTAAATGAACCGGTGAACATACATGTCTCACTATAAAGTGACATGAAAAAATTTATGTAGAAGAGGCCATGATTTTCAGGATTCTCCTCCATTTTTTTATATTTTGCTTTACATTTTATATACCTTTATTAATGAGAACTGGTAGCAGAAATAGGTGAAGTGATAGAGACAGAAGTTACACTGATAGTCATATCTGATGTATGTATTAAAATAAAGGTCAAGACCTTATGCATTATAGATGTTTTCATAAGGCATCAGGATTTGTGTTCCAAGAGTACTATAAGTGCGACCTCTGTTCAACTAGAGTAGCTGTGTAAACTTTTGCGGCTCATGATAAAAACTTTTAAACATAATTAGCAGCTATAATTAAATTACTGATAACAACTCTGAACAAAGCAGTTACTCTGACTCTGGACAGTTAACACCTTTCAAGGGAATACAAGGTGGTTATATGTGTATTCTCAGGCTCCAAGTAAAACTTGATCTAGTGTTCCATACTGATGCAAGGTAATTTTCAAAATACTGAGAACTTGCACTTATCTCTTGTGCAGTAAATGAAAACCTAAGTTTACAAGAGAGCTGACTATCTTTGAGGCAGTTGCGAGGATTTTGCCAGAGGATCCTCTAGACAATTGCACTACAGTTACCAGGACTCTTTCACTACTACCATGGAGCATGTAAATTGTTACAGATAAAGCCACATCAAAATGGTTTATTATCGATGGCTTAGCCACAACCTTTCACACAGCACAGGTAAATGATAGGAGAAAGATCATGTACCAAATGACTAGATTAAGTTGAAGATAAATTCTGTTGGGAAGAAATAAAGCTTTTTGTCTCAGATGCAGTCATAGGAAGACCAAGGTAATCACTGTATTTCCTAATATGAGCTCTTTGCTCCTTATTACCTGAATAGGAACAGCTAGCATCAGACCCTGCATAAAACACGTGGACCGTGAATATAGCCATTCCACCTCTCCTCTTTCATATTCTACCAATAACATGACTGTGCCCTAGGTTCCACCAGCAGGACCCCAGTGACTAAGCCTGCCTATAGGCATCTGCTTTGAGAACTTAAAGATTTATAGTTCAGTAATGTATACATTTTGAGAACACTGCTGAGAGTAAAAAACCTGCAGAAACACAGCACCTAGCTGTCCTACCACTTCCAGTGAGAGCTGGAAAATATTCAGAGCTAGTTTCTTGCTTAAGGAGTCCAACAGGCATTCTACAATGAGGGAATAAAGTTTGAGTGATAATGTATGCCTTCCTTGCAAGGAACTCTGACTCTATTACTGTGGTCCTTGAACAAATGGAAAGCTCTTATGTTTAGAAGGTTAAATGACAGCAGCATGAAATTTATTGATAAACACAAGGAATTTAAGGAAGCCCAAAGTCTGTCAAATAAAATTCCAAGTTTTTGAAGAGCTACCTTTACTGAGTAATTTATTTTCTTATCACTTACTGTAGGTTGCCCCACATTGATGTTCTTTTAGAACATGGTCTGTTTAAGAAAAGCACCTATTCATTACCAGCCACATCCCGAGGAACATGTGTCCATTACATCTGCTGAGCTAAAAGATGACACTGCTCTCAAGCACTCAAGACTCCAGCAATAGCTACTCTTTAAAGATTTTCCTACCTTTTCCTCTTGAAATTCTTCTGCAGTCAGAACTTAGTTTCAAAACTTTATAGCACTTTTGCTGCCAGAATTTAGAAGCATTCAAAAACACTCAGGCAGTTTATGTTGATAATACACCATAAAAACACTAAACCAAACGTATAGTCTCATCTTTGATATTTGGAATACTACAAAGAGAAATCATAGTCAGAAGTGTAGGTTTTTTGATTGGTCATCAGTTATGTCACCTGTTCAGTAAGTTATATAATCACATACTGTACATTCCAAAGGATTGAACAGACTCCCAGATTTTTAGATGAAAAGTTACAATTTCACACTTTGTCAATGATTTAGCATTCATTGAAGGTCTATAAACAAAGTTATATGTACATTTCTGAGACTCATCAGCGTGATTTATATAAAGTCTGTTTAAAGACTGGCTTGCTAAGAGCATACTTTAGAAGAGAACAGAAAAACAATTCAGCCTCCTTTACTGCTAGGGCTCCCACCTACAGGAGATGCCAGAATTAGCACTAACATTTGGTTAAGTGGTAGGTAGGTAGGAGCCCTAACTGGGTAAGTAGCTAGATCAATGTATAGAAAACTGTATGATGAGAAGTCAGTGTTTGATGTGCTATACGCAAAAGGACCCATTCTGAACTTCTGCAAAAGCCTTACACTTGTTTTAGTGCCTTCAAGTTTCACACACTTCAGAATTGTGTTGATATTTATCATTAACTTCTCACAAAATTCCTCTCAGCACCATTTTCACAAGAGAAATCAGTGTTTCCTTTCACATTCACCTGTAAGTCTTCCGGTTACCGTAAAAGGGTAGCATCATATTTGCCTTTCACAATTTCATGCTGATTTACATATCACTATGAGGATGCTCAGACTACAGTGAAGATCCCTTCTGCCAGTTATTAGAAGCTATTGAAGAGTCTCTGCTCTCCTTAATGGCATCTTCCTATAGCAAATTGATGGTCAAAAGTAAATTAAATGCAGAAAAGCACTTTAAAAAGAAGCTTAGCCTTAATAAAATCTTCTCATAGTGCCTCATCTTTAACAAGAATTTGTTCCATCCTAATAAACTGTCTATAAAGTTATACTCTTACATTTTTAGCATCTCAAAGCTTGCAGCAAATACAGAATTATAACCAGATATCTTACCAATTTGACAAGTCTTGCCCGTTGGTTTGGGTTGTTTGGTTTTTTTTGTTAGGATGGGGAGCAAAACAGGACCAGACGGACTTCAGAGTAGGAGTCAACCTGAAGAACTAGTAGTAACAGCACACTAACCTTCCCCATCTATGTAAACTTAAACTAAGCTAATAGCAGTCAAGAGACAGTACTTCTAAGATCTCTAAAGCCATTTACCTGCTTTGAAGGAGTTATCCAGATCAAAATGTACCAATTCCAAAATTTCCCTTTACAAATAAATTTGTCCCGTCTTTTCCCTCTCAGGGGAGCTCTGCTATCCTTGAAAGCAGTAGTGCTTCTCTTGCCTGCACTATATATGGTCTATGGAGAGAAGTGAAAATACTGGTGGTATTTTTGGTCACGTTGTCTGTATTGGATCTGTCTCACTTATTTTTAAGTGTTCTGAAAAATAATGAGTGCAGATTTTTTTTCTAAAGCAGTTGTACACAGCCTTATTATGACACTCTCCAATAATTTATTTTTTTTTTAAATCAGATTATCATCCTATTCTAGTTATTTGGTTGTATAAGGTAAGACAAAGCAAGCACAGGGTGACGACTTCTTGCACTGCTGTTAATTTTAACCACCATATCAATTATCAGCTGCCATTCAAGTTAATCAAGGGATTCCATTATTATTATCATCAGGTTAAGAGAATGAGATCATTAGCACTAGTCAAGCTATAAAAAGCTGTGGCATAACTGAAAGCTGATGCAATCCTAAAACATACTTAGAAATAAGTTTGCCTTTTCCCAAACAGATAATTTAATTCTCTTAAATATCATGACATACACTTTTGAAACAGTTACAACTCCATTAAAAATATCTGGATTATTAATACAATGAAAAGCATTCACTGGGTACCCAGCATTCATAATGGTAATGTTCTACAGTTATGAAAAATACTTGCAGAAGTAATATTGTAAGCTTCTATTTTTATTCTGGATCACTTCCACCATGTTTTACCAGTACATCTGTTTTCCAAAATGCTAGGTCTTATGCCATAATAAGATTGAAAGCTACAGTTATGGTCAAATGGATTTACATTATCACAGAAAACATCCTACAGGTCAAATACCATCCCTGCTCCTATCTGTGCAAAATCACTGTCCTTAGCCAGAGCAAACATTTACCCTTTTTCTCAATAGTATATAACCAGAGGTACAATTTAAAGTAGTGGGGTTGGCCAAGGTATTACTATACAGTTGAATACATCAATTGACTTCAGATGCAGAAAAAAATTCACTCCCTCACAACACTCATAGCTCAAGAACAACTGTAAATGGGGAGAGTATTTCATCTGTATAACAATTGCATATTAAGTCTTTGTTGTAAAAAAAGGATGCCATTGCACTCCGTAGTGTATGAATACATAGACTATCTGAAAGAACTCTATCAAAATGTATTAATAGAGCAATAATGCCAACATCACAAACCTAGATTAATTTGATCACTTTAAAACAGTGAGTTAATTTGGACTTGTATTTTTCACCACTTACCTGCTGCATAAGGAATCACCACTTCATTCTAGGGAGAGTTTGTACACTCAGAACGAGCTGAAAGTGAACATTAAACTTCAGCTCTAAATTTAATTCTTCTCTTTAAAGCAATTAACTCACTTTCTTGCTCCCCTACTCCTCTCAAGAGGTAGGATCCAAGCCTTAACAGAAGACAAATACATTTAGCTATAAATAATTACAGAGAATTTGAACTAGAATTATTTTTTTTTTCCAGGTAGTACAGCAGCTGTTAAGGGTCAGAAAACTAAGATACCACAAAGCTTTTACTATTACAATTTCTACAGAATATGTTTGGGAAAGACTAGAAAAAAATCTTTGATCTTTGAACAACTTTCAGCATAAAGGTAAGTCACCCCCTCACTGATTATTTCATCCTAACCAGTCTTGAATCCAAATTAAAATATCTTAATCTGAAAGTTTAAAAGTACACATAAAACATCACTAGAAAAAAACCTAAAGCGTGTAGCTAAAAACTTAGCCCTGCTTAACAGGAACACTTCTTAGGAGTTCTGTATTGCCAATGTAAAGTAATAAAGCAACAACATGTCCCCTCCCATGAGAAGAAAGCTCCATCTTCTACAGATTTGAAGGCAACAGGATTCTGAGTATTATGATTACTGATACAGCCACACTGGTATAATCCATCACAAAGATGACTGCTTATGATTTTTCATTAATAAATTTTACTGGCAAAAGCCATAAAAATTGGAAGAGCCTTTCCTCAGCTGGAAACTGCCCTGACCACAGATTCTTATCTCCACTCATGTAATTGGATTACTGAAGTCACACTTTATGACAGGTAGCTCTAACCAGTGATCATAAATCATGTCCAAGACACCTTTATCTATGGCTTAGCATCGTAAACCAGAATACTGACATAGCAGCTGTTTAGCAGTTTCCTCAGTCAAGACGGATCATTGTGGCTCCCCTCCAAAAAAGCTAATATTTTAAGAACTTTATTATGAAGCATTTTCTAGTCAACCATAGCTGCTATTTCTAAGTTAGTCTCATCTCTGAGGTACATTTACAAACAAGCTTCAGCCCTCAGCAAGCTTCCAGTGCTGAGAGATTAAGCTGGAAATTAAGCAATCCTGAAGACTTTCAATGATCACTACCACACAATGACATTATGCCATTCAAACCATATTTTTAAAAGAATATGCACATTTCAGAACATTGAAATACAAATCTTTAAGTGCACTAAAATCAGTGTGTGTTTATCCTCAAGTGATGACTCACATGAACACAGACAGTGCCTATTTTGCCTTACATAGCATCAGGCTACTTGGATGTTCGAGTTAAGACAAATATCCTTTATATCTAGTGAAGTTATCATGAATTGAGGGAAGTCAACATGTATAGAGAAATATGCAGCAACTTTGTAGGACTGAAATTTAACTGCATAGGTCCAAAAGGTCCATAATCACATCAGACCTTTTGACATACCAGCTTCTTTTCACTGTTTTATTTTGACTATGCAAAGTGTGTTGCATTTTTATGTGATAAATATTTAAGTGAGTAACTGACAACTGGTATTAGATGGCTTACTAAAAATTCTTATCTGTGTTAATCTGCATCCCTTAAACACAAAGGCAGCTTTTCTAGGGAGTATATCACTATGCTGGGCAAATCAGCATTCCTGGCTGAGTAGCTCATTCCTGCCATTCTCAGAAGCACAGTTTTTACAGAAGCAGTTCCAAGAATTAAGGCATGCCAGGTTTCACAGCAGGTAGTCACTGGCATGACAGCAACTCCACTTCTCTACTCCTGATTCTGAAAACACCACCCACGTCTGAAAATCTGGGTGTATTTCTATGTGCGATTGCCTCAATGATAAAGCAAGAAATCCAATGAAGTTAGTTTGAGTAACAGAAGTGGGCTGCATGTTTTTCAGAAGGCCAAATCGCATTGTTGTTTCAGCTTTCATACATATTATATCTTAATTATCTTAGTTTTTGTATATGATATACAATATTCACTTGCACCAAAACAACAAGTTAGATTTCAGGGACAAAACACATCACTACACCAGCACACCCATTTTACTATCTGCTAGGTCCATCTTGTTTCCTGTGGTGATACAAGATTTATGTTTGCTTTTAGGTTTTGGCTGTTATTTTTATACAGTGCACAATCTCGAAAAGTACAACATTAAATTTACAGTCTCTATCTTAAAAGTCATTAGAAAAGGATACATCATAACTGCCTACCAGCTCTACCATAACCAAATATACCTAGTATTCTTGCTAACATAATTTGAGATCAGCTTACTAAATGCAGTATTTCAATTTTAAAAGGAACTTTCTTAATTGCATTTTGTATCCCACTTTGACTTTTATTCTACTGTTGGTTCTTAATATGCTGAAGCCACTTAGATGTTAGCCACATGCTAAAAGGAATACATACTGCACACAGAAGTAAATTAGTCACCTACAGTATCTGTTGATTTCAGTGCACTCATTACTGTACTGTAAATTTTAAGCTTAGAAATAAATATAAATACATGTTAATTTTCACCATTATTTTATTTGGCTGAAAATGTTCTCTTCCAGATTGAAAGTCACAGGCTGCTGGATTCCACCAAAACTTGCATAAAAGCTTACTTTACATATTGGGCCCATAGGTAGCTAGACATGAGCACTGTAGTCTTGCTAACTGTAAAGAACTCCACAGCTCAGGACCCTACCATGAGAACACAGATTCATGACATGCAAAAGTACCTACATCCCAGACTCTGCACTGGAAAATATAGTAATGGTCTTCACTTTGACGATGGATGAAAGAATTCATCTGCATTATAGCACAAGAATTGCTTTTCATAAAAACTGAAGACAGTTACCAGATTTAAGCAGGTGTTTCATCATAAAGACAAAGCCTGCATCACTAGGATAAAATGGTCGGTTGAGTCTACCAGACAGAAAGCACTACACTGGAAGTATTTAAGACATTAAAGACAGCTTTTGTAAATTACCATTAAAATACATAAAAATAACAAGCATGGCTTTGAAAAATAACAAGGCTAACCTGGCTAAGTATATGGTTGCTGAGAATATGGCTAGTCAAAGCACAGAGATTGAAAGACACCTCAGTCTCCCTTCCCCTTGTCTTCTCAGTGGTACCCAGTGAGAAAATGATAAAGCAATGATAAAGCAATAGACACAAATCGAAACATGGGGAATTCCATTTAAACAGAAAAAAACTTTGCTGTGATTGAACACTGGAGGAGGTTGCCCAGAGAGGCTGTGGAATCTCCAACCTTGCAGATGTTCAAAATCTGTCCGGACATGAATCTGAACAACCTGCTTTAGCTCAACCTGCTGTGAGCAGAGTGGATTGGACTAGACAGTCTCCAGAGGTCCTGTTAACATAAGTTATGTTGCAATTCTGTGATTCCTCTGGTTGGTTACTGTAGCACTGACAGAAAACAAAGAGAAGTTACTTTGGCATTTGCTGTACTAATCAAGTTGTATGGAAAGTCCCTGAATGACTGCTATCCCAACAACAGCAATAGCCTTAATGTACTGTCATTTTGTCAGGGCTAGCAAGATGGCAGACAAGGCCTGACAAAAAGCAGAGTGACTATATGTTGTTCACAGTAAAACAATTCCTCATTTCCTTTAAGAAGCTATCAACCAAGCAAGCCCAGCTAGTCAATATTAAAAGTTCATGATCTATGTTCTATGAAGAAAAAAAAGAAATAAACAAACAGGACCTACTAAACACTCATGAAGCACTCCTGATTTTCCAAGACATGAATACCATTGTCCCATGATTTAGAGTTAAGAATTTTAAGACAACTGTTTTGAGATGTGGGCAGAGAAGAAATGCCCTTATATTTAAAGAAGCAGACAGCAGTTTAACCAAACTGATAACAAAGATAAAAACTAAATTTACTACATGTTGCAAATGTTTGTGATCTGCAGGTGGATATCTTAGTTGCCAAAGCAAGCATATCTTCCACAGAAGTAATCTTGAAAAAGTAAAACTGCCTTCAATATTCCACAGAAGTCCTAGCCAGATTATCCTTTTGTGTAACCAGTTAATACAGTATTATGCAGTAAAAACTGCTTCTGTGAAGCTAACACTTTTTACACTCCTATTTTTATTTACATTAGACAGAAAACCAAAGATAGGCCTCTTTCAGAGAATGAAATGTTTGTCAAGATTGACTATAGGTCAAAGTCAGGGGAAGTTTCAGATACTTCTCTCCACTTTCTACAAAACTACCCCAGTATTAACCACTTGTGCTGCTAACTTTTTTGTATCACAAAGCCAAGTTTGAAACACTTCTTGATTTATCTGCACAAGTATGTTAAAAGCCTTTTAAAAAGAACAAAAAAATGCAGTTCCTAGCATAGCAAATAGGATGTACCTAACGGGGAAAAAAAAAAAAAAAAAACACTTAAGTGGTCATCTTATGTTGAAGCACTGCCTTTACTACTTTTTTTTTTTAAATAATTCTGAACCTGAAGTACTAAAAAAATTAGTTAAAAATTTGTGATCACATACATAGGGTGAAGCCTGATATTCAAATAAGCATTTTTGCCCTTCATAGTTGTTTTAAAACTATGATAGTAGAATACTTGAAGATACAACACAAGCGATAGGATCCCATCCCACTTCTTTGCTCAGGAGGAAGGCATTCCAAGTAGTTTAGAAAAAGAAAGTGGGATTTGTGCTGTATGTTCAGAGAGCAATTTCTAGCTCAGTGCAATCTTCACTTGGATTAATAGAAAGTAGTTTCTGAACTGTGATAATGTACAGGACACAAAGTTGTTGCTAAATGTCACCAGAGAAGACAGATGAAGTTGTACTGACCAAGTTTTAGGTGCAGGCAAGGGAAGAGGTGTTCAACGCATTTGAACAACCACAGTTAAAATCACCTTTCAGGCTAATTAATACCCAGTATAATTACAGAAAATGAAGGTATTTCCTCAGGAGAGGGATTCTTCCTTCTAGGATTATATTCCAGTTCAGAGATAAATGGTTCATTAGGTCTTGTAACTGGTGTGACTCAAAAATAAAGAGCACAACCTTTAAAAACATAGCCCTTCCTGAAGTATTCTTTTCTTCATGCTCATATGTATGCTCAAATGCTACTGGAAACTGGTAAAATGTCAATTATTACTCCTCAGGAAATGACATTTAATATTAAAGTCCCCATAAGTGACTCCTGAGTGTGAGAATAAGGCACATAAAGCATCTTCCATCATTTACACCCTTCCTGTATTGTCACAATAGAGGTAACTACTAGGCTCAAGAGTAGATTTGGTCTGGTTACCTTAACCCAATTTAGGGAAGAAAAAGCAGAGTGAAAAACAAGAGAATGTCTGAATTCTAGAAACCAGAGATAGGAGATTTTTTCCTAAGGGGGTTTGAATGGTTTGTTTTCACTATGTTAAAGCTCTACAGAAATTTAGAATACAAGTGAAAGGCAAAAGATTTTTTTTGAACCTCAAAATTTTTTTTCTTGCCTTTTCCCCCCCAACTCCTAGACCCAAGCAAATATTTGGAAATTTCAAAATTGTCCTAGTGTTCTACAGTCAGTTGGCTGTTCACAGACCTTATAAAATATGTATGCCAGATAAGGGACCTTAAAACAGGGGTCACAAAAACAGGGTACTTGGGTACCAGAGATATCCCTTATCCTTGTGAGAAATCCTGATATACTTTGTTGCTACCAATTGTCACTGGCCCTTTGTCAGGAGAGAAAATATGCTTAGATTACATACTGCACAAATTTACTCATCTCACGATCCAAGCTGTGAAAGAGAGCTCTGTGATTGGACTAGCATAATCTGAACCTAAGCTAATCAGATTCAGCCTCAGTGAGTTTTACTTGCTTAGGCTAGTGATAAACTCACCTGCTTATCTCACTGATGCTGTAAGACATTCTTCAGCTTGTACTACATGCCTGTCACTCCTTAAGAGCACAACTTGGGATTCATCACAAGTTCGTGACAAATGCTATATTGAGATGAAATACATGACACTTGATAACTAGATGCTTTCACTCAACAGCTGAATGATCTAAAATTACATATAAACTCAGTTCCTATGGTAAGTACATTGCAGAGTGACAGCCAACCTGGAAATAAGCATTCTCTAAGGAATCCCTACCAGAAGTAGCACTAAGATCACTCCAACCTGTGATCTATGTATCACAGGGACCCAGTGGACTCACTTAAGACCAAACAACTGTTGTCAGTTCTCCACATAGAACTAGCAAGCCTTAAAGCAGTTCAAAGGCTTCAATACATATCTGGTACCTTGTGCTATCCAGCTCCTTTTAATTAAAACAAAATACAACAAAAAGGAAGTATAACTTCGGAACTAATGATTCTACCAAGAATTCTAGCTGCAGTGCTCAAAACTCAGTTTTACAAAGTAACTTTGTTTCTTAGGCTTTTGGAAGCTTTTCTAGGTCTCATTTTAAGCTTCACCACAAGCGACAGATGAAAAAATTGAATTTCTTTTCCAAGTCAACACTGGTATTCTTACAGTCACCACACATACAAACAGGGAAACTTAAAAGAAAAAAATCTGAACATTAAGTTTCAGAAGAAAATCAGAGTTAGCACTAAACTAGGAAACTTAGAAAGCAGAGGTCTTAAAGTAATCAAAGGACTCTTCACAGAGCATAATGAACAAAATGAAGAAAACTGCATCATACAATGGGATTGTCTCCAGATGCTGATCATTTGTACAATTCAATATAATCAGACCTCATACATTAGAAGATGCCAGCTCAAGAGTAGAAAAAGTGATGACAGAGAAAACCTGCAAGGCATGACACTACTTATGTCCCTCCCTATTTCATGCACCAGTATTTCCTTCCTAGTTGCTACAGAAGCCTCAGAATCCACACAGGAATTACTGCTTATGCATAGACTGTTACACTTCATCTTTAGGGAACTGAGAAACGCTTATTCTTTTCAGCACACTCTAGGTGAAAACAACAGGCTAGGAATGTTTTAGACATAATGCAGAGTTCATAAAAATATATTATACTTGACCAGAGCAGGAAGGAGTGAAGTGACATTTCTTCGGTAATCAGTCTGATTCATGTTACTATCAGGAGGAAAAAGTTTTTAAACTCCTGAAAGACTTGAGTACAAACTTTGCACATAACTTTGCTAAATGTCCCAATGGATGTAAGGTGTTCCAAAAGAGGTAATACCATTTGTGTCATTTTCTCATGTGCAACATGAACGCACATCTCATTTGTATTTAAAAATGCAAATGGAAAAATCTCCAAACAAGAAGGGAAATTAAAAAAGCAATGAGGCAAGACATATATGCAATGCAAAGATGTTGTAAAATTCCAGGCAGAAGTCCACCCTTTCAGAAAATGGAATTCTTTCTCTTGTCCCTGCTAGTCTTTTCCTTTAATTAAATGGCTGCTTCAGGGTGAGATTCAGATGATTTAATGTATTTGAGAAATACTAATACCTTTGGAAGCTATTTTAAGTGGTAAGTTTACAAATGTTTTCATATCAGAAATTGACTAGTACCACTGAAGGACAATCAGTCATCAGGCAAGTGTTTAGGTTTACGAACCTGAATCAAATACATACCAAACCAAAATCAAAGTGGGAATAGAGCCATAGCAAGGAAGAATCTTTTACAGTGAGTTCAATGAAAATGTAAAATGACATTTGACCTATCCAAATGGATGCCCAAGTAAATCCTAGAAATGTAGTAAAATGAAAGCTACGTAAAAGGGTCAAGTAGTTGGCAGTGTATGATAACTGCTGAGTACTATTGTTCTGAGTTGTTCAAGTTCTTGAAGTATCTTTAGTGACTCAAATGTTTGTGTCCAGATTGTTTTGGACTGACAAATTGCATTTTCAGTACAGAGTACTTGAACGTGGAATGCACCCACTGAGGCTATTGCTTCTAAGTAAAGACATTTTTTCATTTTGTTTAAGAATGAAGTTTTAAGTATTCTTTTTACCTGCAAACATGCAGTTGCAGCTCTAGGACTGAAAGAAGTTTAATGCTTAAGACGACAGACATCTGTTAGAATTAGTAAGTCAGAACCTTAATCAATGTATGCACTTCTGAAAGCTGCAGAGAAATGAGTTTCTCAAGAAGCCCTAATTAAACTGGCTAAAATTTGCTCCAGTCATTTAGATATTAAAAAATAAATTGTTTAAATAAAAATATTTTTGGTTCTGTTTTAATCAGTCTTGATTAAAATTAAACCAACAAGTTTTGTAATGAACTAATTTAGCATATATAAAAGACTAAGACAACTAGAAATTAAAATATAACTTGATTTAGTAGGTTAATGCTCCCCCATAAACAGACTTTCACACACACACTCCGAAGAAATAGCTATGGTCACAGTATTTTACTAGTCCAAACCCTTTTGTGGGTAGGGTAGGAGTATTTCACTAAGACAATTGGTTTTTTGCTGTTAGAGCCCAAATGTAAGAATTTCTGAAGTTGACCAGCAGGGTCACCTTACAGAAATCTATACCCAACTACATTTGTAAACATACAAATACTTTAAAATTGTACTTTGTAAAATTAGGACCTACTTAAAGAGTACAGTTGTTGTGCTGAGCACATTTGCTATATGGAAGACAAATTCAAATTATTTATTTATATTCACAGAACTCTAGAGTGATTCCAGGAGGAACCAACATAACTGGATCTTATATTTGTCTAAAGAGACACTAAAATGAATAGTTTAAAAGTGGCTGACCATCACTGCATACAAATGCTTCAACTTACTGTCTTCCTCAGAAGTGCTCTGAAAAAATTTAAGCTTGAACATACTCTTACCAGCTTGTCTATACTACAAGTCCTTAAAGATTATTGAACTTAGAGTTAATTCAGATTACCAAGTACTAAGAACATGCTTGCTATTGCACAAAACAAATGATCTGTGCCCTCCCCAAGAGGCATGTAATGTAATTTAGATGACATACTAACATAATACATCAAATACTACTATGTATTTTTGACAATGTGTCACATTTTAAAGCTTGGTACATAAAGACATAAATTCCATAATTGCCTTTAGAAACTGGAGTTACCACAGACAGTAACTACTTGAAATTCATATGCAACAAAATAGCTAGAAAAAGCAAGATGACATGATTTGAAAATAAAAGCTCAAAGGATCAGAAAACTAAAGAATGGTTTAATTAATTTAATTTCCTGTGCAACAGTTTTACTATTGCATATTGCCCCAGTAAGGCCACAGCTTGTTTGGGCTGGAAAAAATTATCCTGGATCATACTTCCCTATTACATCTCAAAAAGTACATTGCATCCCCTAAGGTTTTAAGGATTATCTTTGAAGTGTAAAATTCTAACATAATAGGCAAAGTTTGTGTAGAAATTTTCCTGCAATACCTAAGAGCATTGTAGGTACAGTGATGTTTTATGGTTACAAGTTTTAAAGCTGTTATTCCTAATGTTTAATTATGTTGTCTGCTCAGAAAAAAAAAAAAATAAAAAAAAATACATCAGTATCTGGAAGATCATAGGCTGTATTTTTGTGTAAAACATTACCAGGTAATTCCTCCCCAGATGAAGATACTGCAGTATTTGCTTTATTCCCACATCAGCTGTACTCATTTTGTTTCTAGCACTACTCAGGTTTTGAGCAAAAGTTCTCTTCTGCACCTTCTTCAACCTTAAAGATCCCTATAATGTATTCATGGAATCACAGCAGTGAGGTTGGAAGGGACTTCTGGAGTTCATGTACAGCAACACCCTGCACTAGAGGGTCAGCTAGAACAGGTTGCCCAAGACTATGTCTAGTTGGGTCTAAGAGCTACAAGGATGGAGATTTTACAGCCTCTCTGGGCAGCCTGTTCCAGTGTTTGATCAGTAAGTTTTCTTGTGTTCAAAAAGAATTTCACTTGTATCAGCTTGTGCCCGCTGCCTCTTGTCCTGTTAGTGAGCATTACCAGGAAGACTCTCTACTTATTCCATTAGTTATTTACACACATTGGCAATGGCAAGATCCCCCAACATGAGCATTATCTTCTCCTGACTAAACATTCCCAGCTCTCTCAGCATCTCCTTAAATGAAAAATGCCCTAGCTCTTAATCTTCATGGACTAGCTCTAGCAAGTCTATACCTCTCATGTAACTGAGAAGCCCAGAACTGGGCCCAATATTCCAGGTGTAGCCTCACCAGTGTTAAGAGGGAAGGATCACCTCCTTTAATCTGCTGACAAAACTCCTCCTAATGCAGCCAAGGATGGTGGTGGCTTTCTATACTGTGAGTGCACACTTCCTGGCTCATGGTCAGCTTGCTGACCACTAGGATCCCAACGTCCTTCTCTGCAGAGCTGCTACCCAAATGTTTGGCCCCCCAGTGTGTACTGGTGCATGAGATTATTCCTCCACAGGTGCAGGACTTTCCATTTCCCTTTGTTGAACTTCATAAGGTTCCTCCTCTGCCCAATTCTCCAGGCTGTCCAGGCCTCTTACAGCTCTTCCTATGACCAGCTCTTGCTCTAGACTGAGTTTTTTTAAACTGTGGTAATAGTTAGTGTAGGTCTGACATGACATGTAATACTGAAGTAAACTTTCTTGTTGTTAGCTATACCAGTGCTGCGGGTACAATATGCGTATGACAAGTTAAATGACTTAAATAAAAACGAAGTGTGGGCAAAATTTAATTGTGACCAGAATTGTCATCCTTACCTGTCATCTAAGCCTAAAGAAATCTAAATTATCTAATAATATTAGGTTTTGCCAATGAAAAACTCACAGGCACCTAATATACCTCGAACTGATCAGAAATCTTGGCAGCCAAACACCACAACATTTACTTCACAATAGAGTTCCGTCAGGATTCAGTAACTAAGTATTTCTGTCTATTTCCTACGGGGCCAGACACAGTCGGCATACTCTGAAACATTCCTAACACAGCTAGCTGAGGCCCAATGTGCAGCACAATAACACTATGTTCTGAGGTGTCAGCTTTTTATAGAACAGCTCAATGGTTAAACACAGGCGATGGGAGACTCCTGCTTAGCATGTTCATTTACTGAAGTATTAAAGGCTACAATATTTACATAGCCCTTCAAGCAGACTGAAACCTCGGACTGGCCCTCCCAGATAAGTGCCCTTGCTCTTGTTCCTTCATTGGCCCATGGAAACATGAAAGGCCATTTTAAGGAACACAGAAAGGCGCACTTATCTTGCAGCAGTCAAACCTCAGTCAGAGTATTCTGCAAGACAAAACATTGGACTAAAACCCATGGCAAGGGGAGATTCAATCCAGTTCTCCCATTTCCTGGTATTTTATCATGCTGCTATACAAGAAGGAAAAGTTCTATTATTTAACTACATTTAGTTAAGTGCCTACTACCAGAAAAAATCTCAGAGTAACAAGCCTTGAATATGTCCCTGCTCAGAACTGCAGGGATGCAAGCATGGTCCTGCCCTTCACATTCGCCATTGGGTAGCTCTCTCTCATTGAGGAAAACTATATCCAGTTCTTTGGCTGAGAAGTATCTGTTCTAGCTCATACTGTAGAACTGACTTCTGCACATGTTTAGAAATTGAATTGTTTCAAGTCTTACTGTTTGTTTGGCCTTAAAGATCTGTCTTGTTTTACTCACCCTGCTGATTCCCCTCAGTCACATTACAAGCTAAGAAAAGGCAGCCTTTCCAAAGGCCTAGATAGAACAAGGACACAGCAAATGCTTCTATTATTGGCTCTGTTAAGTAAACAGCTGAACTAGAAAGGCTATTTCTCCTTGTGTAGATAATCAGATTGGTCTGTATAAAGCAGACAGAACTTACATTAGTAAAAATCCAGTTTATCCCAGAGATTAAGAATTGCTGTGTTTAAATGATGGAAAAAGTCTATGACCAAGAGGTTTGGCAAGTGATTCTTTGTAGCAGTGTAGAAAAAGCAGTGCTTCATTAGGCAAATCATGGCTTCAAGAAAAGGCCTGATTTACATCCTTCTTCAGGATGTAGTCTTATGTATTCAGTATTCTTGGACCAACACTAAACTAGAAAAGTAATAAAATTTCAAAAATGGCTGTAACAGTGGTGGCACTTCTGAAGTGACAGTATTGATAAGTCAAAGAAATCTTAGAGTGCACATCAATTAGTGCATTCCAAAGTAGTGTGAAGAACAAAAAACCCTCAAGATCAAGTTTGATGTAAAAACACCTAGCAGAAAGTTTCAGTTAAAAAAAGAAAAAATAATCAAGGGCTCCTTCCTCAGTACCCTAAAAAATTACAGCAGATGAAATTTAGCTGACCTTGTCAATTACAAGCAGTCAAGATAGTTCTGAAGTCATGGATTTTAATATCACAGGACCACAATTCTGAACCGCTACATGCTAGGAGAATCAGCATGAGGATATCAAGGTATTTATGAAAGTGTCATTAAATAATTAGCACTACATACACTTTTTAATTTAACATTTAAAATCTAAATCATAATAATAAAATAATTTTATCTTCTGATCTGCCCCCATGGAAGATACCTTAAGGATTGTTGTACCTTTATATAAACTCCCCCAATTATACAACACATTATAGCCAACAGATTGTACATATAGAGGAAGACAGAAAAATCAGTTAAATATATACACGTTTGTGCCTGTTACGTATTTATCTGATAAAATTCATTAGCTAACTAAACACACAGCTGCTTATACAAGCAGTGTTTCCTCCAGTTATGGATTTTACACAAAAGTAAGTGGAAGCATACTTTCACAAATTATAGCCTTCATGCTTCATTATGTTTGACACAAAGTTACATTTCTAGTAACTGCAAAGGAAGGATTAAGATTAAGACACCCCACAGCTTTGCCGACTGTTTCACTTACAATTCTATGTCAGTAGAAAGGAAGCAGAGATGCTTGCTGCTGAAATATTTTAAAAGGCAAATTTAACCTTCAATTCACTGAAATTTTGCATTATCCCATTATACATGTGATATAAAACAAGAACTGTTGCTATGAGAAGAATGTGTATATTTAAATCAAACCATCATCACTTAGTCTATTCTTCAGTTTACTGTAAGTTTTCACATACCAGCAGCTTCTGCATAAGCAACTGGTCCACAACTGCCAATAAAGACATTTACACATGACTTAGCATTTTCCTCATAATAGAGAATTTTCTATTTGCAATTTGAAGAGACCACTATCAGCTATTTTCTTATTATTTTGGTACGTATATAGGTTCAGAGCTCATATGTATATACATACACTCTGAGCCTATACATACAGGCTCTGAACAAGATACCACTTCATCTTACTTCCCAGTATTGCAGTATACTTAAAAATCCTCTTGGAGGGAAAACTTTGTTTTTAAACCATATTAGTTTCATCTTCACATTTCAATTGCTTTGGAAAACGTAGGCACAACTGGGCACAGCATTCCATGGTCTTTGCAATATACAGAAGTAATCCCATCTACTGTTATCAGAACCTAAAAGGAGATGAAGCTTTTAACCACAACATTACCCAGGGAGTTCAGGTTCAGGTCATTATTCATCAAAAGCCCAGGTCCACTTTCTAGTAAACCTGCCAAGTGAATATTCTTCCTCTTCATCTGAGCTTGTGACTTGACTACATTAAAACATCATTAAAGTCACCTTCATTTTATGAAGGGCTGTGGATTATCTTGTAGAAGTGATCTCACCTTTAGTACTATCAAGATGAGATTCAAATTAACTGAATTTTTAGATTTGATATACAGAAGGTTTTCTGTTCTTCCCTGTATAGCTAAAAGCAGAGGGCTGTGATGTCTGTAAAATACAGACAGTGTATGTGCAGTAATTGGGATGTATTTAATATGTGGGCTTCCAGCAAGTTAGTGTTAAGTGTACAGGAAGTATAGCGAACAGCACACAAGTATCTTGTAACTGAGAGTGTAGCCAAAACAAAAACATTTTAAGTAATTGTGGGCAACACAACCATCAAAAGGGAAAAGAAAATTACGTAGTTGCATTTTAGAAGCATTAGAGTGAAAACTGCAAGCTAGAGAACAAGATAAGCACAAAGGACTATTGAGAAGCAGGACGTCCTGCCAAATATCTAAGAAAGATGACTAGCAAAATCATAAACAAGACAAACAGCATTGAAGTAGGTGAGATCCTCCTTTTTGGAAGGCTGGCAAGAAGTATAAAACTAAAAACAAAGAGGAAAACAAGAAATTAATTTTAGTTCTGAATTCTCTCAGAGTTAAAGCCTGATCATCAAAACCTCCCTGATTAAGAGCATCAAGGGCCACAGCCACCAGTTTTAACTACATAGCTCATCAATTCTCAGATATTGTACACTCACAGCTAGCATAAGATATGATTAAAGACCAGTTTGGTGCATGTAGTGATTACATTATGACTACAGGCAAGAACTAACCCTATGCTATTTTGTTAACACGTGAGTTTAGTAAAGTTTTGTTCTTAAGTTTGAAGCTAGTCTCACTAAACAGTTTCTTAACTCTCCTACCAACAGCACTCTCCAGTTCATACAACTATATACACATTTCAATTCTAACTCTAGATTTCACACTTTCCTAAATAAAAACAGGCTCTTCCCAGTGTCCAACTGTATCCGTAAAAAGGATAGTCTGAAAGAGGGATGTTAGCTTATTCTAGAGAACCTGAACTACACCTCATCCAGAGATGCTCTTGATTTCTCCTACTTGGTCCTTTCATGTCCGTATCAGTAGTACAGGAATCTGAACTGGTCAAATACTGCATATATGCAGACTTCTCTCAAGGCCAGGGTCGTTGCTTGTCTTTCCATCACAAAACTTCAGCCTACTTTAGAGGACAAGACTATTGAGAATTAGTATAAAGCACCATATTAGCTTAATTAAGTCTCTGCCAAAAGGAGGAAGATCGATGCTATGTTACAAAACCCATGCCGTTCTTGGTGCTCATGGAGAAACTACAAAACCTACTGTTTTATAATTTTAAGTGGGATAAAGTGATCAGCTTTTCCCACATTTTTACCTTTGTCTTTTTTATTCTTAGCTTTTTTTTTAAAGGTCTTTTTAAAACTGAGAACTGGATTTATGAGTCTTCTGCTGTGATTTTTGGTTACCTCTGCTAGTACAACATTTGCTATACTTTGCACAGTGCATCCAAATAATTTTGCAGCAGTGCTCTGGTCCCCATTGTTTTCCAAGATTCTTTAAAAGCTGAACCACTAACAAATATCAGCCCTCACCAAGAAACAGTAAATCTTAGTTCAGCATGTGACCTCCAGTCTTGGGTACTAACAGCCACACATAAGGAAGGCTGTGCCACACATCTGAGGCAAACTTTTTCCACTACATTTTACCCTGTATCTTTTCTAGAATCTGTCCATTCTAGTTTAAAAGCTATATGAAATAGTTTGTGACTACCCTTGGAAAATCATCTGAAGCACGACTAGATTAGAATATCTCAGCCCATGCATTCACACACTTAAAATGATTACAGATCAAAGTTCACCTCCTTAGTTTTTCAGAAACTAGTCTGTATTTTTGATGTTACGAATCATTTACTATTCCATTATGTGAACTCTCATCATTCTGTTCAACTATAGACCCACATAAGATGCAAGGCATAGTCATGCTATAGTTGGAGACTATTCCAACTACATACACAACCAGAGGTGTTACTGGCTTTTCTTGGATAGTAACTCAGATTTTTAAAACATGATTTTCAGAAGCTGCAGACAAAATTTTACATGAAGTAAAGTTTAGAAAGCCTTCACCACCACAGAAGTCATCAGCAACTCAAGTTTCCATGTTGAACACTGATACCATCTTTAAAAAACTGTTGACATGAACTGTACACTTTATGTACAGTTATCAAATCAGCACCAGGAAAGAGAACAGTGAGCAAATGTTTTACTCAAATACCAATAGTACAGCTTTCATATTGCCTTCCCCGAGATTTTAGGACAAATAAGAACAAATTAAAGTGATAGACGAAGAACTGGTGGGTAAAAATTTAGCCTTCTAAAGTTAATTTAAAAAGCCAAAGGGAATATTATACTACTGTAGAAAAAAAGATGAAAAGAAAGTGCTCCCATTTATTTAAATAAATAGGAGAGAGGCATAGAGTGTAATACACAGACTGTTCAGGCTGGAATGAGCGAGCTACACAGTGCCAGAAGCAGAAATGTTTGACTTATAAAGAACAAAGTGTAACTTTGCAAAGTTTAGTAAATACAAAGAATTAGTTCTTTAGAAAGAAAATTGGGACAAACTCTGAAGTCAAAGATTTAATGCAACTAGCTTGAAAGCAATTAATTGAAATTCAGGGTAGTCAAGCATAAGGCATGATAAAAAGAACAAGAGTCATGCTTAACGTAATAATTTCTGAAGAATTCATATATTACTACTTTAATCAATTTTTCTATATTCCAGTACACTTTCCAGTTAGTGATGCACCTGACATTCTTCTCCTGTCTTTGTTATACTAACCAATTATACTTCATGATAAATATTAACCTGACCAGTACCGTCCCATCCCTCCAAGCATCATTCCCCATTAATCACAACGCTCAGTGAAGGCATTTCTTAGTGTGCTCTGAATGTCAAGATGAGCAAGCTATTTTGGATCAAGATAGCAACAATATCTAAAATTACTCTTTGTGAAATATGCTTTTAAAAGAATTTTTACCAGGTTAGAATCAGCTCAGTATTTATTAATCAGCCAGAGATCCACAGCTTAAAGAATGAAATAAAATACAAAAGCATTTCATTATTTCATCTTCCAGCCACCTTCCTCAATCCACTTCAGTTTTCATTAAATCTTCAGCCAGTAAACCTCCTCCTATGTAGTCAATAAACCAGGTACAAAATTGAAACAGTTAATGATTAAGCAAATGGTGCAATACTGCAATACAATAGAGTCTGAGTGCACAGAGGAAAGAGCACTTGTATTTGCTCCATCTATTTTTTTTTTTTTTTTAAGCATTTACAACTGCACACCAAGTCTGATTTCTGTAATAAGCAAGCCTGCTGCTCAAGCTTACATCTCTCTTACAAGTACTTGGGCTTGGTAAAACTTTCTTTTCCAATTAAAAAAAAACCAACAAACCAGCAACCTTAAAGAAAACTAGAACCACATGGTGGGCATGCGGTGCAATACTAACTGCATAAAACTGTTCAGCCCACATCTGTATAATCTAAAAAAAAAAAAATCTGAGTACCTGCTTGAATAAAATCGCCATGAGCATTTTATTTTGAGACAAGAACAATTTGTATTTCCTCAATTGTTTCATTTGCATGAATAGTTGCTTCCCTTTAATAATGTCCTGTATGTAGATGCTCAGTAGTTTGCTGTATTTTCTTGTTAAAAAAAAAAGGCTGACGGATAAATATGAGTGGTGCCTAGATATAGACCATTAGACTTTTCCTTATATGTAACAGTTGAAAAATTCATTTATTAGCATTGAAAAAGTCAATACTCAACAGGCAAAAATGGAAAGGACTAAAATTAAAAGCACTTAAAATTTGAAAACTTAAATGAAATTACTGCTGGGAGTTTTCCCAAAGTTTTCTAACTTGATTAAGCATAGGTAGAATTCCCAGTCTGCAAAAGGCATGTCTTTGATACAAATGCTACATGCCTTCCAGCTTTCAAGTATCAGGCTCCAACATATATACAACTAAACAAAACTCAACACGGACAGAGAGCAGAAATCAAGTCTTTAGAAAAGGCTGGGGTTTTTGTGTCCGAAGTATTGCACAGCTTTCCATCTCATGCATAAAAGCTTCAGGATGATCAACTGACTGAAGCACAGCACAGGTCTTTAGTATCCAAAAAACAAGGCTCAAATATTATGATTTTTTTATCTGCAGGAGCACTACAAGCTCAGCATATAGGTTTTGCTTGAAATGTTACAGCATTTAAGCTAGGTACTCAGAATCTTATATAAAACCCCATGGAACTATGCCACAGGATACATTCCCGAAGATTTTGCACACTGGACATAGGTCCTTATCTGCCGGTTTAATTCAACATTTATTTCATTACCTATTTCAACCCCTGGTGGCTCTTGCAGCATTCCCAAATTACCCACTTAACAACAACCAACTGAAAGGACTGTTCAGGCTGTCTGGTTATTTGCATACCATGCTAAGTTTTCCATGCAGCAGAAGTATTAGTAGACTTTTTCACCAGCATTTTTTTATATCCCTCAATGCAGCAGTGAAAGAACTACAAGAAAAATCAGTAAAATTCTAATTGGGAGGTACCTCTGGAGGTTATCTGGTCACACCCACAGATAAGGGTAGGGGGATTTTCAAGTTCTGGAAAGGGAAGATATATATGTATGACCAAAGGGCTGTAAAATACCAGTAGTAAGAATATTTGACGAGCTTCACAACACAACTTCAACTGGCTCTTCAAAGAGTCTCAAGGTACACTAGCAGGTGTACAGATTATATAAAGAAATTCCCACTGTTTGTGGAGCACTGTAGCCATATTAGTTTCACTTGTGTGAAGCCTAATTGTGGGCAAGATTATATTTAAACTTTCTTACATAAGGAGGAATACACACCTATAAAACACATGTAAACACTGAGGTTTCTTGATACTTTAGACAGACATTAGCAAAAGCTCAGATAATCCAGGACAGTCAAGCGACATGCACATTTAAGAGCCCTACAGAATAAAACAGCTGAACCATAATGAAAAGTGGGAAAGCAGGAGAAGGAAGCAAGAGGTCACGGAAATGTGTGTTCATGAAAGGGGCTCAGATTTTTCACCAAATATAACTTAATATACAGTATTAAAAAAAAAAATCAGAAGTCTATGGAACAAAAGCAAAGTGTTTACACAGTGAATGTCTCTTTGCCGATACCCCAATGCCACTGATTTTAAAACATTTTGAGGTAACCGTATTTTGCAAATTCCTGGCTTAGTTGTTTTGCTTTTTATCTCCCATGCCATTTGCCAGCCATTTCTCATGTTCTCTCCTACCCATACTGGTAACCATATATCTGTTTAAACAAAGGCTTACTTAACGTTGCTTCCTACCTTCTCTTGAAGAATAACACAGTACAATGTATGTCATAATGAAACCACCTATGTCATTACAAATCCCACTGAAAGATAAGATATCACACTGAAAAGAGAAAAGTAAGTAGTTTCTGCCTTCCTTTATTTTCTACAGCAAAAGTGAAATGCCTCTATAGCAAATAATCCCTTCACAGGATTAGTATGCCTGTGACAAACCTGAGTCAGTTAGAGGGAAAATGTATTTCAAAGTATCTAGTGAAAGTAACTGGCTGCCTTCATTACTGGATTAAAGCCAACCTAAAAAAATCTCCAGTTTACAGAAAGGGAAAACATAGGAGGCTTGGATTTTGACTTCTAGACACCAACACACAGTTGCTTCATGAGACTAATGTTACATAAATTACAAATGTGCCCACCAGAAACAGAACTCCAGCTACTCTTGACAGGAATTCAAATTTTGTTCATCATTCCACAGAAAAGGTAGATTCATCCCCATATACCTGTAAAATCCAGCAAACATCAATCCAATATGAAAAGCATCAATATTTTTTTCTTCCTGGATTTTCTGCAGCCCAAATATATTCACACAGGATCACTTCATACTATGTACACAACCCAGACAAATACAGTTCAGACACCAATAAGGTTGACAATATCTTTTTAAAAATCACAGGGATCAGATTCCTTGAAGGGTTCCTATCTTCAAACTTTAGTCAAAGTATCTTATCTTCCTCACTTGCCAAACATATTAAAGATAATGTGATTGGGAATAGTCAGCATAGATTTATGAAGGGGAAATCGTGCTTAAACTAAGCCATCTACATTGATAGGACTGGCTCAGTGGATGAGGGGAGAACAGTAGTTGGTCTCTTGACTTTATCAAGTCTTCCAGTTGCCTACAAAACCCCCACATTGATGAAATGCAGACTAGGTAAGCGGTCAGTGAGATGGACTGAAAAAACTGGCTGAACTGCCAGGCTCAAAGGGTTATGATCAGCGGCATGATCACAGCAGGTTGCTGGTGATGTACCCTATGGTCACCTAACAGTCACTAACAGTCTGGACAATGCAAGAGTGCACCTTCAGCTACTTTGCAGGCAATACATATCTGGGAAAGTGGTTGATGTTACTAAGTGGTTGTGCTGCCATTCAGAGAGACCTCAACAGGCTAGAGAAATGGGCCAAGAAGCAGCTAATGGAGTTAAAAAGAAGTGTAGGGTCCTGCACCTGGGGAGGACTAGCTTCTTGTACTAGTACACACTGGAGACCAACCAGCTGGAAAGCAGCTCTGCAGAGAACCACCTTGGGATCCTAGTGGAAAACATGCTGAACACAAACCAGCAAGTCATCCTTGCAAATAAGGCCAACAGCACCCTTGACTGCATTAGGAAGAGCACTGCCAATAGGCTAAGGGAAATGATCCTTCTCTGCGAGACCAGTCAGGCCACATCTGGAGTACTGGGTCAAGTTCTGGGATCCCCAGTTACATTACATAAAAGTTCAGGACTTACTAGAGCAAGTCCAGCAAAGGACCATGAAAATGATTAAGGAAACTGAAGCATCTTTCATACGAGAGTGAACTGGGACTGCTCAGCCTGGAGACAAGGTTCATGTTGGCAGATCTTATGTTTATAAATACCTAATGGGGTAAGTAGAGACCAAGCCAGACTTTTCTCAGCAGTATCCAGTGACAGGGCAAGAGGCAAAGGGCACAAAGTGAAACACAGGAAATTAAATAAGAAGAGCCCCCTCCACACTTTATTCGAAGAAGAATCAGAAACTGGCACAGGCTGCCCAGAAAGATCATGGAGTCTCTAGTCTTAGAGATATTTGAAACCCATCTAAAGACAGTCCTGGGCAACTCACACTAATATGTGCTTTGAGAGAAGGAAAGTTGGACCAGAAGATCTCCAGATAATTCTTCTAATGTCAGCCATTCTGTAATTCTATCCTATGTTCACCTTCCAGCTTAAAAAAAACCCCACCAAACCACAAATGAAAAACATACCTCCCCCTCCCCCCCCATGACTTTAGAAATAAAAATGCCACCCACTGAAGATTCCAGAGTGCTTTTCCTATTAAAATTGCGGATCCCATTCTGCAACAGTCAAACAGTCAATGCAATAGTGATTTGGGTATTATTGCATCCAATAAGGTGAATGAGAAGTAAGGGGTAAGGAAGAATGGCAGTATTCATGGTCACGTGGTGCTACTGGGTAGAGACAATTTTGCCTGTAACACTGTGTGACATTTTGTAGTTCTGTTTTGCTGTTAAGTATCTTTGGGGACCAGCTGCTAATGCAATCCATTGTATTCTTATAATTGTAGAAAATACAAACCAGTGAACTCATGATACATTAGGTCTACTCTTCCAACAAAGTTATTATGATTTAGATTCTTTTCAGGACTCAGTTTCACAGGTTTGCAATTCAGATCTATGAATTTCAGACTTCACTGCATGAGAATAAAAATTAACACATGAAAACACTGTGAAGTTACTTAAAAGTACTAGAGAAAGGTTTTATCACTATTGAACTAGACTATGAAGTAGCCCTACTAGCATGTCACAGAGCTGTTTTATGTATCTGTCCTTGATTCAGTATTCAAATGCAGGAAGGGCAAATGCATCAAACTGTCAATCTGGTTAACCAGCCACTCTTCCACATAAAAGTCCTTGCCTACCCTGCAATTTTTTTATTAGTCTTAGTGATCCTTTCTTCCTCAGACTCCAAAATGCTCTTTGTACCAAATCCCTGGACCAAGACTTGGTGAACAGGCCTAGACTGGTGTAACCACTTCCTTGGCATGTTTTTATTTAGGAGTTACTTTCATTAACCAATCACTGCTCTTAAGTGAGCAAAACTGCTTTTTTCATTCATTAAGCAAAACAATTCCTCACGCATACTAAAAATAAAAACACTTACCATATGCTTCACAACCAGCTAACTGCTCAGAAGAAAAATCCAGCCAATTAGCAATGGTAGTCATAGTGGACATCTATGCCCCTCAGCAGCAGTTTTCCTTTCATAAGGCCTGTTCCTTCTACCCACACTGATAGCTGTGATCTGCCCTGGAAAGCTGTGATCTACCCTGTAAGGAAGCATGCACTGACAATTTAGTCATGTTGCTTGAAGTGTTTCTGTTTCTATAAGCTGTGTGTAATAGGATTATATTCTTCCTTCAAATTTGCACACAAACTGTAACAGTATACAGCTGGGTCAACATAGCCAAGAACATTTTTTGACCCACTGATTATAAGAACAGCTGCCAAGTTCAGTGCATATGTATATAACAAACAATTTAACTGAAGCTAGCAAATTGTTCTTTCAGCTTCATGTTTTAGGTTAAAGTAATCGTGCCCTAAACCCCCAACTACTGAAAGCTCCTACTATTTCTATGCTGGATTACAATTCCACAGTAACAGATCTACAAACCTGTGTCAAAACTTTTCTAACTGCAAATATTAAGTCCTCAATAATGCAAACCCCAAAATTTCCATGGTTTAATAAAAGCATTTTCAAATGTTCTACAAAAAGCCCACAACTTTTCTATCAATACAAGAGTTTTAGTTAAGTGTCACAGAAGTTTACCTACACCTATAATGACCACTTGTGGGGTGGGTGGAGATTAAAAAAAAGTAAAAACAATCAAACAAAAAATAATCAAGACGACCACCTACTCTAGCAATTGCTACATTTTAGACTGTTTTGATTGCCAAACCTATCTTTTACATGCTATGAACTCTGAACTGTTAGGTAGCTTTCATAATTTAGAATGAAAACCATGCATTACATTTCCATTCATGGATAATATTTTATTATATGAACCCACGGGATAATGCAGGCAGTAATATCTTCTTGTTGTGAGACTTCATTTCACATATAAAGTCATCGAGCCCTTATGATCAACATACCTCATTTCTTAGAGCAACACTGGGAAAATACTAAGTTTTAATTTCAGATGCATCCTGCTGTGCTGAAATTAAAATCATTGGAATAAGTAGTCAAAACTATAGCGGCAGTTCAGAATCTGATCTTTTTCAAAGCAGCAAATTGAGTTACAGTAAAAAGTTGACATGATTATCAACATGAAACTATAAATTCTGAACAATTTCTAACAAGTTAAGTCATTGCAGGAGCTGTACAATAAACAGAACATGAGAAAAATGCTTGTTTTAAATGCACTGTGATGCTAGAGATGAACTAATTCATGAAGGTGAGCAAATTCCAGTTATCCAACTCAGAATTAAGGGGGATAGCTTTTCAGAATGAGAAGTACAACATAAAGCAATAGGCAAACTCACAGAAATACAAATACCAGTCAGTAAATACAACACACTGGCACCCAAGAATCTTCTCAAATACCTGTTTATAAACAGGTTGTATGAAGCTAGAATGGCTGACAGTTTTCCAATGTAATTAGTTTCTTACTCAAAAAAGTAGATCCCTCAGTATTTGACAATAATATTTTGACTTTGATGAGCTTCCTGAAATAAGAGAGATATCCCAGTAGAAATCTGCCTAGTTCCCTACCAGCAGCTGTGGAACACAGGTTTCCAGCCACTCCAGCTAGCATGAAAGTTTGCACTCCTCCCATCTGCTGGTTAAGAAGCTCCAGATGAACATTTAGACTCCTAACGATACATAGCTGAGAACCTGGCAACCTGGGAGCTGGCTTTTTAGGGCCTCCTGGGAGAATGAAAGAAGAGTTTTGATTCCTCTTGCCCTCCTGGCTTCACCTTTGTATAAAGTATTAACAGAATACCCTTTTTGAGGACAATATGAATTTAGCCCTTTGTTTTGAACTGGAAATACTTAAAATACTTTAGTCATGTTATATTTCAGCACAAACTATTTTGAAAAACATATCTAACATAATCACAGCTTTCTTAGTCACACTCCTGATGTTGAAATTCTGTAAAGATTTACAGTATTGTAACTTACATGAACATATTATCTGTTCCTTTGTGCTCTGAAGATAGACAACTTTAGAGATACCATTACCTTTTTTTAACATGAAAGCTTATGTAAGACTACTATAGAAGAAATTGAGGTCTACTGTATCTTGACACTGAGGTGTGGTACTGCACTTCGTACACTGATGTTATTCAGAAACTAGGAAGTGCATAGCTGCTACAATGTGCAGCTAATTAATATTGCTGAAATTAAGCTAAGAAAAAAGCTACAGAACAGCCGTGCCAGGTATACTGCATATCAGATTACAAAATAACCAACACTCCTAGCACGACTCATAGCAGTAAATCTCATGGTAAATTCAGATTTCCTACAATAATATCCTAATTCTAATAAAAATTTCCTAACATAAGCACTATTATTGCTAGAGTCAAATTTCTAAATAGTCTTGTTGATACAGTGAGACAAAAATGCAGTGCCTTAATGTCTCTAGCTGAAGACAATTCTGAAGATTTCTTCCTTGCAGAAGAATCTGACTCATTAAAACAAATCCATAGCATGTAAATACAGAAGTCTGCTTAGGACAGCAGACTTAGGTTAGCATTATACCTACCTCTTAGATTTTACATACATGTAAAGTTACTTGTTGGTTTAAATAATATTAATGAATTCACACAAGTAAATTGTGAAACATCATTTATATGGATTTCTTTGCATGACAAAATGGTTCACTTCCTAAAGTGTTTGAAAGTTGTTCACACTCCAAACAAAGACTATTAGTCAGCTACGACTACTTTTTAGTAGCTGTCAGCAAGTAAAACCTCAAATTATTTCTGCTTAGAGTGGGGGAAATAGTTGGGGGTTTGATCCAACTAATGCTGGATCTTAAAGACAAGCAGCAAATAATTGAAAATTAGTATCTCCACGTTACTCCTTTCAAATACTCACTTATGTCCTAACAGATACTCCTATCTGAGAAAGGGATACTTGATATCCTTAACCCCCTGACACACATCCTAAGCAGCATATTAAGCCAAAGCTGTGTTGAAGCCTGCCATGCTTCTGGAACAGTTGGGCATACCTACCATCTTCTGCAGTTCCCCTGTATTCTGTTGAAGAAATAAATGCCACAAACTTAAGCAGACTAATTCATTTTGAAGACTACCAATTTCTTTCAAACAATAACAAAGTCAAATAGCAAAGACAAGTACCATAGTTGGGCAGGCTATCTACAGGTCCCTGGAAGTTCTCACCTTTTAAGAAATGTATCATGCAGACAGGACTTTCTCAAAAGTGTAGACATTTAAGCTCCAGGAAGGCAGCTAAGTCCAGCAGACTTGAAAAGTGGCAAGAGCAGCAGGTGCAGAGACTCCTTCATAAGCTCAGTCACATGTGAAGTACCTTCTCATTGCTCAGATGACATACGCTGTGCTCTGCATAAACTACATTTCAGCATACTGTTCAGTCTGAATCAAATCTTTAAATCTTTCCTGCTTTTCAGGCAGACCTCTATCTAAAGCAACTCCTCATTTGGGTTCCCAACACTCATTTGTGAATGGGTGAATAATAATAATGTGAATTTCACATTAAATAGGCTGATTAAAAAAATATGCACGCACATCTATGTTCTACATCTTACGAATACAATACTCAAACTGAAGTGAAATTGACATGAATATTTCTGCAGTCTGCTAACTTAATTTAATCATGGAATGACATGCAGAACCCCTGGCTCACCTGTCTGGATGCCTGTACTAAATACTTAAGTTATTGTACATAGAAAGCTTCATTATATACAACTTCAAACAGGCCAGGATTAGACACTAGGTATTTATACATCTCTACAAACCACAGAGCTATTGCATACCATCTAACATTAGAATCTGAAGCCTGAAAAACAGTTATTTCTATGGGCTAAAAGTATCTTGCTCAGCCAGCTCCATGAATACCCTAGAAGTTAGGTCAAGCTATTTAATTGTTTGAATTAGCTTCTAAGACTTAAACATTTAACTGATACACTGTTCTTATCAAATCTTTCCCACAGAGGCTGTGCTTAAAGAGATATTACTTCACTACAACTTTTCATCTATGGGACACCTTTTTGAAAAATTCTGTGGTCTCCAATAACAACTGTATTTCTACACAGTTACATGTGAAAAAGTCAGTACAATCAGAATCCAGTATCTAATATTAAAGATCCCTTTCAGAAAATGTATTGTGAGAAAGCTATTTTCCAACATTTAAATTATTTTCTTTGTGGAACAATGCATTACATAAGCGAGAAAAGTAAAAAATGCAAATGTATTTGGTTCATGTAGCAATGTTTGGGTAGCCAGGCGGCTGCAGGGATGGTTTCTATGAGCAGACACAAGAGGCTGCCCCCATATCAGACAGAGCCAATTACAGCCAGCTCCAAAGTGACACACCACTGGCCAAAGTGGAGCCCATCAGCAACACTGGTGGCACCTCTGTGATAAGTGATAACATATTTAAGAAAAGGTACAAATTGCTGTGCAGTAGCTGTGAGGGAGGAAGGAGAAAGCATGAAACAGCCCTGCAGACACCAAGATCTGTGAACAAGGTTGGGAAAGATGCTCCAGGCACTGTGAGCAGAGATTCCCCTGCAGTTCCTGGAAGAACATGATGAAGCAGGTTGTCCCTCTGCAGACCATGGAGGACCATGGCAGAACATAAATGCACACTGCAGCCCATGGAGGACCCCACACGACAGCAGGTGGACATGCCCTGAAAGAAGCAGCAGCCCATGGAGAAGCCATGTTCTACCTCAAAAGGCAAAAGATTCAGAAGTGAAGTTGAGCCTGGGAAGAAGGAGGGTCAGGGGGAGATGTTTTTAGTTTTGTATTCATTTCTCACTACCTTACTCTGTTATTAATTTGCAATAAATTAATTTTCCCCAAGTCAGGCCTGGTTTGCCCATGACGCTAATTGGCAAGTGATCTCCCTGTCCTTATCTCAACCCATGAGCTTTTCATCTTATTTTTTCCTCCATCTTGCTGAGAAGGAAGAGCGAGAGAGCAGCTTGGTGGGCATCTGGCAGCCAGACAAGGTTAACCCACTACAGCAAAGCACAAAGTCAGTCCTTTAAAAAGTAATCTCAGAAAGATCTGACAATAGAACTAGGGGTTTCCTGCTCCTATTTTATCAGGGACACATCCATTAATGTGTCTGTATGATCATAAAGGGATACACACCTGCATGGATGTCAACTCTGCAGAAGGAGTATTTGATTATGCATGCACACTGAATGTGGTCACAGCTATGTTCTACCAAAGACATATCAAACCCTAGAAGCCCTCTTGGCCTCATACTAAAGAAAGCTGTTCCAAATGAGAAAATTTATTTCAAGCTTATTTCAGTTGAGTTGGGTAACACATTCTTCCCCTTCGGAAGCATATTTAATGTCTTAGGGTGACAAACAACATTTATAAAGATAACTTGGAAAAAATTGGTTTACATGAACCAATATATAACTGTTCCATGTAGCTTTTAATTTCACGTGCAACATGATCGCTTAATACTGTTAGTTTTAGAAATCAGAAAAGCTTAGTATTCAATATAAGGCAATTCTTCTCTTTAGAAACCATCAGGTTTCTAATACTTCCTCTTCCTTCTTCACCCCCAGTATTGGGGGAACTCAGAAACAATTCCATCCCACAAATAGTTTTGGCTTTGACCAGTCAATAGACAGTCCACATATCAAAGAAAACTGCTAATTAACATAAGCAACTAGTGCAATAGCATTTAAATGGTTTTAGCTTGTTTTTCAGGTAAAAGCTAAGCACTTATTTGAGATGAATTAAGAGACATGGCATGATAAAGGGACAGAAGTCTAATTTGCTACAGGTTTCAGTAGCACCCAAACTAGCTGATCATTAAAGTCTCAGCACCAAATGGAAATTCATACGACTGTCTTTGCAGCGAGGTTTTGACTATAAAATGTCAATTATTAATTCTGTTTGAAAGAATCATAACAATAGTTCTATTAATGTAAGTGAATTCCTCTTATTATTAAAATAATTTCATGGCTTGTCTTAAGAACGCAGCACTGAAGAGAGCTGTGCACAAAAATATCATTAGAAATACCCAAAGCAAAATAAACTGGTTCTCAGAGGTCACACATTCAGGGACTAAATGCATTCTGATGGTGTCAATAAAAAAAGTGCAGCATAAATTCTGTTCAAGTGCTTCTAGTACTGAGTTAGCTTACAGGAAGCTAGGTCAGTGCTAGCATAAGACTAGAAGATGCCTCAAAAGCATGTGTATTTTCACTCAATCACCTCAATTCAATAAGTCTTTATTCATGTTTTCATACCTTCTGGGTAAACCATTACACTGCCTAAGAGCGCTTCTCTGAATCCATCCCTTTTCACAAAATATGAATAAACCAGAACAAAACCCTGAATGCAAGCCAGTTCCCACCATTTCTGATGTTAGCTCAGGTCTTTTCAGGGGAAGAGTTCAATAGAAGGTGGAGAATATCACTTTACTTCAGCACACAGTATCTTCTGTCCTGGAATCTGTGTATTCATTAGCACTCCACCTTTGCAACATATTACATAGCTACTTAAAGTAATCTGAGCCCAACAATTCACAATGCATTGAAAGCAGCAAATTCTTTTCAGCCACAGCTTTCCAATATGCCCTCTCTCATTTAATAGAAGCCTGCAAAATACTATTTCTGTCTGGTCTTTTAAAGTAAAATAACCATAGGAAATTACAGCAGTTACAACCACCCTAATTTAAAACAGCAAGTGTGAAATTTTAGGGGAGATCAAAAATCTGAGAGCAACAGCTATGTTAAAGCTTAAGTTCTAAAAATAATATTAAAAAAACCCAAACAAAACTGAGCTACCGAGAACTGTTTAAAATACTAAACACTACAATACAGTATGTACACATTAGTGGACATTTATTGGTGCTCCTAGTCACTGATACCCTTAAGCTTCAGCAATTTGTATATTTCTGGTCAAAAAATCCTAATCAGTTTTACATGACATTTAGCATGTGTTTACATCACATTAACACATCAGCACAATGCCAAGATTATTTATTTTAGATAAAACCACTTCTATTAGGCCTTCAGAAAAGGTTCCCTCCCTTTAGTTCTCACAATTGTAAACCAGCATTTTTGGGGCACGCCTTAGTTCATGGGTCAAGATACCCTCCTATCATCCTAGGAAATGCTTAACTAATAGTTCCAGGCAGCAGCTCAATGTTGTCTAATTTTAGATGTACTTCTAAGGCCCCAAGGTCACCCTTATACACTGTGAAGTAAGGCTGAGCACAAAACACTAAAAGTAATGGCATTAGAGTAAATACTAGGGTGTTTAGTTTTAAGTAAAAGTCCTTTGTGGGATTTTAATCCTAAATGGCTTTAGGTCCAAAATTCTGTCACGGAGGTGGAACTGAGCTCTATGTTCTTCTACAGCATTGTTCTAATCAAAATTGTGATCTAACTTGATCTTACAGGATCCTTGAACAAGCAGTTTAGGGTAGCTGGTTAACATGCATTCCTTATTCCCTCAGAAAAACTAAGCGTTACATTCATATGCATTTGTTCATAATTATCTATAAAGTTTTTATAAAAAAAAATACCAAATTCTAGATAAATCAGTGTACATGTAACATAGCATATTCTATTTCTCTTATATTCTGATTTAGCATCTTGGCCAAATTCTTCAGTGAAGACATACAAGCAGTATCCTGAAATATGCAAAAAACACAATCTATAGTGCAAAACCTCCCTACACTAAAAGGCATGGTGACATTAGGGAAGAGCAAGAACTTGAAACTCCAGTGCCTGTGTACAGCCTGCATATGGCCATGTGTATGTACATATATAATAGAAGCCAGCATATGTATGAACACCATACTGAATCACTTTGATGTTGGTCTATCTGACAATGTGGCTGAGAAGACAAGATGTTACTACTTAGTTTGTCTGCCTGTACTTCACAGCAACTGGTAATAGGTCCCTGCCAGAGCAGGATTTGTATATTTTTGAACATAGCGTAAGGAAAAAAATAACTTCTGGGGAAATGCAAAATAAACAGTAAACAACCTGATTATTAGGATACTGCAGAAAAGCATTTACCATTAATTTGACAAGACATGATTATATTTAGTGGGCAACAGATGAATTATATAATGTATTATGATTATATGGTACAGGTTCAGTCTGTTTTAGCTTTTCTCAGCAATACTGCAAGGATTGTAACTATTTCAGTAAAACACTCATTTCAGTTATTTCAAGAGTCTGAGCTAACAAAGTAAGCTAACCCAAATGATATCTCCTCACTTGAGTGAAGATTTGTTAGAATTTTCTTTTTGTAGAGAATTGAGGTGTATATTGAAGGAATACACCTTCCCTTCCCCGCCTAGTCCTTGAAATCCAGTATACACAGCAGCTTTTCTTTTTCACCAAGTTAGGGCAACACCTTTTGTCACATTTGAATTGTTCTCCATTTCACTTACGGCTCAGGATAAACCCATCAACTTTCACATGGGAAAACTGCTACACCATTCATCCAGAACACCATTCATTCACTGCTCCTCCCAAATGTACTTTTACCTAACCACTCCAATAGAGGAAAGTGATCTAACAACTTGAGAAATATTTTGAGAATCCCTAGACACAGATCATTTTCTGACCAATACTGGCAAGCTTCCTCATGGTTTTATCTCAAGTACAACACAGTACTTGCATGGACTACTAAAGCAGATTTGTTCTTCTAGATTCCAGGTTATTATGCCTACATCCTCATGATGCATCTAAGTTTTACTGTGTACAGTGGATAGTGATATTAATATTTGTACATTATTCCCAATGGTTATTCTATAAACTAATCTTGAGGATTAATTCCTTGATATCTAAATGCTGTTTTGTCACCTACAGTACTACTGAGTCACTAGTGCCAAATGCAGACAGGATTTTCTGAAAGGACTCCCTGAAGCACTAGAACTCTAGGTCTATATAAATACTACTCACATACTTCTGTGAAGTATTTGGTGTGCTTCACAGACTTTCTGGCAAGAGCTACAAACCTCTGCTTCCCCATGTCTGTTGCCATGAAACACAGGACCCAGTTTTCAGGCTTCTATAGCACAGTTGTAAGCACTACCTTCATACAAAAACAGCTTGGCACATTTTGTATGCCATACCAGTCAGACTTGCAAGCAATCACATTTCTACAGAAAGAGAACATGTGTTCAATATCCAAATAAGTATACACAAAATATATATATAACTATAAAAAACACTTTCTGATTAAGTCTAACAAGCACAAGAAATTAAAATGAAAATTTCATAAAAATTTGGCTTCATCTTAACTGAAGTAATATACTTATGGGATAGCTTTGAGGCATTTGTGGTTATGTCAATTGATCCCTCACTGCTCCGTCTAAAGATTAATCTTCTCCTCCTGACAGTATCCTTTCTCCTAACTAGTAACAGTACAAATTACTTAAAGACTATATTTTTCAAGCAAGGCATTTAATAGAAACACTATATCTGATTGCTGGCTACTCAAACAGCTAAAATCCAGTAAATATGAAGAACTACCAGATAAAGTAGTTATTTTGTTCACTTACTTCTATACACCATCTATTAGTATCCCCTCTCAAACAACATAGCTACCACAACTAAACCAAGGTCACCAATTAACTATTTTTTATTTTGTTACACAAAGACTTGCCAGTATTTCTTTTTAGCTAGTATTCTACTTTATTATTTTTAAGTAATTAACATTATAAACTGACTTTAATCTCTGATACATCAGCTTATACATGTAAATACAGAGATATGAGTAATAATAAACTTGAGGGTCTCCACAAGCAAGAAAACATATGGAAATCTAAAAAGTCTAACTTCTTAACAGAACTGTGATTACCTAGTGCGTGATATGCTTTGAAGTCTGAATTTTATCTATTTATTAGCTAATATTGATAAGTATCTCTCAAGAACACCAGTTACACAGTTTGCTGGATAGATATACCATGTTGGTTTATTTTTGCCTGAAAAGACAGTTTCTTCAGTTTATTATGCAAAGATATAAATTGCTAACTTACCACAATACAAGGAATATTTTTGGAGAGAAAGATGCAAGTGTACTATTGAATGCAAATCTAAGGTCTAGGTGTAATCCAAGTTTCATAAACTTGTAAGTAGGGAAATACAGAATGTAATAATTGCTAAGGAAACTTATTTTTAAACATATCCATTGGGCATTGATCCCACTGATCCTACGGCACACCACATTGGACTAGGCACAGGGTCACTCCCTTCATCAACACTCAGTTCAGGCTAGTTCTCTCATGATCCTGTGAAGTATTTCCACTGTGAGTGCAGCATGGATGACAGGTCCATGGCATGGTGTATTTTTTTTCCTACAGGTCCACCTTATCTAGCTGCATTACTTGCTAATGAAAAAATAGCCAAAGCCTCTCTATAAATTATTTGTTATGTACCATTAATAGAGGGATCTTACATTTGTATTGATATTCACTAGAGCTATAAAGAAACATTGCTTGTCTTAGTGTTTACTTTACAGACAAAATAGTAACAGCTGCCTCAACCTTCTTTTCTAATGAAATCTGTTACTAAGGTTTTAATAAAGATGTTCCACATTTCCTGCCTCTCACTCCATGACTGGAGTATTATGGTTCTCTATCTTCTTGTAGATACGTAGAAAAAGTGGGTCCTTTTTGTGCTCAGTTATCCAATTTAACTAAATATATGTTAATGGTAGAATATTTGTGCCTTTGAAATACAGTCATATGCTGCTACTGATACAATTAATACTTAAAGCTGGGCATGATGAAAGATGGAAAGGCAAAACCATACTAAAGGGGAAAGGCAGGGACAAGACAAATGAGAAACTGACACGATCAAAAACAGATATACATTCACCTAGTTTCATTTAAAAGATGTATTAAAGGAAAAAAGTTATTAACAAGAAAATTAGTAGCTTACACATGAATCCTTAAAAATAGAAAGTTCAGCTTAAGACAATCAAAGCTGGAAAATAGATATTCTGATTTGTAGGAACTTCAGCAACTGTTTGTTTGTTGGGTTTTTGGGGGGTTTTTTTACTATAATATTCAGGTTATTTTAATGTGAAAAACTAAAAGACAGTTACCTTGCACTGAAATACAGACAAACTGAAATACAAATTCTTTTCCACCTTTAAATTTCAGAAACAAGACACCACTTGCTGCCAGCCTCCAGTGAGAACATGACACATTAACCACTACCCTCTGAGCCTAGTCATGCAGGTTTGATTATTTTTTTTAAACGTATTCTAGCTGTTCACCCACCTAGATCACAACATCCTAACTTGAATATGAGTGTACATACTGTGTGAGACAATGTAAAAAGCCCTGATAAAGTGAAAGTAAATTACCTTCACCCACCCCATCCATAATATGGTCACTTCATCCTAGAAGACGATCAGGTTAGTCAGGCAAGACTTACCCTTGGTAAATCCATGCTGACTCTTCCCAGTCACTGCCTTCACATGCTCAGAAGTATGTTCCAAGAGGACTTGTTCTAGGATATTCACAGAGATCAAAATTAAGTTGACCAGTTTGTACTTCACAGCATTGAACCTTCATGCCTTTTTTAGAGAGGGGTACAAGATTTGCCCTTCTTTAGTCATGAGGAACTTCTCCTCATCTCCATAACCTTTCAAAGACCAAAGAGAGACGTCTCAAAAGGACAGCAGACAGTTGTCTCAGCACACTTACATACAGCACATCAAGACCTCTGTCTGTGTTGAATTCTCTGAAGAAATACCCGACGAAACTCTCATCCAGTTACTGCTGGTAGCTCTTCTCCTTGAAACCTTTCACTAAGGAAAGGGGCCCGGGAGTCCTTGTGGGTGAAACCTAAGCAGCAAGTACTTCAGTCTTATCCACGTGTACTGTCACTCAATGATACACACCGCTCTACAGCAGCTGCATTTCCCATGCAGCAGTAGCCTTCCTTGTCGTCCCTTTCAAGTCTCAATTACAGTTGAGCTATGGCTTTTTTAACATCATGCTTACATGGCCAGTATTTCCAAATTCCTCCTCTGAAGTATGGCCTTCCTACTTCCTCCATTATACTTTTTGCACTGGAATTTGTTTTAAGTTCCTGTTTAGCGAAACCAGTTTCCCAATACACCCTTTTTCCTGATCATCAGGATGGCCTGCTCCTGCACTTAGGCAGTCCTTAATTTGTCACCTTTTCCCAATGCCTCTGGGCTTCAGAGTTACCTCCCATGGTAGCCCACCTACCAGTTTCCTGAATAAACTGAAGGTTGCTGGCCTGAAGTATAGCTTATAGAGTAATGCAAATTCCCAGATCAGGACTTAGGCTAGTCTCAAATACAAGTCTAAGCATTAATTTGAGCACATATGGTAAAGACCTGTATTTATAAGCTTGGTAATGGAACTAAGCTCCTGAATCATCAGTCTCATTTTCAAGGTGCTGAGTTGGATGGCCACCAGAACTATCTCATCCGATTTCTCAAGGACAAAAAAATCTTCACTGGACCGAGCTATTCTTAAGCTGATAGCCTCTTCTATATCCACATTTAGGCATACCAAGCAAGTGAGCATTTGAACTGCATTGTAGCTTTACTCGTTCTGGGATAGAAGCTTTGGATGAACTCTCTCATAAGATGTAGCACCTCAATATAGAGCTTGTATGTCCACAATGTCTGGGGGTTCAGCTTCAGCAGTGAAGCCTGGGAGCCCATTTAAGGCATTTATAATCCTATAAAGAACATAAACATTTAAAAAACCCCAACCAAACAAAGAAAGAAACAACAAAAAAAACCCACAATCTAAAGCAACCAGCACGCTGAGAAGAAAGCTGCCCAGAAGCAGGCAACTGTGAGAAGAGTTGCACTTTATGCCCAGAAAAGGATGAATTTTAACCAGCTCTGAACAAAAACAGAATTTTAGGAAATTTACTTCCCCCACTTTGAAATGAGTGGGTATGCCTCAGTATAAGTTATTTCTGCAGAATCTTTTATAATATATATGCACAGTCAGCATAAGTACATAGCATAACGAGAATGCCCATGGCATTACATTCAAAGGGAAGCTGGCATTTTAAATCCAGAGAAAGATAAAACTTTGTTATGCCAGACATGTAAAGAAAACGCACTGTAGTACAATTTAGATCTGATCAGCACCTTGCACATATGAGGGACACTGTCATTTCAGAAAATAGATATTTTACAAGTCTATAGTCATTTTACAGCATGTGCCATAGGAAATGAATGAAAGCTAAATACATGAAGCTATTCCAAGGAAGTGATCCTTGTGAACTGGCAGAGATGGGAAGAAAGTACAAAATAAAAAAGTCCATCCCATTATTTCTTTACAGGCCCAGAAACAAGCACCTGAAGGAGTACAGGCAAGAGAAGTAGCTTAAAGCTCACTAGAATGAAACAAGATGGCTGACTATGATAAAGATGTTGCATTCTCACTCTGAGGGGCAGGTTCAAAAAAATTTAGTGAAGACAATCACCCAAGAAAGTACTTTGTAGAATGCCAACCATAGAGGAACAGCCTATGAAATGAAGAAGCTGTATCTAGAAAGACACATCCATAAGAGGGCTATGAAAGAAACACACACTAGTTTTATGGAGTGTCCTTTGTTAACAAGGAGAGAAGTATGTCAAGCTCTTTGCCTAAGCTCACCTACAATCTATCAGTCTTCTGAACTTTCCGGAAGTAACTTTACAGGAACCTTGTTCCCTTGCCAAGAAAAACATTTGAAGAAAAATATAATTTTAAAATTAAGCACATTAACTTTTTAAAATAGTATCAATACTTTTGTTTATTTTTTCCCCTTTGTTCTAAAAAAAATAATCTTATTTTCACCCTTACCACGTCCACCCTGGGGAATCAGTTTTCAGGCTTATGCGTAGCTTTGCTTAGCGTTTATTTAAGATCAGGTTCTCCATTTTGCAAAGTGCCAAAAGCACTTGGTCCTTAGAAGAAGTTGAACATTCCTCCAAGAAGAAAAGTGTCAGGGATTTATTTAAAGAAAATGCTTTTCTGTAAAATAAATATGCAGTTTGAAGTTACTTAACCTCAAGAAATTCCTGCTAAGCACTGCTTTTCTGAACTGTAAATCATTGATAACTTTTCTTAATTTGGTACAAAAAAAAATAGAAAAGCTAAGGTACTTGCCCAGTCCTTTTGCTATCTGAATGCCTCCAATATATAAATTTTCATATACTGGGGAAACTGAAATACTCAGAAGTGCTACAGAACAACTGGAAAAAACAATTCAGACACTTTTTTTTTTTCTTTCCCCCCAATAAAAGATGTCTGAAGGCATGGAATTGAACATTTAGTTTTCACTAACTCAGTTTGATAACCTAATTCTTAGAGGTTAGTTATTTGATATCTTGTCTATCCCCAACTCTTCCTACCTTTACTATCACCATGAGAAGTTCCCTTTTTTCCACCCTGTAGAGAATCCACAAATCAAATTATGTACAAAGCACTAAGTATTTGAACATGAGGAAATAGGTAGCACAAGTAAAGCAAGGTAACAAAAAGGTGTGATCAGAGCGCTGGCGAGGATATAAATGGCATTGTCTGTGTTTAGCAGTTCAGCTGAGAACACATTATTTGTAGATTGCATAGCTATATTTTAGGGAGGATACTTTAGTTTGCTTAAAAGCCTTTAAAAGAAAGTATGACATCTGGAACTAGGAAATTATCATAGTGATTGGTGAGCTTCTGACATAAAAGGCTTTTTGACCAATAACACAAGGTATAACCTGCATCCACTGAACTTCAGAAATGACAGCGCTGTGGCAAGAATATGGAGTAAAGTTTAGAGAATTATGGATGCAAGCAGTGAACCAATTTATTCCTGCATATCGTATCAGGATACAAACTTAGATGAGCTTAGAAGATGCAATCATAGCATGTTAGCAAATGCCAGAACTCTGATTTGTCCCTGTAATTCCAGAACATACCATCAGTTTCTGTATTATACCTATGTTCACTACCCACAATCCCATGCTGTGGCACACGGGGACTGACTCAACATAGTTAATCATATATCAAATTTTATTTATGAACACTTACATTAAATACAATTGTTATTGCTTTCCAATATTGCAACAACAAAATGTCAGCCTCAGTTTAAAAGTACTGCATGTATTCAAATTAATGACACTTATCTGTGCTGATAAATGGATGCTACAGACAGAAGACAAAAGATGGCATTCACTGAGAGAAAACACTTTGTAGAGTTCCTGATCAAATAAATTTCTGTGGATCTTTAGCTTCAGCTCATTGAATTGTCCTGGAACAAACAAAAGTATTCAACATCCTCATACCTGCTTGCTCATTATAACTCTTAACAACAATACTATGGTCAAATACTATGACAGTCCTCATGCTGTTACCATTGTGCATATTTAAAGCAGTCCCCTTCCACAGAACTTCCATTTGCTCTACTGTAATCCACTGCATAATCATGCTTCAACTCAGCCATTAGTCTGCAGTTTACAGATCCCCTTTCGCCACTCAAATACACTCATGTAGATCAGCAACAAGATATGCCTTTTTGCACCCGTAGCAGTTTTTTTCATTCTGCTTACATATTTAAGTGCCACTTGTCTCACAGCAATACACAAAACCAAGTTATAGAAGCAGCAGAAACAACAGACTTCTGTAATTAGCCAGCTCTTCCAGCCTTATTTTAAATCTCAAGAGACAAAATAGTCAATGGAGAACAGTTAGCAATATATGTAATTTAGCCATTTATAAAACTGATAGTTTACATAACAGAAGTGCTTCCTTGAAATACATCATTTAACCTAATGCATCAATACTATGGCAATCCCTGTAATTCTTCTGTTTTGAATGAAGCATTCAACAGTAATGAAAATATCAATACCTTGAAATGAGAACACTCCAGCACAGAAATGTTGCAGTCTGCTTGCCAGATACTACATAGAGTTATAATACAGCACATGCCTGTACCCCTCCAGTGCTGCCCTTTCCTCTCTGATCTGCATGGTAGCCTTTACTACCACATAAGGCATTTATAACACGTGTTGCATTCATGCACAACAAAGCAGCAGCATCAAATCTGTGACTTGTAGGGAAGCATGAAACGTTTACCTCCATGCAAGTGTGACAGGATAGCTGCTGAGCTCACATCTCCCACCTTACCCTTCAGCTGGGCTCAGTTATTTCCCTGGGGACACATTCAGAAAACTGACAGTTACAAGAACAGTAGCACCTTAGCAAGAGCTGGTTTGGGGGAGGGGAAATTCCAAACCAAGAAAAGCTTCTCAAAAAAGGTTAAAAGCTTTCTAAGCTTACGTGTAGACTAAACAACGACAGGCCTAATAAAATTAATTGCTTCACAATAGCAAGCTTTGTGTTCATATTCTGAAAATACTATAAGCTGTATCTGCTTAAAACAATATTGAGTGGTCAGGTGGTTTCCAGTTTTAAGGCATGGTAGCATAATCAGCCTTAAATTAAAACAGATGGGAATGACAGATATGTTAAGGTTATTAAAGACCTCTAGAGGATAGAGTTAAATAAGGTTACCTAATCCATCTTAGAAGGGTATTATGAATTGCATTACTTAAACAAGAATAGCATTCTTGCATCTATTTTAGATTTTACAAGACTAAATAAAATTACCAACACAATGTAACTAATGGCATGCACATAACATGTATCTACTAGTCACAGTTTTTGAGATAAACAAGAAGAATGTGTTTCCTGATGTTAACAGGCATTCATGCAGATCTTTTAACAATAAAGATGATCATTCTCCTGATGTTGCAGTACATAGTGAATGCTCACCACTGAGCACTATATATCAGCATATTATATCTATTCAGAGAGAATGAGAATTCTGACACTAAAAACCTTAAGTATTTTGGTGTAGAATTCTCAGAGGTTCCTCTAAATCAAACCCAACACCACCCCCACCAGTCCTTCAAAGCTTGCAACCCATCACTATTGGGCACACGTGCAAAGTGTAATGCAAATGTAAGTTAATAATCTCATCTTCATACATGCAACAGTTATTAGCACACCTTTTAAGGGCTCATTCTTGCCACAGTAGCTATGATAAAAACACCTATGATAGCCATTGCTTGAGGTACACTAGTAGGAACCAGGACTCAAGCCTCCACTCCTGTACTGATGCCCTGTTTCCTGCCTGTGAAACATTTTTCAGCTCAGTAAAGAGTTCTCAACAAGCACCAGAACAGCTTATAGCCTGCTAGAGCATGGAATCACAAATGAAGTGGGAAACATGGTTAAAAGCCTCCTCACATCAGAGGGAGAAAAACCTCAACCCACACACATTAGATAAATTCTTAGTACCGGTCTATCTTGCAAAGGCATCTTTATGCACCTTTCCCTATGGAAGACAACTGGATGTTTAGAGACTCAATCAGGTAGTAGTGTTAAACACACTTTCAGAGCAGAGTTGCCAGAACCAGCTTCCAGGCAGAAAAACAATTTATGAATCCTGCTTGGGTTTTGGTGTTAATTGGTGTTAACATGCTGAGCCTTGCCAAAGCTACAAGTCTTTCTCAGTATGTATAAAAGCCATATGATATTCTTTTTTAACCCTTCTCTCCTCCACTTCATAATCCCCAGACTAACAAATCCCACTCCCAAGGTTAACTGAAGATCAAGTAACAGCTGAGCTCTGGCTCACAGAATCACTTTTCCGAGTTTAGATGCCTATACTCAAATAAATCCTGGTTTGCAACCAGCTTGGAAATTACTTTCAAGGATTCCCAACATCAAGGTGAAAGCTACATGACAATTTAATCCAGTGGGAGCACCTAGTATCTAAAGTTCTGTGTTTCTAAACATCAGTTTTGAAAGTGAGACTGAGGCTTTTTGAAATTCTTCAACATCTCCATTTTTGAAAGTAAATAGCCCGACACCTATTTTTAATGTACAATTTACAAATAACTTTGACATCTTTACTATGTTTGCTGTACTAGGGAAATGCAAAGTGACCAGGGACCAATTTGTTTACTTCCCTTGCCCTTTTAAGATTACCAAAGCATTTTATTCAACTGTTTCAAGAAATCTACATAATTGAAGCTTTCCTTCTGCATTTATGTATAACAAAGCTGTGTTAGGTCAACCATCACCTATTTAAAGCTTTGGCTACATTTGCCCAACTGCAGGGCACTGACAATAGCTGGGCACATTCTAACCATCCAGCAGGATTAAAAGTAACTGAACTGAAACCTAACAGCAGTACAATTCACTAAGACTAAATTCAATCAACACTCAGAGGGAAGGAGGATTAGAATTAGCATTCTAAATCTGTGTTTGGTAGATTACATATACACTTTCTTTTCTATGCAGTAGAGAAAGCTGCAGTGCAGAATATAAAGTGGAATCTTCCCCAGTGATAAAACATGTAATGCCAAAGCAAGTACATTAAGTGAAATTAAAATGCATAGCTCAGATAACATCAATGTCTATAGAACCAGAAGAAAAAGACTCACAAGTTCATTAAAGATCAAACATCGCAACAAAAGATGACCTTTATCTATAAAAGCCCTACCATAAGCTTTAATATAGAAAGAGCTAGTTAATTCATCTCAGTACACTGCTACTTCCCATTATTCTAGTTAAAGATGTTTTTCAAGCAGTTTCATATATGCTAAAAGTTTTGGCACAGGTATTCTCTAGGCATGACAGATACATACCAGTTTGCAAATAGCCTAAACTGACTGGTAAGTGACTTCTGACAAGCTATGCCAGTCTTCATCATGAAGTTCCCTTAAACAAGAATAGTATCTTTTCTTAAACCTGCCTTGTAAAAACAGAATCAAAAAGGTTCCATAGAAGGCTATTTTTTTTGTGTAGAGCAATAGCTTGGAGGACAGCATGAAGAAGCAAAGAGGAGCCTGTAACCACAACAGATTCTGGAAGCACACAGGAAACATCTCTTGAGTCACAACAAATGCAAAACAGAAACAGAATACCATGTGCCACAATCAAATTTTCTTGCATTACTAAATCAAAATCTCAACATTGAAAGCGAAGATAAGCTATTTCCCCTTTGCCAAATAGGTCAAGTTAATAACTAGGGTGCAATAACCCAGAAAGTCTTTAGACCACGTTTACATTGCACTTTGATTCATGTTTTCAGTGTAGCCATAAAACTAGAAACTCCTTATAAAGATAGAAACCAAGAGTGTCATGTGTCATATGATTCTAGTAGCTTTGGCTGTTAAAAAAAATTGGTTCCAGTTAAAGCAAGATTTATCATAAGTTAGCAGGTTGCTGAGATGAAACAAGCATTGACCAAGTAAATGTTACACATATTTAACAGAGTAAAAAATGAGGTAATTTTCCCCATTCCACTATTTTTGTGGGCTCTACTCTTTTCCTTTAAAAATATTACATGCTACTTGAAGGGCACTTGAAAAATCCCAGCTAGTGTGTTAACAGGCTAAAAGCTAGCAGCAGCATGTTGGTGCCACTATCTGAAGCATCAGTCCTACTGCAGAGTCAATTCTGCATAGGAACTAGCTCTGTTTGCAGACCTGGAGCACCACCAGAGCTAGTAGGGGAAAAGGCAGCTGGGCTTCAAGAAAGCATAGACAGATTTATCTGCACCACATTTGTAGCAGAGAATTAGTTGCCTCCTTTCTCTGCTGCAGCTTTCTCTTCCAAGCTCAGTCCCACAAACAAGTTTGTCCTCCCATACCCTTAGGCTACTAAATACTGAGTTGTGTAGTTCTTAAATGGCAAGCTCTTCTAAACAATTCTCACTCATTTTCACAGCACCTACCACTCAAAAAATTAAATAGCTACCAGAACTAGCACCATACTACTAAATACAGTGTTTCTGTACATTATCCATAGCACTCAGCCTCAAAGTACACAATATACATAGCAGCCAGATTTCAACACTGCTGGAATGCAAAGCCTTGAGCAGAGGTCTGTATTAGTATCCTATGTGTCAAAATGAAAAGTGTCAGAAAAAACAGCAGCTACTTCAATGAATAAATAAAAAGTACAAGTTTGAGACTAAATAAAAAAATGAAGAGGTGCTCACATCCTCAGGGGACTGCCATTTTCTCCAATCTGAACAATTCTCATTAGCACATTCAAGTACAACATGTGGGCCTATGCAAGGTTACACTGTAGAATGCAAAGTTGACAAAGATTTTAATCTCGATTAAAAAAAGTTTAAGAGCACAACATCCGTTTATTTAATCTAATATGCCAGGGGTTTACAAAGTCACAATAAAGAGGGCTTTCAGAGTCTACTAGCAAATTTGGAAGGCTGCTAGGAAATTACGATAACATTAAATATATTTGAATTTATATTGGCAATAGCACACCGGTTTGAGTAAAATTACTGTGCAAGCTTCCAGTTGTTCACGATATCCCACCACTTACAATTAGTCACAGCTGAATACTATAAGGCATAAGGCAAGCAGTTGCCTAGGGCAGAAAAAGCACCTATATCTTCACTGCATACTTCAAATTTGCCAGAGCCTTGGAAAGACTTGCAAGCTGCTGTCTTTGAGGAAAATAAGAAAAAGGTCTGAACAGAAAGTTACAGAGTAAAACTGTGTCCTGCCTCAGAAGCCTTTACCTCTCAATTCACATGGCAGAAGCACCAGACCTCACAGTTGCTCTCCTCCCAGCTTTTCTTCTGCTACATCAGTTTTCCGTTATCACTAAAAAGCTTTGGGGTCACTCTAGATATAAATGCCCTAGAGTTAACAAGGAATGTAACTGCAGAGTGGGTAACTACAGGAACACCAGACAGACTACTTGTAGCACTTCGTCCCAGTTAAGAACACCTTGGCAGTAAGTCAGCTGAGGCTTGTGGCCAGTTGTATTGAAATACTATTTATGCTATAAAAGACACTTGGCATGTCTTTCACCCAGATCTGTATTTCCTAACTTAAGAGCAGGAACATTGTTCCGTCTCGTCTCTCTCCAACAATGTCTTAAATATGAAGTTCCTAGGAGACAGGTGATGTTCAAAAGAAGGGATTAATGAAAGCAGTATATTAGAAAATTATTTGTAATATTTAGTTATATTATTAAACAGAAGTGGACTACCTGAGACTACCAGGACTGCAAAGTCTGCTTTTGTCTCCATCTTTATCTGTCAGCAGATACTATGGCAGATTCCAAGACTTAACAGTGACTTCTTATCCTACCACATCTAGTTTGGAATTATTTTACCATTGCAGTTTTAATCCTTACTGTCTCCAATCCTTACTGTGGATTGTACCAGGACAATTGTAACTCCAAGACCGTATACACCCACAAAGAGCAAAGCAGGCAGCTAATTTTGTTACAGCAGTGATTGAATCCAGTATTCCCAGTGAAGAGTTAGAGAATCTTCAGTTAAGCCACACGCACCCAGAAATATCTAAAAATACCTACTCTAAGTGCTACTACAGAGGCTTTTCACTTATCAGTTGTTTTTTGAAAGGTCACTTTTACATTTCTTGCTGTAGATGTGGTTGTAACTATAGTTTAGCTTGGCGTCTAGTTGGTATTTGATTGGCTTGATATTTTTACACATACACTACTCTTCAAAATCTGCACTGAAACAGTTCACTGTGTCCTCAAAAATGAAGCTAGTAGACTTAAAACTTTCTCCAGAAATTCAAGTTCTGTACCTCTGCCAAAGTTGACACAGTTTGCATGAAAAGTAAACTCTCCTCTAGCCTTGTGCCAATAAGGCTCTGCAAATAACCCCAGCTCATTCTCTACTCCACTAGGATTTAGCTACTTCATAATAAATAGACTACACTTAACTCTTGTGCCTTGCCCAGCAGCACTAGACAGAGGAGTTATGCTGAGATCAAGCTGGATGGCTAACTTTTACCTTGATTTATGAGCCAAGCATAGCTCACATTTTTACTAACTTGCTACAGTAAGAGAGTTAGTGCTCTGGTAGTTTTCCCTCACTTTTTTGTAAGCACCACAAATGCATAAAACATTCTCTTAACTACTCAATAGCCACAGGCACTAAAAGCACTTTACTAGCAATGGTCACCTAGTTTTTCAAACACATTTACCACAGAATATACAACTAGTTCATAGTGGCAAAACTTAAACTCTACTTAAACATCTACAGATGCTTTATCCAGGGTCAAATCAACTGTATTTCTTACTACAGCTTTGACTATTGATACATTACAGCGATTTCATCTGTACCAAGTTCTCATTAGTGTGAAGCCTAGTCTTGTTCTGTGCAACATTTTTTTTCTTCAGTATTTGGATTACTGTATTTTGGTAAGCATCCAATTAGTGGTATTTTATTAGACTCTGCTGTCTTTAATCCAATATTATGACAGCAATAAAAGGCTTAGAAAAAGTTTAGAAGAGATACTGAAGCAGTACTTGTCCTCAGTAGTAAGCATAAAAGTCACACTTGTTCAAAAAAAAAAAAAAAAAAAAGACAGACATCTTGACTACATTCTAAACCCAGGTCAAAGCTTCTATCACTAATTCAATTCAGCACTGAAATGAAAACTCACAGAAACAATTTCTCAATTATTGACTTCAACAAAATGTTTGAAAGTTAAGTAGGTGACAAATTACCAGGGCAAGCAAATTAAAAAACTTAAAATGGTATACATTTAACTTTTCATTCATAAGTCTTTTCTCCTTCTAAGGAAAAGTAAGACTCTATTCAAGTTCATCAGCAACATAATTAGGAAAGCATAAAAAACCAAGGTAAAAATCGCACAGCTGCATAACTTGAAAAATCAGGAAATAGGAGAAAACTGGGAAGAAACAAGTTTGCCTCATTCACACCACAGAACTCACTTTTAATAACGGCAAAAGTTACATTTTTAATCACACCTACCATTCAGTCGCAAGGTCCAGAGTTTTCATGGCTTGAAAACACGCTTTTATAGCTATTAGTGCTCTGGAACATGTGCATTATTGGGCAGTTATTACAGCAAACAGTTGAACTCATTTCCACAAGAAACAAATATAGCCAAGTTAAATTATCTGCTTTATGGTAGACTAGAACAGATCCTCTATTTTAACACTGCAGCAACACCCACTAAGGTCTCACTGAGAAATTCAGTTTCTCTACAAGTTAAGATGACCTTTCCTTAAAGATACCAAAAGCTCACATCCCTCATTTTGCAGAGTAAAGGATACAGTTAGATTATAGAAACTGATGTGGCTCTTTACCTCAAAAAATAGCTGTATACTATCTTTCTCCATATTTATCATAAACTTAACCCCTCATATTGCTACTAGATTCAAACTTTTAACTATGGAAAAAAAGGTTAGACAATTAATGCTTACTAAAAGAAGCCAATGTTTTAGCCTTGGCACATGACTGCTAAAGAAACAGTCAGAAAGTTGACAAGAGGAAACAATCTATAAAGTAAAGCAGCATTAGAACCTTTCTATGAAATAAGATAAAATAGTCTCCAAATCAAGCCTTTACTGTCTATCCTGATTGCTTCCTTATAGCTGTTATCACATGTAGTAAAACAACAATTTAATAACAGTCATTAAGGAGCTACCCATTCCACTCTGAAGTTCTCAGACTTATATTAAAAGTTTTCAAGGGGGAGGTGCAACACATAAAGAATTAATCATTAGCACCCCAAGAAGAGCTGAGAATAAACAGTTGCATCGTTTCTTGTGTGTTTTGTAGCTACAATTATTTTGCAACTGCACACATAAAAAGAAACAACAAAAAGCCCTATGTAACTATTTTACATTCATGCAGTTCCTCAATGCCTCCACCAATTTGGGCATTAAGATAGGGAAATAAACACGAAAAAAACATATGAAAAAGAGCTGTCCATTTAAGCCAACAGTTTGGGTTTTTAATTATGATTTTAAATTAGATCAGAGCCATAGTCATAGGGCTGCAAGATTAAGGTAGGTATAAGAAGCATCTCTCCAACAACCATAATTTATTTTTTTTTTTTACCAGAAATAGTGGGCCTAGCTTTTCGTATTTAAAAATAAATAGATAAATAAAAAAAAATAAAAAAGGAGGGGAAAACAAAAAAGCGAACCCAAACTATTTTTAAGTAAAACCACTGCAGACTCCCATGCCTTCTACTGCTGCGCTATACTAAACGTAAAACGTCCTACACAATTAAAACCACATCACGTACCAGCAAAAGCTCCCTGAAGCTCGGGCGGCCACGGGGAAGCCCACCAGAAAACAGGCAGGTAGACAGGCAAACAAACAAGCAGACAGGGAGGCAAGCCAGCCCCTTTTGCCATCATGGCGGAATGGACCCCAGTGGCGGTTACCGGCAGCATGGGACAGCGACTGCTAGCACGCGTCTCCTAACGGCTGTTTACGGCAGCACGTAATCTCGCGAGAAGAGAGCCGTGGCGGCGGGGGCGGGGGGGGTGGGGGGGGGGTGGGGCGGTAGCCCGGCTATAAAAGGGCGGGTAGCGGTTCATCGGGCCGTGGGTCTTTCAGAAACTTTAGGAGGGAGTCGAGTCCTGCACAGAGATACTCACTACAGGAAAGGAGCTGGGAGCAGGTGGTGGGACTGCTGTTTGGGGCTGGGTACGGTACTGTTGTTAATGGCTTTGCTAAGGGTTGTAGTCTGTTATGAGGGAAGCTTATTGCAGGGGGGTTGGGGTGGTGTGAGAGGCTGAAGGAGTTAATGTCTCGAATATTGTGGTGGGGCAACTTCTGCTTAACGACTAACTCTGCCTAGCAAGGAACCCCAGGTGAAAGGGAGCTCATCAGCAACAGCTGGGGGAGGCTGTGCTGAGCAGGGCAGCTCACCATGTATGGCCAAAAATGATGTCTGCAGGGAAGGGGAAGATACTCCTCAAATGACCCCCAAGCCCATGGCCCAAAGACTACCTAATTAGCCTTAAGAGTTTGAGTGCCTGCCCGAAAGAGGGGCAAGGATGATTAAAGGACACAAGCTGAAGCCCCATGTGCGCAAGCCCACTGGAACCGGACCCTTTGGTTGACTGGACCAAGGCTGGATCAGGACTGGTGGAATCTTTCTCTTAATTTCCCTTTTCTTTTCTGTAATCCCTACACTTCATCCCTGTAGACATAAACTGTTGACCAAGTTTGGGACTAGGAGTGGATTCAGCCACCCCTAGGCTCCTTACTGAGAAGGAGTCTAGAAAGTAAAGGGGGTCCACTCTCAACCTTGTGACTCAATGGGAGAGCTGTCCTTGTCCTTATTGTCTTCCCTGAACTGCTTCCTAGATAAGCAAGGTCTGTAGTGTATGTTTGGTGAGGTGTAGTTAGCATGTGTTACACAGTTTACTGACATAGTTTCATGCCATTTTTGGTGGTGAGCGTGCCAATTCTTGTGAGCAAGTAAAAATTGCCTTTTGTGATTTAAAGGTTCCCTGGTGGTGTTTCACATTAACCCTGACCTGGGAATCAGCAAACCTGAGTCATTGTCCTGAGAAATTGGGATGTGACCGGTGGGTAATTGTAGGAGGGAGTTGGGGTGTGACATGGAGCTGGAGGTGTGCAATATTGTTTGTAACTTGAATGGGTATGGCAACTGTCTGGGTGGTTCAGGGCCTTCTGGAAAGTGCCTTAAGGCATGAGGAGCCTTCACAGAAGTGGTAGGGGATTTTAAGAGTGGTGCTGGCAGAAAGAGTGTGCAGTAGGGGTGATGTGCATCAGCAAAGGCCCTTGTGTTGGGGGCTGTTGGTGTGGGCTTGTTGCTCTATGAAAAGCTACCCTTGGTAGTGGTGGGTGGAGTGGGTACCCGTGCTTGATCCTGCTTGCTGGGGGAGTGGTGGGAGAGTGTGAGGGTCTTGCCTGGCTACATGAAGTACCTTCAGAAGGTCTTGTAATAATGCAAAAGGACAACTTCTTGTGGAGGGGAGCTATGCCCAGGCTTGGTGGGTGCCTTGGAGCTCTGCCTCTGTTTGCTGGGGAAGTGGCAGAGTTGTATTTGGGTGAGCTTATAGTCATGAGAGGAGGGTGTGGGGTTGCTTGTGAAGCCTGCAGTTGGGCTTATAGAAGGGAGCAGGTGGGGGGTGGTATGAAGGGAGGTCTCGTTATGAAGGGGCAGATGCATGTGGGTATGTCCTGTATGCTGTGAAGGTGGTGGAGTAGAGGGAGTGTGCAGTGGGAGTGGTGTTCACAAACAGCATGCCTTATGTTTAGGAGGTGCCTTGGCAGGTAGGATACTTGCAAAAAGGGCCCTGGGGTAGGGGAGCCTTTCTCAGCTGTGGTAATCAACTTTGAGAGTGGTGCTGGCAGAAACAGAGTGATGCAGGGCCTATGTTCTTGACCTAAGACCCGCTTGCTCGGAGTCATTGGTGTGGGTGAGTGTTAAGGGAGAAGAGAACCCTAAGAATGGAAGGTGTTACCTGGGGTGGAGACCTGCATGTGGCCTGAGTTTGCTGTGGGAGTGGCAGGAGGGTGTGATGGTGTTCACAATTGAAGTAAACTGCAGAATTACAGAAATAAAAAAAAAGGAATGGAGAAAGGGGATGTTTGCCCAGGAGTGGTGGGTGTGTGAGGGTGATACAAGAGGCAGGAGTGGGCAGTGGTGACAGCAGCTTGTAAAGTGTTGTGATTGTAGAAGGGAAGGTGAGGAAAATCTGCGCAGTGGTGCACACCTATGCACAGCTTCCATGTGCTGTGGAAAGTGCAGGGTTATGCAATGCCATTCTAAATTAAGTGCTTCAAGTCTGGTGGGAAATATAGTGTAATGACAAGGAATTTGTGGGGGAACGGTGTCTTGCTGGACAGAAGCAGATGCCTGATATGCAGTTTGTTTGCTGCTGCGGAGGTGGCAGGAGTGTCTAAATCCCTTTTGTCCAAAAGATCTTACTGCCTTTTTAAAAGGAACCCTCCTGGGTAGGGTGTGGCCTCCCCAGGGAAGGACAGTGCCTGTGTGCAGATTTTGTATGTTGTGTAGATGACATGAAAAGGTGTGTGTGGTGGCAATGACCTTAGGAGCTTAAAAGCCTTGTCTTTGAGGGGAGATTACAGTCTATGGAAAAGTGATATGCAGTGGGGGTATGGGAGAACCCTTCTTAAGGATTTGCAAATGCTTGTGTGGGTGTTACAGGAGGAAAGAGTGTATGGTGATATTCATAAGGTAAAGGACTAGTTTTTGGGCAGGCTTGCACTCTTGTGAGAAGTGAACTGCTAGTGAGGAGTGCAGCCTTGCCCAAGAGTGGCACATGCTTGTGAGCAGTTTCTAGTTGCTGTGGGACCAGTAGGAGTGTAGCTGCAGTAGTGTTCAGAGGCTGTATGTCTCCTATTTGAAGCAGACGTGGATTTGTGGAGAAGGTACCTACTGGAAGATGGTGGGAAAGCTTTGCAGAAGAAAGGTGCGTACTGGTATAGGCCTTCCATTGGGGGTGGGGGGGGTGGAGCAGAGGGTGTGATGGTGCTTCCAAGTGAAGCTCCTCAAGTTTGAGAAGCATTTGGATGGGCTTAGTCTCCCAAGGTAGGAACTGCCTGGGGGATGGGGAAAGCCTTGCCCAGGAATGGCAGATGCCTATGTGGCTTCCATGTGCTGTGAGGGTGATGGGGTCAGCAGGAGCATGCAATTGCATTTGCAGGCTGAATGTCTCATGTTTGGGTGACCTCATGTCAGCAGAAAGGACCTGCAGAAAGGGGTTGGAGTCTTACCTGGGGGGGGGGGGGGGGGTGGGGCAGAAGCCTGTGTGCCACTGCCATTTGTGGAAGTGGCAGAAGTCTGGCTGCAATGATGTTTGTGAACTAAATAGTGTATATATGGGCTTGTATTGTGAAAGTGTCCACTGCAGAAAACATTTGCCTCCCCAAGGAGGGGCAGATGCCTGTGTGAGGTTTACATGGTCTGTGAGGGCAGCAGAGCCAGCAGGAATGTGCAGTCATGATGGTGTTTACGAGTGCCTTGTATGAGAGGCATTTGGGTGGGCTTGCAGTCTCTGGAAAAGGGATCTGGGGGTGTGGGTAGAGATTAGCCAGAAGGAGCATATGCCTTTGAGGGTGGCAAGGTGAAGTGTGCTGCAGTAGCATGGGTTCTTGGGCTGAGGTATTCAGGCAGGCTTGCAGTCTTGTGAGAAGGGAGTTGTCGGGGGGAGAGCAGCCTTCTGTAAGACTCACACATGCATGTGTGCAGCTTCCATATGGTGTGAGGGTGGTGGGGGTGGCAGGAGAGAGCAGTGATGATATTCATGAGCTAAGCGCCTCACGTTTGGGTGGGCTTCTCTTCCAAGAGAGGACCTGTTACGTGGGGGTCCTTATCCATGAGCTAAGTACCTCATGTTTAAGCAGGCTTGTAATCTTGTGAAAAGAAGCTTGTAAGTAGCTTCCATGTTCTGTGAAGATGATATAGGTGGCAGGAATGTGGGGCAGCACTGGTGCTGAGGAGCAAAGGGAGTGGTGTTTCTGGGAGCTCAAACTCTCAACAGGGGACCCTCTGTCAAGGGCCAAATCTTTTCCCAGGAACAGTAGGTCTCTGAGGGAGAGGAGGGAACCCAGAGCATGCACTGGCAATGGTGTTCACAAGCAAAGTCCTTCATGTCCAACTGTTTGAAGTTTTTTGTGAGAGGGGGACCTCTGGGGCAGAGTCTTGTCCAGGTGTGAATGCCAGTGCACAGCTTCCACTTGCTGTGGTGTGGTGGCAACAGTGTTCATAAGCTTGAATACTTTGAGCAGGTTTGTAGCCCTATGAAAAGGGGCCCCTCAGGCTGGGGTAGTCTCCTCAAGGAAGGGCTGGGGATGTGTTGGGAGGAGCCTTGTCTAGGGGTGGCAGGGGATTGTGAGGTGAGATATGGGAGGCAAGAGCTTGCTGTGGTGGTGGCATCATGAGCAGTGAAGCTTGTTTGGGCAGGCTTGTAGCTATGCAAAAAGGCATGTTCTGTGTGGTAAGGAGAAAGCCTTGTCCTGGAGTGACCGCTGCCTTTGGATAACTTCCATGTGCTGTGTGGGCCTTGTAGGCAGCAGGAGTGTGATGAGTGCAGTGATTTATGGTTGTGTGTGGGGTGTGTCATCTTCAAAAAAAGGCCATTCCAGCAAGTGGGGATGGGTGCTGGATGGACCGTTGCCTGTGAGTGGCAGATGCCTGTAATGATGGCATAAGCTGCAGGAGGGATGACTTGAACTTCTGTGCTTGACCTTCTTGCTAAGGGGTAGTTAACTTCCCATCTGCCTTTCCCACATTCTAGGTTTATTTGCAGGGAAAAGTAAGCAACAACCTTAGCAACAGTTAACATCCCTTGTTATTTTACCCTCTATGGGCTTTTTCAGTGCTGCTTTTCTTAGCTGCCTCTTAGACTGAGGCAGCTTTCTCTGGAGTCTTCCACCCACTTGAGCCCTTCTTTAGAACAAGTTCACAGCAAGCTATTGTAGTCCACCTCAGGCTTTAGCTTCTACTCTGATATTCTCTTTTGACTCCCTGCTTTAGAACACCTGTTTTTAGGACTATTACACTTGGATTTGTCATTTCTTTCCCATCCTTCTCTACTTCTACTGCATAGCAGAGGCACAAGCTCCATGTTGCCCAGCCATCTTGCATCCCCTCTCAGCACCTACCTCTTTCCAGTCTCCAGCTCAGCAAGGATTTCTGTTTGCTGTTGTCTTTATGCCACATCCAGATGGCACTAGGAGGATGAACTTGAACAGTCAGACTTTTGCCAGCTGGTTCTCTGAAGCTGCAAGTCCTTGTGGTGCCTGGAAGGCTCTACTGGTGTACTATGGCTGGCTGTAATTCCTGGTTTGGGAATCCCTGACTATGTTCTGTCTAATGCTGACGGTCTTTCTAGAATTTGGACTGAGGTTAGTCCGGGTTATAGTTTAACTTGATTGGTAGGAAACTACTTTCATTTCAAATATTGCCCACTGTGCCAAGCATGCTGTTATACTTGGGATATTCACAGTCAGGGCAAAGGTGACTGATTAGTGTCCAATTTTTTTGTTTGTTCTAGAGGAAGGAGGAGGTGGGCAAGAGTTGAAATGAAGAGAAGGGGAAAAATGACAAGTGTGGTACTTGTAACACCTAAATCCTCTGTACTTGAGGTGTAGGTTATAGGTTCATCCTTCTTAAAACCCATTAACAATAGCAGCACTTGAGGAATTGTTACAAAGTATCTTTATGCTGAAAGCTGCAATTCCTAATTGTATGGGTTTATTGGTTTTGAAAGATACTGTGTATGCTGTTATACCAGTTACCTTGAAAGATAATACTGTTTTACAGTAAGTTATTTTCATGGCTGTTTAGAATTCTCTTAGATGTAATTACAAAAGTATGCTGCAGCAATGGGTAAGGATGTGATCTGTCTGCTGTTACAATCGGTGGTTTTTAAGAAATGAGTTTCAGTGTTCTTGTCTTAACAGTGCTATTTTGAAGACTTCTCTCAGCTATGCTATTACTCAGCTATGCTGGGTTTGTAGATATAGATTCTGAATTGGTAGATACTGACCCAGTTTACTGAAGGAGAAAACTGTGCTGTAAGGTGCTAAGCTTGATTCTGCCTGGTGTTGTGCGCTCTGGACTGCTGTGGTGTTGGCATGCACTGCTAAATTTCTGTTCCACCAAAACCAGGCTTATCTGCAATGCCTTAAGGTAATACTTCTGGGAGCTGTAATTGCTTTGGTAATTTTGCCCATACAATAGGCCTGTCAGTACACCTACACTCACATCTACTCAGGCAACTTTAGGGGCTGTGGATACAGTTTATGATACAGCAGTTTATGATACAGCAGTTGGTAGGAAGATATGCAATGGTTTTGTTTAAGAAATTTTTTTTATGGTAATAGATTGCTTTCCTCATCCAGAGTTTTATATCTGAAAAGGAGCGGAGTGAACAAGCTGTTGCCTTCATTGTACTCCTAAGGGTTTCACTGAGTTGGGTAGAAAGCTGTGAGCCAGCTGTTGAGGGTCTACCCTTGCCTGTTCAGAAGACAGCAGTCTGTGAATGACTCAGTTACACAGCAAAGAGGAGCTTATGAAAAGGAGGTATTGCTGCCATCAGCAGTCCTGTCTTGGTGAACAGTTCAGAAGGGAGGTAAATGTGTAGTGCTGGAGAGGCCCAAATGCTGCCTTAATCTGTTCCTAAATAGCAGTTGGTGACTTGCAACAAATACCCCTTCTCCCTGCCTGAGCACAAAAATGTAGGAGCTTTTACCCTTTTACTGTGGCTAGGGTGAAGCATAAGGTGCACAGGACACCTTTTAAAGCTCTTTGAGGCAGTCTAGAAATCTGTGCCATCTTTTAAAGGTGTCTTCCCTTCTCAAAGCAGCACATTTTCTTATGTCTTGTGCTACCATTTGCTTTGTATGAAAGTAGACTGTTTTGTCTTTCTCTGAAGCTGTTCTGGTTTTGTTGATACCAAATAAAATTAAAAGAATCCTTTCTGAGTTAGGTGATGTAGACTGAAATTCGTTACATGAGCAGTAATATAACTTTCATAGAAAGCTGCATTTGGGCATCTTCTAACTGAAACATTTCTTGTGTTCTGTCCTGCTTAATCTTTTAGCAGCATTTGGATGAAAAGGATGATTGACCTCAAATGTATGATGTATTACTTTCAGCTTGACCTTTTTGTACCACAATTACTGACTCACCTGAAGAGCAATGACTGATTGTATTGCACTGTGACAAAGTTTTTGCTAGCCTGACCTTTCAGTGGGTACAGAATTTTGGGTGCCAAAAGAATCAACAAGTGAGAGACTAAATTTGGTGTTCATAGTTAGTGTTCTTGATTAAAGATTTTTTACATTGCAATTAAATAATATTTTTGTATAAGTTTCATAACAGAAATGAAGGATGCAGTGATGTGTTATAATTACAGATAAAATCTGTAGACTGTATTTAGTTACATGTTAGGAAGCAGTGGACCCGTTGCCTAGAATTCCAGATTTCTTTTCTTGCCTTTGCTGGTAACTGCCACCTAGTGTGAGCAGTAATAGGAGAGATACCAAAAGTACACAAGGGGGAAAAGGTGAGTAAAACACATGCTGATTTAACCCTTAAGTTGCTGTCCTTTTTCTTTACCAGGACTCCTTTAGGTGTACATTGCCTTTGAAGACAGAGTAAACTCTAAAACAGACATAATGTTTGCTTAACAGTTGGAGTGCTGTGTTTTGCTGAGGTATATCTAAAAATGTGGTACTTAACAGCAAGGTTCAGAGATTTTTAGACTAATAACATGAGTGACTGGTGGTGATGTATTTGAAGACAATTGACCTTTTTGCTGTGAAAGATAAAGGTGACTTTCCTGTAAGTGCTTGTCTCAACAAAACCTTTCTATTGATGTTGAATTAATCTTTAGTGGCTTGCAAATGTCCCACTAAAGAATAATAGGACAATTTTAGCTTTTTTGTCATGAGTTACATTATAATTTTACCTCTTGTCCATCTTGACTCAATTTAGCAGCTTCATTTGCTTTCTTTAGAAAATGTAGTGGGGCTTCCATATTTGACTCGTTCAAGTCTATGAAGCATGCCCTTAGGCATGACTCTCAATATCATTTGAGAACAATATCTTAAATTATTATCTAATATACAGCTGGGCATATTGTCCTCAAATATTTTTCAGAATGATTGTTGGCACAGAACAAAACCAGATTAAGTGTTGTTCACAGTGGGTTGCTTCAAAGCTCTTTTGACTTTTTCAAAGTGTTTCTCTTATTTTTAAAGTCATCTACCCAATGAGAACAGAGGTAAATTTCACTAAATAAAACATTTCTTAAGACTTGCTTCTGGATGCAGTTGAATACCCTGAAACTTAGAGCAAGTATGTAAAGTTCTGATAGGGTGAGATACCCTGTAATGTATATCTTTGCATGAGCAATCTATTTCCATGAAACTCTTCTTGGGCAAGAGTTGATCTGACATCAAGGACTCTGAATGAAATTCTGAATGAAATGTAATCATCTTCAAAGATGGAAGTAGCAGGCAAAATATGACAATTTAGTAAATTTATGTTCATATGTTTTGAATAGGAAAGTATTTTTAAATTTTTTTCACAAGATTTTTAGTTTGGTAGATGCTATTTTAGAGGAAGAAATTGAAGTGCCTTAATAATGGAAAGCAAAAGGCTTTTCATAAGCTTTAGTACTGTAAATAATTTGGGTAATGGAAAAATATGAAAGCTTGGAGTACAGCAAAAAATGAAAGATCTTGTTAGCTTTTACCAGGCTTTATCTGTGCACAGATATTTGCTTGCACTCCCTGCATAACATTACACTTACATAAATATAGTGATGTAATAGTCTGTGGGCCATATCTCAGGCTGCCAAGGCAATTCACCTGGCCTGCACCCTGCTTTTGACCATCCAAGAATTTCTTGGCCTGGCAAAGGAATGAGCCACAGGCCAAATCAACATTCTAATGGCAGCTGCTTATTTTCAACTGCCATTTTGAGAGTGTTGGTCTCTCCCTGCCAAGACCAAAAGGAAGTTGGGAAGAGTTTTGTGATCTATGCAGTAAGTGCATTGCTTCTGAAAAGTATTATGCCTAATGTAATGTGTCATGATGGGAGACAAACTGCCATATATTACTCTGATCTCCATAAATGGCAAATTTAGCAGGAAGGTGGGTGCTCTGATAGAATGCTTTTATAACATTAAAACTGTTCACAATAAGGGAATGTACCTACACAGTACTCTAGGGGTGAGGAGAGGGTGGCGAATTTATACACATCTGACAGTGAAATAACTTAACATTAAAAATTTCCTGTTTAGACTAGAGTGTTATTCTGAACCAGATTTTTAGTCTGCTTCTAACCCACAGAAATCTATTTGAGTATCAGTGTCTGAAATGTACCATAAACTAGAAGCATTATTCTTAATCAGGATTGCAGAAAGATAGATGCCAAGGAAAGGACTGTTATGCTAATGAAGATGAGAAGAAACTTTAAGGCCAAGGAAGCGGCCACTGCCTTTCACCTAAATCCATGAGCCTAGCATGTTCTGTTGGACATACCTAGAGGCTGAAAGCCAGACAGCAGGGGGCACTAAACCACAGGGGTGGCAGTGAAATTTAGCCTGGGGGTGACATTGTTCACATATTGGAGTGACTGGAGAAACTGTGCACTGAAAAACAAACTTCTGTCTGGTACCTTGTAGCAGCATTTTTCCTCATGGCATGGAAGCCTGTATTTAAAATATGGAGCAGGTGGGGTGTTTTGTGGGTATTTTCAGCAGAAAATGCTAACTTAAATTTTTTTAAAGGGCTTTTTCAACAAATTTTGTTTTTCAGGAAGTGTTTGTGTGGCAAAGACAACAGTCAGAGCCAAGATAGCACTGCAGTCAGAAATAAAGTAATGGCTGATGAGGATATTAATCTAATTTCAAGCTGTGTCCAGGGTTCTGGAATATTCAGGGTCAAGTAATTTCTGCTGGAAACACTTTGTAATTTGTACAGGGAAGAATACTTCCAGGAAAAGACATGGGGAGAAACTCTAGCAGAGCGTGGTGCATAGGATCATCCTCCTTTGTGGAGGGCAGAGGCTGATGTCCTAGGTGATGCGAAAATTGAAGGAAGGCTGTTTCTCTGTGCATTTCATCTGGTTTAAACCCCCTTTCCCCAAAAGACTGAAAGTCTGATTTATGCTTCTGCTTAATGAGAAGTTTTAGAATATGAAATACATAGACATGACCTTGAGAGTTAATGTTTGACAGCATCCCCAGTTACTGTGAGGATTAGCATGAAAAATTACTTCTGAAATCCTCTGCAGTATTGTTTTTAAGCAGAAATTTGTTAATTGTCCAGACATACTTTTCATATCCACCTGGCTTGTAATATTGTACTTGATAACACATACTGAAACATTTGTCAGGCTTATTAGAATCTTGGTTTAAATCAATACAACTAAATATTTATAAGCCTTCTTGCAGATAAAATAAATGGTGCAATATGTGCACTGTAATACCATAGCTGCATTGTTGGTTATCAGTTCTCTCTGTGCTTGGAAGTGTGTGCATTTCTTGAACATGCTGTAACTCATCGCTATTCTATACTGGTGCAAATTCCTGAAAGTCAAGCAAGCATGCTTTTTAAACAGAATCCTTGGCAACAAGAAGAAAGGAAAAAACTCCAAAGGGCTTATTTTTCTGAAGATTGACAGAGGCTACAAGTTGAGGGGTGAATCAAGTAAGCTGGATAATGTCCAGAAAGTGAGATTAAGAAGAAAGAATCTTAGGCTCAGGCAGCAGAATGATAGAGTGATTTTTCTAGGACTTAATGGTGTGACACCAGTGAGCTTTTTAGTCCTATCTGCCAGTATACTTATTTCCTTTCTAACTTAAGTTCAGTTTGCTTTGCTTTTAATGCTGTCCCCAGCAAAAGAATGAGTCATCTCTTGCAAGTAGATCCATGTTCCAGAACAATGCAGGTTTTTATACATGAACTGAACAGTTTTCAAAGTCAGGAGAATGCAAAACAAACAAGTTCTTTAGTTGCAGCCAGATTCTTTGCTGATGCAAATAGGTAAAACTTCCACTGATTCCAATAGGGCTGTGTTGAGCCTTTACAATGCAGTAAGGTATGGGGGGGGGGGGGGGGCAGCTGTTACCATCCTATTTTCAGGTTTTGTTGTAAAGAAGTCTTGCAATATTTTCTCTTGAGTGGCTGTCATATTGCTTGCAACAGGCTTTAGATGCTGAATAAATGAAATTGTTTTAATTTTCCTCTGCTCGGTTAGTATTGTCAGCCTGGTCAATACTGCCAGCCATTTGAAATGAGGTTCTTCATTTGCTGGAGCATCCATGAAGTTCTAGATCACCAGAGCCCCAAGGAAAGCTCTATTTCCTGTATTTTTATTCCCAGGTCCAGCATACAGAGTCAGTAGCTAATATCAGCTCAGAAAAGATGGAACAGGAGATGTCCCAGCTCTAGGTCTGAAGAGAAAACAAATGTTAGATTTCTTACGCTCATGTTGGCTGCTTAGTCCTGTGTGGTAGACTGGCTGGAGCTAAAAATTTGCTGTTGACAAAGGAGGCACCATGTCATGATTGCCTGTGAAGGAGTTACTTTATCACTTTCTTCAGAAGGAATAAAAGCATTTGGAAGTAGGGAAAAGCTTATAGTAAATATGGTTACTTCTATTGAAAAATCAGGTGTCTAAAGTTCTTTTTTGGCTTTGCCAATACAGAAAATTTTATTCAGTCACATGATCATATCCTCCTATTCCCATATGTGCATCATTCAGGATATATAATGAATATAAGGAAACATGTCAAAATTAAAGGTATTGCTTGTAACTCACTTGAATAAATTTACAACCTAGAAATTTTTAAATTTTTTATTTTCACCTACAGAAAGGTAATAAATCCAAGAGTCTTCTAATTCTATAATGTTGCTTTACATATACTAATTTTATGGTTTTACTACATATAGTATTTTCCCTGTATTTTAGTTGAAAGCTAAAATGATGGGAAAAATGACAGTGGAGGAAACCCTCTTGCCCCCTCACATTTTTCTAGTGCAAAAGCACTTAAAGCAAGAAAATGGCAGTAGTTATATTTTTAGTAATGTTAACTTGTGTTTTCTTAAACATTTAATTGAATTTATTGATGAGTTTGAAGACCCCTATGTGATGGATGCTGTAAGGCAAAGAATGTTAATGAGTTCAGGCATTTGTACTCACAGCAATGTCTCCTGATCAGAAGCTGTTCTAGGCAAAGTAATCTTGGACCCAGCACTTCTGACAGTAGTCAACAGAAGCCGTCATTTCAGCACCTCTTAACACCTTTGGCTAAAGAAACTCCAGCACTGTGTAACTTATTCCCTCTTCTAGTCCATATAGAGCAATGTGAAGCAGAGGATACCATACTCTAGGTCACATTTCCAATTCTTTCCTACTGACAGGCACTGGAAGGAGTATTTATTTTTCTACGCTAGGCCGCCAGAACACTACAAAACAAATGGATTGCAGCAAAATGTCAGGCTCCTCTGGAGCAGATGTTCACCCTTGATTTCAAAGGAACCATTGTACCTTGTTCCTGCTGGAATATGGCCAACAACATTTGAAGTCTACATTGAACATACAGAGAAAGCCTGCCTCTCTGCACCAATTCCTTTTAGTCTGCTGCAGTATTGCATATTCTATGCTAACTCTGCTTAAAATGCATGCTTGTTGACATAGGGTGTTTCAGTTTCCTATTAGCACTGTGTAAATATCTGCAGTTAAGGCTTGTGGATCTGTAATATTATCAGTGAATGTTTTCCAGTTTCATATACAATGTAAAGGGAAGCCTGAAATTGGCTTTCATTGCAAGTGGTACATTTTGTGCTTTCCTTTAATTGCTCAGAGATGTGACCAAATGAAAACCCATTAAAAGGAAGGTAGGTTGGCCTGAGCTCTTTGAACAGGTGATGTGAAGTCTCATTGATTCTTTAAATCATAAAATAATTCAGGATGGAGGAAGGGACCTCTGGAGACTTAGTCCACCCTCTGCACAAAGGAGGGTCACCTAGAGTAGGTTGATATGGGCCACGTCCAGTCTGGTCCTTCATCTAAGGATGAAAACTTTACAATCTCTGAGCGACCTGTTCCAGTGTTTCATCACCCTAAGAATAAAAACTTTTTTTGTTTAAACAATTTCTAGCATTTCAGTTTGTATCCACTGCTTCATTCTTTCACTGGGTGCCACTGAGAAGAGTCTGGCTCAGACTCTTTACACCCTCCCATCGGATACTTATACACACAGAGGTCCTCCCTGATTGTTCTCTTCTCCAGGCTAAACAACTGCAGTGCTTTCAGCCTCTTGTATGGAAAACACTCCAATCCCTTAATCGCTTTCATTGGTCTTGCTCTGGTATGTCTATATCTGTCTTGTATCCAGGAAGCCAGAATTGTACACAGTGATGCAGATGGGGTCTCAGCAGTGCTGAGTGTAGGGAAAGAACTGCCTCCATCAGCCTTCTGTCTAATGCAACCCAAGATGTTGGGTTTTTTGCTGCACAGGTGCATTTCTGATTTCTGCTCAACTTGTTTTCTGTAAGGACCTCCATGTTCTTCCCTGCCATGCCACTTTTTCCAAATGTACCCCTGTGTGTTTGGGTACATGGGGTTATTGCTCCTCAGGTACAGGATTTTTGCACTTCCCTTGGAACATGTTGGTTTGTCAGGATTAGTCCTAAAAAGTACTTCTGCTGAAAACTGTTTTTCTTTGAACTTACATTAGGCTTCATTGGCAAAATGGCTTGGATTTGGATTGATGAGAATCAGAAAAATATATCATGGCCTTGCCAACTCTGAAACCTTAAATGAAAGCTTGTGGGTAAGTGGACTTATAAGCAGTCACTTTGTCCTAATTTTGCCACGCATTTGCCTATTACTTCCTAGAAAATGCAGTTTTCATGTAAGAGCTGGTAGTTTTGTACTAAGTGTCTCTTCCAGATGTTATTTGCTGAAACTTTTTGTGCAGTGCTGTAAGTGGGTAGCATTGGTGCTATGTATTGTTGGATTCTTGCCTTGACCTTGACAAAATCCATTCAAGCAATGATTTTTGCCTACTTCTTTCCAACCCGTATGGTGGGCTTTTGGCTTCTGCAAAGGTTGTATTTATCCAAACACCACCCTTAAAATTCCTTCCCCAAAACCCCCAATGTCCTCTTCAGGATATCTAAAATCAGTTTCTCATATAGGTTGTCTGCTTTCAGACAAAGCTTTGAACAACTAGAAATACACTTGTTGGGTATGCCCTAAGTACTCTTTCCTGTTATGATTGATTGCAAAGGTTAGTTTCCTGTGTTATATAGCATTTGAAATTATGTAACTTTATTAAAAGTTCCTCAAACTTTTGTATAATCATGTTTTCTTTCCAAGCTGCTAGTGGAATGATATATGTTGTATTTAGACTTTCCTTTGGAATAGCCTGGTTTTTTTCATGCAGTTGTTGGTCATGAGGTTAGGCTATGCTTCCAGTCTGAATTATTAGTTGGAATGTCACTGTTCTCCTATCTTCACTTGCCATATTTGTACTTAGGGCTGCTGAAATTGTTTTTGTGTACATGCATCTATAGAGGGTTTTTCCCATTTTACTAATGGTACAGGGTAGTGTTTCATTTGCCTAGTATAAAAAAAGTTGCTTTATAGTCATAAGTGAAAGCATTATTTGCTGTATGTCATCACAAGAGCATCTATAGTATCAAAATGAAGTTAAGAGTTTAAAAGCCAGCTAGTTAAGCAGGTAGTATTTGCTACAATGTGTATTTGTTGCAATGACAGATTAGCACAGCAATATTGAGTAGTTGGAGAAGACTTTCTATGGCTGCATTGCTATTAATAAATGAGATGGCTGTTCTTATCTAGGACCCTAAATTCTTTTCAATGGGTTACACATTGACAAAAGTATGAAGAGTTTGGTTAAGTAGCTGTTCCTGTGGAAAAACTTGCTGATCATAAAAAGTGCAGCCCCATTTACTGCAGTCCAACAAAAAAAATCTGTAAAACACTGAACAAGCTGCAAATAATTTAATTGTTATGTGGCTCTCGCCTGCAGACAACCATGGTCTCATACCTTTGTGAATGCATCTTTTCTAGGTACTCTGAAGTCAAAAATACCAATGGTACCAAGAATATTGAAACGTTCAAGCAGTGGTTTAGATGCAGAGGAAGAAGCTTTCACATTTTTAACAAGCTAATGGGCTATATTTACTTCAGTTATAAGTGTATTTACAGCATAAGGCTTACTGTGATGATTTTTTAAAGTGGACTAACTTAAAGGTGATGTGCTTTGAAGTTAAGGATATGTAGTGCCATCCCTCTTGATCTGTGGTTGCAGAAATGTTTGTTACAGTGCAACAAGGTTGATAGTGAACAGAGGTGATGGCAGGGGTCTCTTTTAGCATGTCTCAGGGGCTTGCCAAAGATGACTGCATGCATTCCCCACCATGCTTGTGGGTACTAGAAAGGCTCACTGCTCCTGGTGCTTGGCAGGGCAGTGCAGTGAGGCAGCACTGACCGCTTGCAGGGCCTCTTTGATACAGTTGTACACTGCAGTGTCCTGAACTCTCATTCCATTAGGCATGCTCAGTTGCCCCTTAGCAAAGGCACCTATGTTCCACTCTTTCCAAAGGATTCTGCTTTCGTCTGTGTAAGGGATACAAACATAATGGCTCACACAAGAAATAAGGAAGTATGTAAAAAGCAAAAAAAACCCATAAGATGTCAAACCCTAGAAGATGATGCACCTGGATGTGTACATTGCAGTAAAAAATGAGTTATATCCAACAGTGTCTTTAGTGCCTAGCTTGTTTGCTTGTCTCTCTTATTGAACCTGAATAGCCACTGCATTGCATTAGATTTCCCATTCAATATCATTTGACTTGATCTAAGTCAATACTTCTGCCATAATTTGTGCATTTCTTAAACTAGCATTTGAAAGTAATTTCATATGGATGGGTGATTTATGTTGATAGCTTAATGACTTCTCATGATTAAATTAGTGAATTTATTATGCAATGAAATAAGGAATATAATGTGAATACTGAAGTGTCACAGTTGAATTCTACTTTTGCTGAAGAGCAGGCTTTGTAATAGAGTACACAATTTTGTGGAGAGCAATGCCCAGGGCTGCCCTGCATTCTGTGCAGTGTCATCAGTATTTCTTATTTCACAGCTATAAAGTCTGCTTTTTATCTTGGCAAATAAACACTTGGCTGGCTTTCATTACTTAAGTTTATCACAGCCCTTAAGCTTTTGCATAAATCATTAAGATTAATTTTTAATGTAACCTAGATAAACAGAATCTCATTGTACATTGTGAGAAATTTCAAGTTAACTTCCTGTTTCATGAATACCTGTATTCATAAGCTACACGAATATAACATTGATGCTTGTCACACTCATTGCTTTCATGTTTTCAAAGACAAGTTTGGAAAGGTATGCATGAGAAACCTACTGCTGAGACCTGGGGTAGCAAGTTTCCCATAGCATTCCTAGAATAACAGAGGAAGAAATATGCAAATCACTTCAAACCCAGACACTTTGAGCACAGCTTACAAATTAGTCTTTTCGGCATAAATCCTTGTTCAATAGCTTAATTATTCAACTGTAGTTTTGCAGTCCTGCTACAAAAGGAAGGAATTTCAAGCACATTGTTTGTGAGCTGCTTACAAGCCCTCCCCTATGAACCTTGGACCTTTTTCTTAACTGCTGCAAAGCAGGCTGAGAACATACCACAGGGCAGTATGCTGGAATAGTTTTTAAATGTTAATGAATAATATGATCACTTTATTAGAGAACCCTTCTGTGATGCGTTTCCAGGCACTGTACAGGAATGTATTTGTGCACACAATATTTTATTTACTTATGAGAACAAATCACTTTTCTGATATCCTTTGACCTTCTTTTTTCCCCTTTTCAACTTTTAAAGTTGTTGATATAAAACTTTTGTGAAACAGGGCAGGGTAACTGGCAAAGAACAGTGTTTTGATGTCTACTATAAGTATTTTTAAAAAGCCATGACCTATTCTATACCCAAATGATTAAGGAGACCCTTTCTGCGCAGCAGCATTAATCACTCCTTCAATTATGTCCCTGTACTGCTTTCAGAGCTCTGATATCTAATTTCTTCATCTCATATTACATGTGACAGGAATGAAAAGTGGCTGTAATATTAAGTGGGCACTACTTCCCATTTTAGTTCATGGGATATATAAAAACACAACTGTATTTGTATCTGGCATTAAAAATCTGGGTTAACAGTCTCATGGAGAGGATGCAACAAAATTGATGGGAATAATTCAGGTGTTTTTCCTTAAAACAGGTTGGCAACTTGAAAAAAATGTGCTGTAAATTAAAACTGCTCATCCAAGCAGCTGTAAATTGCATGACTAGCACTTAGTAAATGACTTCCTGTGGACCTCGCTGACCTTGTCAATATTGTGAGGAGCATGGTGTCAGATGGAGAGAAATTGCTTTTGAATAGTTGCTCTAAGAATGTACAAACAGGCATCTCTAACAGGAGGCATGAGATAATTTACAAACATGTAAGAAGTTTTAGAACACAGGAAAAAAACCATTAAAAAACCTCTGTATATTTGCTGTTCCTGATTCACAGCTTTCTTGCTTGTCTTGTGTTTAAGGCTATAGCTTGAAGAATCATTTTTAAAACAATCTCAGCTTGTTTGGAGGGAAGGGTATTAGCCGTCATATTTATGTAAGAGCTTCCAGTTGTCAACTTAATTGGGCTAACATGCAAAAGTAATAAGGTGCTCCTACCCCAAGGTTTTACTCTTGATGTAAGGTCAACTTAAAGCCAAGTTCAGGTTTTCTGGGAATCCAGATCATGTGTGTGTAATGGTTACAGTCAGCAACAGTGGTGAAATGTGCTGCTCTGCAGCAGCTTCTTTTTTTGTACTTGTTTAACTTATAGTAAAAATTACCTATTGAAAAGATACTATTTCAAGGGATACCACTCACTCTAGTTTTAAATCCTAGATTCTGTGAAATTTATCTTTTTTTTTCTGATAACTACTTGTAGCAAAAATCATCCAGGTGACTTAACAGACAATTAAAAGAAGATTTGAACCCCTTTATTTTTAAGTTTGTGAATAGTTTGTCTTCCTCCCTCATTTTTTATTTTTTTGCAATTCATCTCTGACTTGTTCTACAAGGTAGACAAGTTATAGAACTGTATTGTGAATTGTCTTACTTCTTGATAGAAGTGATTTTCTTTGCAATTTAAAGGATTTGCTGTCTCTTCTCTATTGTTTCCTGAGTATCTACAGGAATTATTTGGAGGTTAAAACAGTGTAGCTCAAAGAAGCACCATTTGCTTCAGACAGTTTTGCTATGTGCTTATATATGTCCAACAGTTCTAACTTAGGTAAACCAGTGTGCTGCTTTTGCACACCTTAAAGTGTTCTTGGAGTCAAGGACTATAGAACTTGCCCTCTGGATCTTTTGCAGATTTCTTGAAATTTCAAATTTGAACCCTTCAACCAGCACTAAAACTATGGTAATGCCCAGAGTTTAAGGTTGTCAGGTGCTATATAAATTCAGATACTGTCTATGCTAAAGGACTTAAAACTGAATCCACACAATACCCAATTGCCTGTAACAGACGTTTCAATGGAACAAGAGAGAATGGAGAAAATAGCAATACAGTAATCTGCTAGGGAAGCTGTTAAGGCTACAAATGTCATGGTCAGTTAATTTTCAATGCAGGTGGCAAAAATCTCATAGAAGAACTGATCTGAAAAACTAGTGAGATTCTAGGTTGTTGATTCCTGATTTCATGCACAAATGCAGCTGATAATATGCAGTACATTTTACCTGCAAATGCCCAAGTTTTCTCTCAAATTAAAAACAAGTTTCACCTCCGCCTATAGGATAGGGAAAAATCATAGAAGTGTAGTAAAATAGCCTGCCCAGGTTTACACTGTAGGGGAACATCAAAGGATAGAATTGCTTCTGATTTGCTTACTGACTATTTGCAATGTGCTTTGCTCTTGCTCTCAGCTGCAGTCAAACTAAGAATATGGGTCTCCTACTGACATTGCTTGGGACAAAAGCATTAAACCAAAATTATTCACCACTGCTCCCTTCAATCCATGTCCTCTTAAATACAGAAATTTGTCTTGAAATCTAAGTCCAAAAATATTCCACTACCTATGCTGCAAATTCAAAACAACTTATTACCATGTGTGAATCAATTTCATAACTTGCTTTGAAGAGCAGTGTAAAGTCTAGATTCCAATACCAGTGTTCCTACATTGGGGACTTCCCTATTTGGTGTTCAGACCTGCCTGCTTCTACAAATAAACACAAGAATTCAGAAAGGAAAAACAGGTCAAAGGCATTTTAGTAAGGCATAGATCCTCATGGCAGCAAGTGAAGTAAGCAGATAGAAGAGACACTTAACTGAATCAGGAGATAAATTCTCAGATACTTTGTCAGTTGTCAAAAAAGTCTCAAGTGCTTGCAGCTTTCTGTTTTTTTTGCATAATTTTAATGAATCAGCCACTAGAAAATCATATGATAAAATAGTTTGTGGGCAGTCTTGGGGAAGGTTAAGGCTGTGTCTTAGGAGTAATAAGCCATGTTTGTCAGGTATGTCACTACCATCATAGGGATGTAGCTCTGAATTGTGCAGGAATTGCTCTATTATAAAGCTGTTAAAATGCAGTTGGGTCCATATGTTATTCCTTATGTTATTTAGTCAAAATTCTGGTAAATTCAGTAGCAGCAGCAGCAGCAGGCTTATGAGTAGTGATTGCAGTACACATACCAGATTCTATAAGGCTTTGGGCTTGGCTTTTTCTTAGCTGCAGCTGAATAAAATGATTCATTTTATGTGTAAGAAATGTTCAGTTATTAAGGATATGAATTTAGAATTTCTTTGTAATTCTAATTTAGCTCAACGAAATGAGTTGTGCCTGCTAGGTAGCCCTGATCCTGAACCAGTTGCAGGATCAGTCTTTAAACGTTAGGGTTAAACGTTTCCTTTAAGGAGCTTCGGACTTCATGAGCTACTTATGGGTTTCTATCTATTGCTAATTAGAAACCAGCTGGTTCGTTTGTGTTTTGCAGAAAGTTAATGCTGACATCTAGTGGTGGTGTTTTGCATGTACAAAAACCTGACAAATTTGATTGCTTGATGGGTAAGTGTGACTACTAACCTGATACTAAGATGCTGCCTTTTCAAACTCTAATAATGTGACATTTCCTCTTATAAAGAGCTTTATTGTGGGGGGGAAATAGCACCAACATCAATCCTATGCTTTTCAAATTATTTTACTATCTTATGTAGAAAAGATAAATTGGTGATTTAATGCATTTCCCCGAACTTTCTTATAATTAAAATAACCTAAAATACAATATTTCTCATAGTTCTGTTATTAGGTCAATTGCTAAATAATGCAGTGCAAAAACATTTTTAAAATATTCTGGATATATTCGTATCTATTTTTATTTCAACTATTAGCTGTAATAAAGCAGTGACTAATAGTCACAGGTCTCAAAAGCTAAGATAATTTCAATGAACCTATTCAGTATTTACTTAAGTATTGGGCCATGTACTACTATATATGATAAAATCTGCTGTCTTTTCTGCCTCCTATGGTTTCTCCAAATGAAAACTTCATTTTTCTGTTTCAGTGCTTTTAATTGAAAGGTTTCTTCAATACTGTTAACACAAGGAATTAAATCAGAAGAGATACCTAGTATTTACTGTCTGTTTACAAAGTACAGTAAGGGAGATCATTTCCAAAGGAGATATTTCAGCTGTTTAGTTTGGGGGATACAAATAACTGTTTTGAGACATTTTGGCTGATTCTGTATATACATTCATGTGTTTTCATTATAGGTACAGATATGAGGCAGATAGATTAAAGGTGCTGAACTTCACTTGAAGAGAAATGAATTTGACTTATGGTCATGTTTAGGTAGAGAGATGACTCTTCTTTTACAGAGGATTTCCCAGTGTGGTCAGGAGCAGCCTGGCACAAAGAGTATCTTACAACACTGAACTTGTGTGGTGTAATTAAAAGGGAAAGTCAATGTGAGGTCACTTTTAGGCAACCTGGCATATCTGCTTTACTTCCCCATATGCATTATACCTTATGCTTGACATAAGCCATCCATGCTGAACTGAAGTAGGTTACTTAAATACACTGAAGCTTCATTTCTCACCTAAATTCCTGGATGTCCAAATAGTTGGAGCTATTAGCTAGACAGATGAATGCCATCGTAGAATTATAATTGTGGACTCAAACCTTGGACAATTAATAAGAAATTCCTGACAGGTTTTGCTTACTGGATTGGCCACTATTAGAGCAAAGACCTAAAATGCTCCTACTGCCCAAAATAAAACCTTTGGAAGCTCAGCATGTTGTAATTTTAAAGTGTCAGTATTGCATGCAATTAGTGTCCAGAATCCCATTTTCACATATGTACTTGATCAGAACCAGTATAAACGTGGGACACCAGCACTGCAAAGAAATTGTACAGAGGTGAAGGTACAGAAAAAGGCAGTATTCCAAAGGTAGGGGGCCCAAGGAAGCTACAACACAGGTTGGGTGTTTTGGCTAAATACCTGTTCTGGGGTTACTTTCCTTACCTTCAGTACTTGCGTTGTCTTATGTAAGAGCAATGAGCTGCAGGCTGGTGAAACCCACCACGTTCTTAAATCTTTCAGTATGGAAGACACATGCAGAACCAGCTACTTCAGAGGCTTCTAGACAGTCCAGAATACATGGCTTGTGAAGCTCCATTTTTTTTACTGTGATATTGCTTCTATGGACTGTGATGCTATAATGCTAATATGACTGTTTTTTCCATAACTTTTTAATGCTCTTCTCATAATTTTGTATTGCTCCTTACCTTTGCTTTCTCCTTAAGCAACTCCCAAATGAGTGGCCCTGCTTTCATCACCAAATAGCCAGAAGACAGAATTGAAACCCTAAAAAAACCCCCTACCTAAATCTGTGGATTGAGAACTTTTTTTTGGGCTATCGTCACATCCAGGAAAATATCAGAGTGCTAGTTTTTACTTGTTGACCAAATGACAAGAAGTCTATAAACTTGTCTTTAAAAGACAAGCTTAGACTGACCATGATTTGAATAACTAATACAACCAATAGGCTAACATGTTTACATTTTCTTTTATGGAGAAAAAGCAGTATAGGGATGGTTATGCAAATGTCAAAAATATGAACTTTTATGTTCTCAGTCATGTTCAAATATGTTGAGATGGAATTCGGAACCCACAGAAAGATTTCTGCATCTGAAGAGAATGGAAAACGAGCTGTTGTGGTTTAACCCCAGCCAGCAAGTACCACACAGCTGCTCACTTACTTTCCCTACCCAGTCGGATGGGGGAGAGAATCGGGGAAAAAAACATAAAACTCGTAAAACTCTCTTATCGTGAGATAAGAACAGTTTAATAGAACAGAAATGAAGAAAATAATAATGATAGTAATAACAATACTAAAATGACAATAATAAAAGGATTGGAATATACGAAACAAGTGATACACAATGCAACTGCTCACCACTTGCCAACTGATGCCCAGTTAGTTTCTGAGCAGTGATCCTCCCAGCCCCACTGCCCCCAGTTTATATACTAGGCGTGATGTCACATGGTATGGAATACCTCTTTGGCCAGTTTGGGTCAGCTGCCCTGGCTGTGTCCCCTCCCAACTTCTTGTGCCCCTCCAGCCTTCTTGCTGGCTGTGCCTGAGAAGCTGAAAAATCCCTGACTTAGTCTAAACACTGTGTAACAACAACTGAAGGCATCAATGTGTTACCAACATTCTTCTCATGCTGAACCCAAAACATAGCACTATAACCAGCTACTAGGAAGAAAATTAACTCTATCCCAGCCAAAACCAGGACACTAGCTAAAGCTACTGGTAAAGATTTGATACAGAAATGGTTACTTTGTCTTGTGGTATGCAGACCTTTTAGTCCTGAATTTATATTTTGGAGAGAGATTTCTGGTGTAGGCCTAAGATGATTTGATTGTATATATTGAGATTTTTTTCATATAAACTTGGAGAGATACGGATGTGTTTCTTAAAAATCCAAGTCTAAAATGGGTTACCCCTGTTCCAGACTACAGTCATATTTAGCTCTGCCTGAGGTCTTTAATATCAAGAAGAAACAGTAATACAAGTAACTTGTAATAAAATGAAATTCCTAAAGAGTTGATGGAAATTACGCCCTTGGAGGCCAAATTTTTACCCACTCAATTTTTATTCAAACTCAGAACTACTTTTTGGGTTTTATCTTTTACAGTTTTCAAAACAGTTTTCAAATTGGATTGCCCCCTTGCTATATATACACACACCGTGAGTATAAAGTTGGTAACTATGAATATATGCACAGGCATATTTGGCTAGATATTTACATATAGTTCTAAAATCTGACATTCTTCTGAAAAAATAGTTTTCATTTTAAGTCAGAATTTATGTATTTTTTTAAAATTAATACCTTAATCTTTGTTCTGTTGAGCAACCCAGCAATTCAGATTTCATCCAATTTCAAGACCTCATGTGTATAAGCATGTGGTATAATATCTGTAAGCCACAAGAAGGCTATCCTGCACAGGAGTCAATATCTTGTTCCATGTGACACTTTTCTAATATATTTTCAAACAGTTCAAAATAACTTTCAACATATGATATACTTGTGTAATCAGTGCTACAGCTGGGTGGAAGCTTTTTACAAACTGAATGATTTTCAAACACATCTTTAAACACTTGCAGACAGCCTGGGTTTGTAGTAAATCAAGGGTTGATTTAAGGATTCTTACTGTATCAGACATTTGTGAACAGTTGAAAGTATTGTGCAAGACTTAAGCTCCTTTAAGTAAAGTTCATACAACACACTGCCATACTGACTAGTTGCCAACACAACTTAAAGCTCAAACTTTAAGCAAAACCCCCAAACTTAATTCTCTGCTTACAAATGTTTTTACCAGTGAGCTTTAATATTCACTGGAAGGCATGTAAGGCAGTCACTGAGAGCTAAGGAATCTGAGGCCTCCTTCCTTCAGTTTCTGGGTCTTAACACCTGTATACTGAATTGATTTCAGGCTATGGGATCTTCTTGTTTCACTTTGGAGAGGAATGTTTTAGTTTTAACTGAACATTAGGGCTTTTTCCTTTATCTTGAAGCACTATAGATTTGTTACTCCTGGTGTTCAGACAGGATGCACCGCTTTCATTGTTAAGCATGCTCAGGTATCAGGCTGGGGTATATACCATTCCTGTGCTCCATGTGGTAAGATGATTGGCTTTTTTACCCTTCTTTGCCCTTTACAGGTTATAGACAGTCCCAAAACAAATTTTCCTATTGCAGGAAGCCACCACTGTTGATGTTCTCACTCCTGTACTTTTCCTGTGTAATATTATTTCATTTGTCAATGTGTGCTACAGGTTTCAAGTTCATTACACTGGGTAGTGTTCAGTGGTCTGTGACAGTGGCCTGTGCAGATCCTTCTGATCTAGACTGGTTTTGAAGTGTCTGTAAAAGCAGGAAGCAGGTCTCAGGGACACAGGCTGTCACTTACAGTTTTATTTGGCTGTGTTGCTTGGCAGCATTCTCTGCAGAATGAAAAATCATCTCTTGCAGAATCTTTCTAGCTGTCAGTATCTTTTAAAATTAACAATAATCAGCAATTGGTTGCATAATACAAAATTTCAAATAGATATTAAAAACTCATGAGAAACATTTAAATAGTCCCTGTGGTGTCTTTCATTGTCAAGTAATTTTGCATCCTCCTTGTGTTATTAGCAGTGAATGATAAATCCTTCTAGTAAATTAGGTCAGAATTCAGCCAATGTAACCTGCTGTAGGGAAAGATGACAGTCTTTAATAGGATTTTTCTATATGGTCTATTCTGATCCCTGGTCCTTATGCTTCTTAGGTTTCTGTCTGCCTGGGGTAAAGTCTCATTACTGCAGAAAGGACCCTTATATTAAGTGTACACTTTCTATTTCTTTTTCCATTGTTTGCATAGATGCATAACACACCAGAAGATTTTTTTGTCTTCTCCGCCCATTAATATTATCCTCAAGTACCCCCTGATACTTGCGAGTGTAGAAACCCAACTGATAACCAGTTTCCAATGTTACAGGCATGTTGGTTTAGTTGTGCTGAACAGAGTGGTGACCCATACTTCCTTAACATTCTTCTGCAGTTTTAACTTTTCCTTATGCAAATGAGTCTGAATATCATACTACTATTCTGCTAAATTCCCCACTGGCTCAAAATTATGGCCAAGTGACTGGGGCGTAATGTAATTAAATCCCCTTATCAGTATGGCTAATGAAGAGCAGCACAGCTATTACCATGCATGGGATCATATCATTTGTGCACAAATGCCTATATGTATTTGCAAACAAATTTTTCCAAATGTATTTTGTATGCTCAAAGCATTAAGATGTAGGCAAAAAGAAGTTGGCCTCAGGGAATGCATTTTGTGCAATATAGAAAAAAATTGTAGTCTAATTTCAAGCCATTGAATCAGGCCCAATGCTTTACATTTTGTTTATAAAATGTTTTCTTGGATTTCAGATTTTTGTAGATATAATTGATGTCTAAAATAGTCATACTTCCAATACTTAAAACTTGCTTTACAAATTAAATGAAATTGGAAATGTGTATCAACTGTTAAACCTAGTATTTTTTTGGCTAGTTACAATAAGACATACTTCTCTATTTTTTGTGCCTTAGTTCTGGCTAGGAGAAGGAATTGAAAGATACTGTTCCACACTTTATTTATAGATAAAAGCTTTCACAATCTTAATCATTGAATAGCAACAGATGTTTAAGCTCTGCAGATGAATTTAGTAGCAATCTAATGCACTGGTGTTGGGATTCAGTCCTCAGATTTTAATCTAACAAGATGATAGTTAAAGCCTGATAGCAGTTATGATTGACCTTTCTTGTTTTTCTTCTCTGTAAATGTTTTCCTAACTTTCACTGTTCCTTTTGTAAGGGGTGGGGGCTACATAATGGTACTATTGACAATGGGCCTAAAAGAGCTGTTGATTGGATTCAAATGGCTGTTGTGTTCACTCCAATTCAGAATGAAAAATCGAAATTGAAACCACCTGTAGAACAGAAGTTTTGTTTCAGGAGCATTGAATCATGTTACTTCATCATATACTTTTATTCAGCTTTGTCATTTTTGTGTTATATTCATTACATTTAAAATATATGGGTCATGTTTACCATTCTTCCTCAAAAGCTTTGTCCAAGTAGTTGTTCCCCTAAAACATTTGGTTTTCTAAAGACTGTTAAAATTTCTTTGGCTATCCTGCAAACTGAAAGCTGTAGCTGCTGAAAGCAACATAATACAATTTTAGTTAATCTAAGACAAAATAAAAAGAATCCTGTTGGGAGCAATGCATAACTAGCCTTGGATCCTTCACAACAAAACAAAGCATTGCCAAAAATCCCATGTGATTAGGCAGAATATACAGAAGCAGGATCATTTGTCTGAGGTCCACTGGCACCACGTAAGCAGGGATATTTCTGGAAGGCTCACAATGAATATTCACTGCATTTAAAAGCATGTTTGTGATTTGTTTGGTACGTAGTAAGTGAAGTTAGATGCAGCAATTTGTGTATATGGCTGTTGTGATACACCTTAGAAACTTTTAATACCTGGCAGCTGATGGGATCTCCTTTCATACCACTTAAATTTGGTAGGGTTGAAAACTTTTTTGTTTTGGTGAGGGGAAAAAAATCTAAGGAATAAATTATTGCCACTGTTTCCACAGTTTCATGAGACAATAGAGAATAGGTGTGGACAAGAGGTGTACAAAGGGCTATTGTAAAGAAGTAATTTTGGGTTTGAAGTCAGTTGTCAGCACAGCCAAATACTTCTTGGGGATGGGGAAGAAAAAAAGGTGGACTATGTGGGTGTGTTTGCATGTTTATTCACTTTTGTGCATCTTGCCTTCTGTGAGCTCAAAGTGAATCTGAGCATTTAGGGCTTTAGGTTACAATGACTACTGAGGAAAAGATGCAATGCAAAAAGATACTGGATATAACTGACTAGGGATTTTAGTATGTGGAAAGATCAAATGCAGCTGTGATTGTTTTAAATACAGCTTACCTTTAGAAGCTAGAGATTACATTGCCTTCAAAGGCATAGTCTTTAGAGGGAAAATATTTCTGAGAGTGGTAGACTTGTACTACTGTTTGCTATCTGTGTTGCAAGCATGAGTGTACATCAAATGCTGGTATTTCTAGTTTATCATTCAAGTTTGCCGTGTTCACGGTGAAATCACTTGGTGTCGGGGCAATTGTATATGATCTGCATTGAGATGTAGATTTTTTTCTGTTGGAAATACACTGTGAAAACAAACATGAAAATGTGCCAGAAAAAGGGGGAACAGCAAAAAAGGAAGGGATTCTGAAACCAGACGATTAAATACTGTGGGGAGATGCTGGGAAATAAACTACTACAATGAAAAATGTTTAATATCCATGCTTAATTGAGAAAGCTAGGTAAGAACAAGATTTTCAGAAGGCTGTCACCCTCTCTTTCTGGGGAAAGCTCTTAAAGGTAGAAATTGCCAAAAAAAAAAGTTTCCATAACATGAGAATATCCAAGTCCTAAATTCCAGCCTTTTTACTACTTCAGTATGTAAAAAGCTAAAACATTTAATAGCAAAATATATATACACATAAATCCAGTGGTGCAAACATGAAACATTGTGATACCTCTTTAAAAAGATGTTGAAATAATGAAGTATTTTGTCTCTAACCCTGACTAAAAGATTAACTTAGAAGTGACTGACCTCTCATTTCTCTAGCTCCAGGGTTCTCTCTTTGGGATTAGAATTCCCTGGATGGTAGGTAAAAGCATTAACACAGCACATGTACTGGTAACGACTCATCCTTGTTCTTGCTGGAGCAGTAGAAAGAGGCAGAGAAAAGGGTTGCAAAGGCTGCCTTTGTAGCTGTCCCAATATAGAGGGAAGAGGTGGTTTTCAACAGGAATCCACCCTAGAGTTGAATTCTTAGTTCTCTAAATTGTCTCCTGGTTAGGCTATGTAAAGCATAACTGTACTGAGGTGAGCTTTTGTGAATGCTCTTACTGTGCCAGAATTTTTCAGATAATGTGACTTGTTCTGCAGTTGATCTTTACAGTCAGTGCAACACATCAGGAAAGTGTACACCGCAGTGTCAAAGCTGGTGAGCAAATGCTAGAGTTTATCTATGCATGTCCACTGGCATTTTTCGTGTTATTTCCAGGTAACAAACAGTTTAGCCAGAGCCACTGCTCATGGCTGGCTACTGGATAGCTTAAATCCCAAACAATGGCTGGAGATCTCGGCTACCTGCCCAGGTCATGTTTTCAGCTAGGAATAAAAAAAGAAATGCATGGAAGCAAATTCTCCTGTCTTTAGGCACCCAGAGGTTTGGGAGAATGCAAATGAACATAGTCTGCCTTACCATTGATCTGCATGTCAGTCCTCAGATACCCTTTCCCACTTCTGTGTCCACAAAAAGCTAATGTTGTAATTCAATTTTTACAATGTGTAAATTGGCAGTTATGAGTGAGCAGCCTTAAAGGAACTGTTGCACCCAGAAGGCACCTGACCTGTTAGGATATTCAACAGCACAGTTAAACTTAGCTGAATTCATGTAATGACAACACAGAAGAAGCATCTATTCTCCTGTCTCAGGAGGTAGATACAAGCTAACTGTCTGCCACACTATCCTCCCTTCTAGTTGCCTCGATGTTGCAGCATGTCCCTTGTCAAGACTTGCTTCAGATCTTAACTGTTTGGCTCTGCTCTTTCCTGGTTGCTTTCTCCTGGTAGCTAGGCTTGCTTCCAGACATATTTAAATTCTGTTTGCATGAACCCATTCATTGCAGCATGGGATGTCTGAATCCAACCACAACATGTGGTGCTTTCACCATTCAAGTGGCTTATGGTCATGGGAAGTGCCTGTGTGTGTTCTGTCATTCTGGGTCTTCCCCGGATGCTTGCAGTCTGACTTGTGGTTTACAAAAATGCTGAGGTCCAGTTAGCTGTGTGCGAAGTTAATACACTTGTTTGTATATGAAGATCAGGTTAAGATCAGTAGACTTCCTCTTTGCTTTTTTCTAGGCTAAGTTTTGGTGGCATGTTTGCTGTGGGAGTGTTATGTGAGATACTGCACTTACATCCCTACCCTTCTGTGGTTATAGCCTGGATAAGCTTGAACTAGGTCTGTGCAGCAACTGGTTATGCTGCTGTTAAATATATGTGTGAAATGGCGACATCTCCAGAATTGCATCTGACTGCCTTTTGTCACTATTCAGAACCAACTCACTCAAACTGCTTTCCTTGACCACAATGTGGGAGCATTGCCTAGTTTTTACACTGTTTTTTTCTTAAATTATTCTCTGGACATGTGGATTGCCTGACTTTCCCCTCCATTATGAGTTTGCCATGTTCTTTCCAGCACCTGAAAACATAAGTATAGTTTAAACTAAGCTACAGTGGAGTTATGGCAGCTTGAGAGCCCGATGTGATTTCACACCACGGAAATAGGCACAGATGTGTCCACTTTGTCCTCTGCCTCAGAAATACTGTACTTGCTGAACCTGCACTGGTGGTGTATGCCCTAGAGTCTACCTTGCACAGTAGTACCTGCTGGTTCTCGTAAATCATGCTGCAAAATGTCTACAAGAGCTTTGTTGCTTTGAAATTTTCTGTAGTAAAAGAAATGTTCTTACACCCAGTGCAAGTGCTCCACAAGAGTGGAGCTTTTGAGTACCCTTGTGCTGTTGTCTCCCTGAGCCACTGACATTATTCTAAGGCTAGAGTGTTGGAAAGGCATTACTGATAAAATGGCAGCTTCATCAGCATCAGGTGGTTTTCTTCCATTATGCCTGATACAACTCCAGCTTCCTGGTAGTCCCCTATGTCTGTAGGGAAGAGAGGATTGAGGGGGGATAAAATTGTAAGGTGAGACCAAAGAGCATGCTTTATCTGTAGTATGAGTATGATGGAGGGTGAGATAAGAGGCAAAATACCTGACAGTATTGCTATGCTGGAATAATGATCTGCCAAGGTTGTTAATTATTATGCTGTTTTACCATCAGTGTGATTTCTTCTGTTCTAAAGCAGCAGAGTTGTGAAATGCAAAGGGAAAAGCCTCCTCAGAGTAACTTAATGCGACTTCGAGTGGCTGTGCTTACGATCAAAAGACCTTATCCGGTGCAGAAGCACACAGGGCGGCATGGAACAGAAATTTACTCTTCCCCTAGGAAGACAGAAGGGAGGATCAAGGTTTAACTGTGAAACGGGAACGAAACAGGCTCTAGAGCCTTTCAGCTCCGAAGGAGCTTGGTTCTGGTCTCGGTTTCAGTGTCCTAACTCCAAGAATAAATATTAATTTATATTAGGCGATTGCTGAAAGAATTCGGAGAGCAGGAGTAGGAAGTAAGGGCCCTAACCTCTTTGGTAGCCAGCCTACCTCCCTGGGCTCCACGGCAAATCTGTCAGTAGTCCTGGATTTAACGGGATATAGGGCAGAAATCAGCACAGTCTCCCTCCTTCCCCAGAGCTCCTGGTCGGCAGGCGGTTAACACATTGCTGCAGGCTGTAATTTCAAACACTTTGAATGAAGAGTCTATGTCCTTCTTACGAAGAGCCGAGTTTACTCTTTTTCTGGGCGAGTCTGCAGCTACCCGCTCTGCACTCGAGAGGGACAGCGCCACTACCTAAGAACGTAAGGTGAACTCGGTGGTGTTGGTGTGTCCTAAGCACGGCTGGATGAGCCCCGCAGAGGATTCGCCGTTGCCAGCGCAGTGGAAGCAGTGGCTCCTTTTGGCACGTCCAGAAGCTCGTGCTGGGGCAGTCCTCCCCAGGAGACTGGTGGTCAGGTCCCCGGGACACCAGGGGCGTGCGAACTCACCAACAGTATGAGAAGGGCACACATCTGAAAGCTGTACCTAAAACTTCTACTTGGACTCCGGAAAACGATTTCTTTCCAATACAGTAGAAAATACGCGATTATCTCTCTTAAAAACGTAGTATATTGCTCCCTCTCGTAAACAAGTTCCCTTTTGAAAAGGGATGCTTTACGTGGCTCTGTAGGAACCTACGGGTGCTTTGTTTCTACGTTAAGCGAGTAATCTGTCGGTCAGCCTATCCGCCTTTGGGATGCGTCCTGGAGGATTTTCAGACACACTGGAATTGGCTAGGAATAAACCGTAACTGTGTTATAAGCAGGACTGGGGGATGCTGCGTGCTGCAACGGGTTTCCGTGGGGAAAACCCTAGCGCCAGCCCGCCGCCCAGCTCAGGAGCCCCCTCCGCCCCCGGCACCCGGCGGACGCTCCGCCCGGCCCGGCCCGGCCCGGCTCGGCTTCCCGCGCCGCGTCCTGCCCCGCTTTCGGTTTCACTTCTTCCGTCTCCCGGCGGAGTGTCTCCTCGTGGTTTTTCGTGCGCTGAGAAAGTTGTACGGTGCCTGGATGCCTCCAGACCGGAGGAGGTAGAGCCCGCAGCGGTAAGGGGATGCCGTTCTTCGCCTCTTGGTAATAAACGCGAATATCGGAGGTACGAAGCCGAAGGACTGCTCAGGAGTTCGGGCGTTTTTCCGTCATCTTGGATTTCTCCTCGCTTGCAAGTTGGCAAAGTCGGCGCCGCTGCTGTTTGCTTAATGAGTGTGCTTTGGTGCTTGTGGCCGGGTGTGGTGTCCCCAGCTGGCAGGAGGTATTTCTGGGTGTTTAAAAAAAAAAAAGGAAAAGGCAACATAGGTGAAGTGGGAATGTCCCTCCCTGGGAGATGCTGGAAGCTCCCCTGCTAAATTCTCCAGTTTTTTTAAAGTTCTTGCTCATAACATTAAAACTGTCGTTCTTTCTTTTGTCTGTTAAATGCTATTCTGTAACACTGTCCCTTAAGTCTGACGATGGGTGTATGCTTTCTTCACTGGATCCCCAACCAAAGCATAAACGCCTAAGGCTGACTCCAGACTTCATGCAATGAAAAAAAAGCAGGAAAAGGCAGCCCTTCAGGCCTCACTGGAAGTTAGCCAAAGAACTCGTTTTGTTTGTGCAGTACATTTCTTGTGCCTTTCAGACTTAAAGATGAACTGGCAACAACTGCCAGGAACCTGGCAGCTATGTCCCTAAAACAAACCCTCAGAGGGATGCAGAAAAGCTTTTGTTACAGACAACCTCCCGCTTTGTTTTTCTTAGCTCTTCCAGCAGCCAGGGTAGAGAAGAATGAGGCAGGACAAGCAGTCCTTTATTTTCCTCAGCTACAGGGACACGGGTGCTGTGTTCAGCAGCCGCTGTAGCGGGTCAGGCTGTCTGCAGGACCATCGTGTTGAGTTATTTGCTATCGCTTCCCCTTCCTCATTTGCCAGCGGCAGGTGAGTGGAGAAGCCAGGCTGTGTGAGCTGCCGGAGATGGGTCAGGCCCACATGCAGTGCCCAGCAGGGAATTGGTTTTTCATTAAGGTTTATTTTAAATTGTCTTTTGCAGTCCTTTCTCTACGCCTTTGCAACGCTTTAGGTCCCTCTTTCCCTTGCTTTTATGCCCACTCCTATTGGATTTCACTGATGTCTCTCCCTAGATGGCCAGGTTGCTCCCACAGAGGCACTCACAGGGGTCGCCTCTGGCCACTACAATGTGGCTTTTTGTTACTAGAGGAGTCCTAATGTGTGCTCTCTGAAAAGTCACGTTACCTAGGGAGACAAACTTTGCTGGGGTCTGACCTGCTAAACTCCTGTTTGGCTGCAGGTTGCAGTGTCAGTTCCTCAGAGTGTTTTGTTATGGCAGTGAAAACTCTTCTCTTCAAAAAACATCAGTTCTGAGGGCTTTTTCTTTTTCTATACAAATGTACTGGTCTAATTTCTTGTTTCATTTCTTGTTTCATTGTTTGAGCAATAATGTAATGTGCTCAAAGCTAGATCATGTTGATTAAACACAGGTTCCAAGCAAAGGAAAATGTGAGCTGCAGAACTAAGAAAGTTCCTATTCCTGGGAGTTAGTCTTTCAAGAAGCTGTTCTAGATTCTTGTTAAGTCTGGTAAGGTTAAATTCCCGTCTATAGCCTGTTCTGTAGTGGGGCACGGACAGTCTTCTCTACCTGGGAGCCCATCATGTTAAGACTTAACTCATTGGTAAATTGAGGTTGAGCAGGGAGGTTCCAAATTTGTTGGCAGAAGGCCATACAGATATGTGTATTTGGAGATAGTGGAGACACTCAAAGCTTCAGGGGTGAAAGTATAAGGTTTATATTTTTTAAAAAAAGAAAAAAATTGAAGTGGAGGAACCTAAGCTTTTACAGTTCTCTGCTAAAGCATGGAAAAATATTCAGGCAAGCACTCTCAAAGTATTTGTTCTCCCTCTACTGAAGATTAATTCTGCATAGAATGATATAGAAGATACACTGGGCTCTTCTCTTGATTATTTGTTCTCCCTCTACTGAAGATTAATTCTGTAGAGAATGATACGGAAGATACACTGGACTTCTCTCTTGATTAGCGGAAATGCAATTTAATTAGACAAGCTCTATGACTCAGCAGGCTTGTCAAACTTTTCTGAGCTCTTACAGCTCTAATCCAGTCAGAATTTTTGTGGAATTAATTTTCTTCTTTATCCAGTAAAGCTGCATTACAAGATCACCAGGTAAATTTAAATCTTATGGATACTAAATTGAAATGGAATAAAATATGAAAAACTCTGGGATTCATCAGAAATGTAATGCTTAAACAGGCAGAGCCATTGAAGATTAGAGCACCAGTGGACAGAGGCTGATATCCTAATGGAAGTTCTCAAAAAATATGGGGTGGGGTGTTTAAATTCTTAAATGTGTAAGTTTTCCTGGAAGTATTTGGATAAATGTGCTGAATCTATGAACAGTGTTTTTTCTACATCTTGGCTCTTCTCCATTTCTTTCTCCAATTAGGTCGGTACTGATTGATTTTTGTCTGCTTTTACCTTATCATATACCTTTCTATAGCCTGGTATTCCTTCTTTCTCTATGAGGTGGAAAGAGAGTTAGAAGTTTGTGTGGCTGGCTTGTAAAACAACAACTGGCAACAACTGTAAAATAAAGTGGTGGCATGTTAGGCATTCTTACTGCATATAACTATAAATATTTTAAGTGCATTTAAGCTCGGAGCATAGTGATTAACATTGAGGGGCCTGTGTATAAATATTTATCAGTGTGATTAAAATTGAGGGGCCTGTGTGTAATTTGTCGTATTTATTGTATTTTTTTGCATGTTAAAGCAATGAAAAATTAATCAGAAAAGGGAAGATGGTTGGAGATTTGCACTGATAATAGATAAAGTGTTGGCAGCTTTTTGAGCATAATTATTTTTACATAAGACAATACTATTGTTTTTAAAGAAAAATCTTAATTTAGATTATTAGACATACCTTTTCTGCAGAAATGAATGCTACTTTACGGGTAAAAAATACTGGGTGTTTGCTTGGTATAAAACTACATGTTTTTTGAGCCTGGCTTGCTTAGCCTTCAGTTTAAGATATAAGTTGTGTCAAAATGATTGTAATTTCTATGGTGTTCATTTTGCCTTTGCAGATAAAACAATGGGAAGTGCTATTCTTTGGTGGAGCAGCTTATCTGTCAGACTGGTGTCTGTCTGCTTGCTGTGTGCATCAGTTGGAAAGCAATGTCAGATCCGAAATGAAATGGCTGACTGCAGTCACCTAAAGCTGACTCAAATTCCTTCTGATCTCCCAAACAATATAACAGGTTTGGACATTTCTCATAATCAGCTAAGGCAGCTAGGTCCTGCAAATCTGACCAAGTACAGCCAGCTGGTTTACTTAAACGCAGGCTACAACAGCATCTCTAAACTGCAACCGGAATTGTGCAAAAATGTGCCCCTGTTGCAGATTCTGAAGTTAGAACATAACGAACTGTATAAGATCCCTGATGGAGTCTTTGCTTCCTGCACCAACCTGACTGAGCTCAATCTAGGATACAACAGAATAGATACAAAAAATGATCCTTTCAAAACTCTGGAGGTAAGCTTTAGAAATGCACCTTTTCATGTAAATAAAGTATAAATGGGGAATTTACTGTATTTTCCACTCTGTGTACAGAACAGCTGCCTATTTGCACCTGAAAATACCCAGCATATAATATTCCTTCATTCTTTTTCTAAAGAAAAGTCCTAGTGGCTTCTTGTGTTAGAAGCGCACTGAAGTCTCAGCCATCTTTATGAGTCAATCCTTTCCATCCCCTTTTCCCTATTGCAGCCCTTTGAGGCCCCTGGCCATGCAGGATTTGTGCTAAGAGAATAGCAGCAGCAGATGACATATAAGGTGAAGTGGATGGTGTGGAATCCAAGTTGCCTGGGGTATAAAAATGGTAGCTAGCCTAAATTCTCAAGGGCACAGTGTAATTACTCTGATCATGAAGGCTAGTGCTTAGGCTGAATGCAGTGTCTCCCAGGACTTTGGAGACTGAGAAAGAGTAAAAGCCTTTTTACTCTACCTTTTCCTGGTAGTTTCCCTGTGGTTAAATATTATTCTGTGTAGCATCTATGAGCACAGAAGTCAGGAAAACACTATGCCATTGTCTTTGCACCAGGCAGGGAATCATGCAAAAGGAAGGGCCTAAGGACAAAAGAAAATAGAGACAATGTGTGGGTCCTAATTGTTGTACAATGTTCTAATGAGTGTGCATGTTGTTTTGAACAAGCCTGAACTTTTCTGCTACAGTCAGTATTCCAGTTCAGTTACATGAGATGCACTTGCTTGCATTGTAGGATGCTGACTCAACTACGTACAAATGAGTACAGCCAGCTTCGGTGCTGGGAACAGAACTGAAGTTCTGGCCTTCCTCGCTTCCTCGCTGACCTGTTACTGATGGAGGCCAGGCTTGGGGCACCTCACGGCACATTCTGTGGAGACACCTTTAGGGTAGCATCTCCTCCTCTGCAGGTGCAGGAGGAGTCTGAGCACCTGGGCATGAGCTGCAGTATTACAGGGCGTACAGCACGGATCTTTGTAGGCTGCTACTGCACTCCTCTTCACCTTCCTCAGTTCCATTTCTGGGGGTGGACCACAGTGAAGAGGGTAGAATGCAAGGTTTAATACTGCAGGAGTTGTTACTGCAGCCAGCTGTAGACTTTTGCTTTTATCACTTTATCTGGAGCAGGAGGGCTTTCAGTGAATTAAGGAATTTTAGATAAAGTAAATCTTTGGTTTGCAGTAAGATATTTTAGCAGGTTAAGACCGTAGATACAATGAAAGTTACAGGGGTGGAAGATACAGAAGGCTTCTTCCTGCAGGATCTTGAAAGCTGCCATTTCTCCATTACAAATTTATTTTAATTGTAGTATTGCAACTATTTTCTAATCAATTAGACTTTAATGCAATATTTCAAAATTATTTTGTATTATATAAAATAAAAATAATTGTGTGCTTTTCTGTTTGCATCTTCTCCCCAGAACTTGAGTATTTTGGACCTATCTCATAATCTTTTGAAGTCGGCAAATTTAGGATTGCAGCAACAGTTGAAGAACCTTCGTGTGCTCATCTTGGATAGCAATGAAATCACTGAATTAAAAAAGGAAGACTTCAGTTTTCTTAGCAACACCTCATTGAATAGTCTTGATTTGTCATCAAATCCACTGAAAGAGGTAGGAAGCATTTAAACAGAAATTCAACAGGTGTAAGTATAAAATGGAGCTATCCTGATTTATCCTTTATGATTGTATAGCATTTGCATTACACTTTTGATCCACTGAGGTCCAAGATAAAACCACTTGATTGTATACAGCATTAATCCTGACCTCCAGTAGTGATACACAATTATTTTTCTCCCACTGGAATCAGCAAGAGTTGGTTCCATGTAGATCAGAGGTCTCAAGCAAGAGCTAGATCAAGTAGCTCTGTGAACTCTTTACCAGGTATTTTCTATGCAGGATTTCTTTTGTATGTGCTGAAGGTGAAGAGCTGACATACTGTCCTGGTTTCAGCTGGGATAGAGTTAATTGTCTTCCTAGTAGCTGGTACAGTGCTATGTTTTGGATTTAGTACCAGAAGAATGTTGGTAGCACACTGACTTTTTCAGTTGTTACTAAGTTGTGTTTAGACTAAGTCAGGGATTTTTCAGCTTCTCATGCGTAGCCAGCAAGAAGGCTGGAGGGGCACAAGAAGTTGGGAGGGGACACAGCCAGGGCAGCTGACCCAAACTGGCTAAAGGGGTATTCCATACCATGTGACATCATGCCTAGTATATAAACTGGGGGGGAGTTGGGGCCAGGGGATCATGGTTCAGGGACTAACTGGGCGTCGATCAGTGGGTGGTGAGCAATTGCACTGTGCATCATTTGTATATTCCAATCCTTTTATTATTGCTGTTTTCATTTTATTAGTGTTATCATCATTATTATTATTAGTTTCTTCTTTTCTGTTCTATTAAACCGTTCTTATCTCAACCCATGAGTTTTACTACTTTTCCCGATTTTCTTCCCCATGCTACTGGATGAGGGGGGAAGCGAGTGAGCGGCTGCATGGTGCTTAGTTGCTGGCTGGGGTTAAACCACAACACATACTTTCTAAGTGGGGAAAAAGTGTGATGTTATGCAAGGCTAGTTATACCATCTAGGTCTCGCTTCCTAGTTGATCAAAAAGAATGTTCATTTGTATCTGTGGGGTACCCCAGAGAAATCATCATTGCAGAAAAGTGTACTTACTCCTTTAAAAAAAACAAGTGGGTGTTTTTTCTGCAGCCTACACAGACTACACTCTTCTCTCTGACCCACTTCTCAGTGTTGCAGTATGATTCTCTGAAGAGTGGTGGTAAGTGTTGCAGTTCTCAACTGGCTGACCCTCAGTGTATGACTACTGAATTTGCTTGGGTTTTTTCCCCAGTTGATTGATTTGTAAAGAACATGTTCTTGTAATTTCCATGTACATTTTAAAGTGGCATAAGCTTGTACCACTGATGAGAGGCAATCCCACCATCCTCTTTCCCTTGGCTGCTTCATCCCTCCCTCTTTCTGGTACAAGCTTTAATGAGGCTATGCACTGGATCACTGGGGAAACTCTACAGACTTTTTGGTTTGGTTAGCTTGTAGTCAGACTGGTTCCCTTTTTGATTCATCATGTGACTGCATGTATGGCCGTATTGGCACAAGGGATAAGTAGATGGGACTGCTCCTTTCTTGGGCAGTGCTACTTTATGCTAGTTTAAGCTGCTCTGATTTTACAGTACTGCTGTCTGAAAAGTAGCTTTACGCATTTGAATCATTCAGTATAAACTCCAAGAAGTGTTTGTCTGACCTTGGCTGTAGAAAAATCTGTGTAGGAGGTCATATTGTGCTTCAAAATCTTGTTTGAAAACCTTTCCAAATTTTGGCTTTATGGGTCAACTTTCTTACATAATCCCCTTGTTTAGGTCAAAACTCTTTTTTTTTCTTTTCCTTCCAGTTTCATGTAGGAAGTTTACATGCAATCGGAAATCTGTTTGGCCTCATACTGAATGATGTTGAACTTGGTGAAAATCGCACAAAGAAACTTTGTACAGAATTATCAAACACTGCAATTCAGAACCTCTCACTGAGCCATGTGAAGCTTTCGTCTGTTGGCAAGTCAACTTTCGAGGGATTGCAAGGAACAAATCTTACAGTTTTAAACCTTTCCCAAAATTCTCTGTCTGTGATAGAAGATGACTCATTTCAGTGGCTTTCAAGTTTACAATACTTAAACCTGAAGCATAATAACTTTCATGTATCTTCACGTTTATTTTATGGATTATCCAGCCTCAAACATCTGAATCTGATAAATTCACTTACTGGGAAAATTGAAGATTTTTCCTTTCATTGGTTATACCGCCTGGAGTACCTTATAATGGATAATAACAATTTTCCAGGAATTACTGCTAATACGTTCACGGGTCTGAACAACCTGAAATACCTGAGTCTCTGTAACTGCAACATAAACTTACAAAGAATAACTAATAAAACGTTTTTGTCACTTGGTAATTCCAGTTTGCAAGTTCTCAACCTCACAAAAACAAGGATCTCTACAATAGAAAGTGGGGCATTCTCCTCCTTGGGACATCTGAAAATTCTTGATCTTGGTCTCAATGAAATTAGTCAAGAGCTCACAGGTCATGAGTTTAAAGGTCTCAATAATATACAAGATATTTATCTTTCCTATAACAAAAACTTGGCTTTGCAAAGTGAATCATTCATTTTTGTCCCAAGCCTTAGAAAACTGATGCTGAGGAAGGTAGGTTGCAGTAATCTGGCACTTTCTCCTTCACCTTTTCATCCTCTACAAAATCTGACTGTCCTGGACATCAGCAATAACAACATAGCAAACATAAAAGAAGACTTGTTTGATGGACTTCACAAACTTGACATTCTGGATTTGCAGCACAATAATTTAGCCCGACTCTGGAAACATGCAAATCCAGGTGGCCCTGTTCTTTTTTTAAAAGGTCTTCCCAACTTGCGCATTCTTAATTTAAAATCAAATGGGCTTGATGAGATTCCCGTTCAGGTTTTCAAGGGTCTGTTTCAACTAAAAAACTTGGATTTAGGATCAAATAATTTGAATATGCTTCCAGCAGCTCTGTTTGATGACCAAACCTCTCTGATTTCATTGAACCTGCAGAAAAATCTGATAACCTCAGTTGAAGAAAAAGTGTTTGGCCCAGCTTTCAAGAGCTTGAGAATACTAGAGATGGATTCCAATCCATTTGATTGCACCTGTGAAAGCATTGCTTGGTTTGCTGATTGGCTTAATGTGACCCAAGCATATATACCTGGATTGCAGTCCCAGTACATTTGCAACACCCCACCTAAATATCATGGTAGTCTGGTGGTGCATTTTGATAGCTCGGCCTGCAAAGACAGTGCTCCATTTAAACTTCTGTTTGTGATCACTACCTCTATTGTGATGCTACTCATTTTTATTGTTCTCAGCATCCATTTTGAAGGGTGGAGAATAGCTTTCTACTGGAATATTTTAGTAAATCGAGTACTCGGTTTTAAAGAACTTGACAGACAACAGGAAGAGTTTGATTATGATGCCTATGTTATTCATGCAAAACAGGACAAGAATTGGGTATCTAAGAATTTCATCTCTCTGGAAAAACATAACCACTTTCAAGTTAGGTTTTGTTTAGAAGAACGGGACTTTGAAGCAGGTGTATCTGAATTTGAAGCCACAATTAACAGTATAAAAAAGAGCAGGAAGATTATTTTTGTTGTGACTGAGCACCTCTTACAGGATCCCTGGTGCAAAAAGTGAGTAGGATATAAAATTTTATATGTAAGGGGAAAAATTTCTTAACAGACTTTTTTAACAAGGTAATATTTTTGCTGTGTAACTTAATAAAAAATACCATTTAATATAAAATACCATGCCAATTCTACTTTAATATATTTACTTAATACATCGTAACTTCAGAAGAATTCCTAAATTAATAAAGTTAATTGTTCCACATGTACACTATTAGAAATTTGAATCTCTCAGTATTTTTTTGTACAAAAAGTCAAGCTGTCACCTGTGCAGATTGCTTTCTGTAAAATTACATGTTTGAAAAAGAGCAATAACGGGTGAGATCACTAGCATCAAAAGATGATTTTTATTTGCCTTTAAACGAGTCTTTTCACCTTTCTTAGGTAGTGAACTTGAAAAGAAAGGAACTATGCTAAACAAGGCTATATCAAGACAGTAGACTTAGGTTATATTTTTAGAGGATGATTTTTTTCATTAGTTATAAGGTAACTAATTTAAGATAGGTAGTGACAATTTTATATCATAGAATAGACATTAAGACCCCTGTTTGAGTCCAGTCCTTGAATCCCCTATGTGCTATTACATGAGCTATTAAAAGAACTGTTTGTCATTTTTTCCCTCCATATGAAAAAACCCTCATATTTTTGTCTTATTTTTGCTTCAGTTTTAAGGTGTATCATGCTCTTCAGCAAGCTATTGAACAAAGTCGGGACTCCATTATATTGATCTTTCTTCAGGATATCCAAGATTACAAGTTGTATCATGCACTTCACCTGAGAAGAGGAATGTTCAGATCTTCCTGCATCTTGAACTGGCCAGCCCAGAAAGAACGAGTCAGTGCATTTCATCAGCAATTAGTGATGGCACTTAAATCAAATAGTAAAGTGAACTGAATTTTGAAAGTACAAATTTGAATTAAGTCATTTAATTGCATATTTTCTATCATTGGAAAACTAACAAGCCTTCAGGAAGACCTGAAAAAGTGTGTCATGCTAGAAAGATTTGTTAAGAGTCACTATAATTTAAATTTACTCGTCTATATTAATGTTTTTACTGAAATTTTAATTCATCAGCACTGAGGTGACATGTTAAAGTGAATCATGATTGACAGTCATTTCAGTCTGTGTATCAAAAATGTGGTAGAAATTCTGAAAAGCACTGAGAATGACTGGTGTTCTAGAAAAAATGTCCATCTGATGTAGTGCAGAAAAGACATGGACTCACTACTTTAAAGGGATATGCAAAAGAGAACACAATAATGATAAAATAGCAAATTCTGTGTAGAAGATAGAGTGGACACTACTGCTTACTTTCATAACACAAGGGGAGATTCAGTGAAATTAAAATTGCAAAGCTTTCGATGTGTCCTGGTTTTGGCTGGGATAGAGTTAATTTTCTTTCTAGTAACTGGTACAGTGCTATGTTTTGGGTTCAGTATGAGAAGAATGTTGATAACACACTGATGTTTTCAGTTGTTGCTAAGTAATGTTCAGTCTAAAGTCAAGGATTTTTCAGCTTCTCATGCCCAGCCAGCAAGAAGGTTGGAGGGACACAAGAAGTTGGGAGGGGACACAGCCAGGGCAGCTGACCCAAACTGGCCAAAGAGGTATTCCGTACCATGTGACATCACGCCTAGTATATAAACTGGGGACAGTGGGGCTGGGAGGATCACTGCTCAGAAACTAACTGGGCATCAGTTGGCAAGTGGTGAGCAATTGCATTGTGCATCACTTGTTTTGTATATTCCAATCCTTTTATTATTATTGTCATTTTAGTATTGTTATTATCATCATTATTATTTTCTTCCTTTCTGTTCTATTAAACTGTTCTTATCTCAACCCATGACTTCTTTTATTTTTATTTTTTTCCCTGATTCCCACCTCCATCCCACTGTGGGGGGGGGGGAAGTGAGCGAGTGGCTGTGTGCTACTTAGCTTCTGGCTGGGGTTAAGCTATGGCACCATGTGAAGCACAGTAAGTAACATGGAAAATTATTTCTGGTTGAAACCAGGAAACACAGTGGAGTTTCAAAGTAAGTTTTAAAACCTTTTTTTTTTTCAAGAAAAAGCCACAGAAAGGAACTTGACCCTGTGAGCAGCCTGTTCAGAACATTCAGTGAAGGACTGCTTATGCCTTCTGGGTGGGGCTAGTACTGGTGACAATCAAAAACAGATTTTCAGACTGTAAGTCAACTGATTTAATCCATGTGGTATAATTAAAAAAAGTTCTTACTCTTCCCTCCTCAGATTCAGAGAGCTGACAGAAGGACATCTGTACTGAGAGACGTCTCCTTAATTCTTTGAATGCACATAAAACTGTATGCGGGCCTTTAAACAGAACTTGAAATTAGTGTGAAATATGGCCAAGGCGCAGCTGGTGCACCTGTGTAAAATGAGTAATGGCATAGATATTTCTGTAGCATAACCAGAAGACAGCTTTGTGGGGGAGGTGGTGCTACTGTAATTCCATTACTGAAACCTTTGTTATTGGTGCAACAACAACAAAAAATAACCCCCCCAGAAGAAATGGTTTTAAACCGTATAAGAAATACTACTGTGACTACAGTTACAGGTAGAGTGGGAGAAAAACTCCAAAAGTAGATTAATTTTAAATCTTTTGTTTCCTTTTTCTCTATGACTATGTATATAGTTTTGCCTTTGATAGCTCAAAAGGAATTTGTAAAGAAATCGGGTAGAATTCTGTAGTTTAATTTCTTGTATATTAGTCTAGTTTGTTTTTTTCCTTAACATAATTTACAGGAACATGGGCTAGTTGGCAATTGCTAGAGCATTAAGGTTCAAACATATGGGCTAGTAGCCTGATCTGGAGAGAGCTGAGAACCAGCAAAGTGTGCTCTGAAAGGATGTTCATAATGTTTGAAACTGGTTGCAATTTTATGGAATATTTGAGCACAATTCATTGTAAATTAGACACTAGACAGTCATTTGTGTGTTTTTGTTAATATTTAATTGCTGGTCCAAGGACCTTATAAAACTTTGTCAATTTTTAGTAGGGGAGTGTGTGATCCTTCAGTAGCTCAGGAGTATTTTTAAATTGCTTTTTACCCCTAGTGTTTCCTTTATCAATTTCAATACCACCAATACTCCAAGAATGCTGTTTTTACTGCTTTAGAAAACCGCTTTCAGATAGTTCAATGCTTAACATTTTAAGCAGCTTTTCTCATGATTTTTTATATATATAGATGAAAAATGTTGGGTTTTAATAGGTTTGTCCTACGATGATAACAAATGTAAATGAGAAAATTAATTAATGAAATAGATTTTGCATGCACCGGAAGAGTGCAGGGGGTGTAGACTGTCTTCACTTGCTCAGGAAGTCCTGGATGAAAACAAAAAAAGTCTTTGTTTACAGTTGAAGGGATAGATGATGATTCCCTAATTACAGTAATAGGATTATCCCCATTGTGATGCTTTCATCTCATCTTTCCAACCTTTTCAGGTGAAGTGACAAATTCTTTCTTCATGCTTAGGCCATGAAAGTTGAGGAGGTGAGTTGGTAAGGATGGGGTGCCAGGTATGCACCATGTCAGTTGCTCTTTCTTCTCTTATTTAAAGACTAACATGTGAAAGGGTTCCTATGTTTCCTAAATCTGTAATGACGCAGTAGCAGAATTCCTCATTCCACATCAATATAAATTGTTTAGAAAATGTTAGCAGTTCACATGGATATTAAAAAGGACATAAAGGTGCAGAGAATGCATGGAGAAATGCTGTGGTCAAATGTGATACAAGAGATCAGACTAGATAATCAAGTGGGTCTTTTCTGGCCCTTAAACCCTGACAAATGACAGCGTGTCTAAATTCTATACAGATTTTTCTTGTTACGACAAATGCCCCCAAAGTCTGTCTCAGAACAGTGGAAAAAATGCATTATGGATGCTTAGTTTTGTAATATAGCTAAGAATACAAACTAAAAGTACTTGCACTTGAGTGAAAATAATTTTAAATGATAAAAAAATATGATGATGCATTCTAAACAGTTATTTTAGTACCTACATTCAGTTTAAAATAACTTACAACAGAAAAAGACATTATAAAGGCTCACAATGAGAATTAGACTAATGTTATTAAAAAACCCCACAAAAGCAATAAGCACAGGGCCAATGGTAATCATCGATTAATTATACTTGACATAAAATTTTCACATAAATTTTCTATTTGTCTGGAAGTTACCCACTTCTGCTCTGCTCCTGAACGTTTGTTTGACAGTATTATCTGAGAGTAAGTAAATGGGTTTACTGTGGCACAGAGTTGTAAGTGCTTTCGGGATTAACAGTCTGTATCTGAGCTGGGTAGTTTCTTTGCAGGGGGCAGCATCAGACTAAATTATGCAGATTTACTGAGGAGTCGGATACCAAATAAATGAAAAACAGTTCCAAAGTGGTAGTGTCAAAGATACTACCTAGGATTAAAGAGGAATCATCTGTATTGAAAGCAGAATATCTAAAGGACTTGAGCAAGGCAGAATGCTCAAGTCTGTAGATTTGGGGTGGAACCTGACTGTTTCTGTGGTTCTTGAATGACAGGGAGTAATGAACAAGTTGCAGGCAGTGATGTTCATAATAGGTTCTACTCCAGGTCTTCATGCAGGGTTGCTTTGGGGCTGCAGCTGTGACAAATATACTACACACCAATGTGCTCAATTATGCTACTCTGACTGTGGCTCAGCCAAGGCTTTTTGGCATGGGGAGGAATAAATGCAGACTGTGCTGCTGCTAGGTTTATGCGGACCTATTCCATAAGGGTTGGTCAGAACACATTTATTTCAGTTCGTAAGAAAAAAGGCCCAGAATATCCCAATTTAAAATCTCAGCCCTCTACTTGGCGTCGGGCGTGCTCTGCTCTGCCAGCTCATTGCACTCCTTGATGTGCCAGGGAGGCAAGGCAGGGATAAAAATCCCCACGTTGTACACTTGGCCGTTGTCTACCGCCAGCTGCCAGCTTTAAGTTGCTAGTGCAACTAGTTGCTTGATGTATGATCCTGGGCTCGTACGTATAAAGCAGCTGTGCTGTCCTTCAGCCTGTGCTGTTCTTTTGGACGCTGCCACGGGCCACGCTCCCTGCCGGCTTCTGAGCTGGCGCAGCGTTTGTCCCGTCTAGAACAGCGGCGGTTACCGTGTGCCCGAACTGCTGCTGGCATGATCTCGCTTCTCCCCTCCCTCCCTCCCTCCCTCGTCCATGCCCGCGTTGCAAGGCCAGGGCGGTCTTTGCCCCGGCCCCTCCTCCCCTGCCTCCAGCTGCCCGGCTTGTGCCGCCGCTGCCGCTCTTTGCAGCAGAAGAGCGCAGGGTCTTCGGTGCCGGCGCCCTCCGCGGCTCTCCGCGCTGCCTGGGATTGATTGCTGGCGGCGCCTGTGCCCGCGGGCTCCCGTCTGCGGTTGCCCGCCGTGGTGTGAAGAGGGCTACTGGCTTGGGTCCGTCTCGCTCCCCGGTTCCCTAAACCCCTTTCTGCGCGCAAAGGAGGGGGGGGCCGGGCGGGGCCCCGCGGCCCCGGCAGGCGGAGTTGCCTTCTGCCCCTCAACGCGAGGTGGCATTTTGGCGAAAAGGCGCGACGCCGCGCTTCGTTTCCCTTCGCTCGGAGCCCGCAGCGGGTCACCGGTGGCCCTGTGCCTCTCCCTCCGCACGACAGCCGGCTGCGCAGGCGGAGGGCGGCTCGCAGGCTTTGGGCCGGCGCCGGGCGCCCCGCGCCGCCCTCCTCGGCGGGGTTTGTTTCGCCTAGCAACGCCGGCCGCTCCCGCCGGGAAGGGGCTCCCGCCCCGGCCGCCATGAGGGCGTCGGCGCCGGACCCGGCCGCCCTCCTCGCCGGCCTGCGCCGCGCCCCCGCCGGCCCCCGCGCCCCGCCGCCCCCCGGCCCCCGCGCCCCGCCGCCGGGCGGGGGCTGCGGCCCGGGCAGGGCGGTGCCGCCGGGGGGAGCGGGCGGCCGTCCCCCGCGCCCGGCGCCCGGCGCGGCCGAGAGGGAGGCCGGGGGGCGGCCGGGGGCCAAGGCGCTGCTCATCACCCTGCCCGACATCGGGGAGGAGGCGGCAGCCGAGAGCGAGGGCGCGGAGACGGCCTGCGGCCCCCGGCGCCCCGCGTGAGTGCGCGACCCCCGAAAACCGGGGGGGGGGGGGGGGGCTTGTGTGTGGTTGGGGGGCGGGGACGGGGTAACGGTACCGCATGCGGGTGTATGAGCTGTATCGGAGCCCGTCCCGAGGTTGCAGCTGTGCATCGGAGCAGGCGCGTTCGGTCACTGCCTTGTAAAAGTCGAACGGGTCGGTAACGGGGTGTGAAACTTTGCTGGGATGCTTCGGTCTCTAATCGTCGAGCTACGCCTTGAAAATACTTAGGTTTTGCTGAGGGTGGAAGAAGCCCGTTAAGGCTGTGTGCTGTAGGATTCAGTTGGTGGCACTTTGCTAAGGGAAAGGTACAGCAAAGCAGGACGTGGTTTCTTAGCACGTGTAAAGCAGAAGAGCTTACCGAAGTGAGTAATAGTTGCGTTACTCTATCGGTCGAGTAGTTTGTACTCTTACCGAAAAAAGAGGCTGCTGTATATATTACGTGAACGTCTATAATTGCTGCCTCTGTGGTACTAAACTATGCTAGTCTTTGATGTTACTGACAGTCGGAAAAATGTTAATATTTTGTCAGGTGTCAGTAAGAACGAATGTATTTCAGAAACTTAAGTTTTATCTCTTTAGGACTGAAATCCCTCTAGTAGGCTGTTAAACTTTCAGATGTATTTTAGAACCTCTACTTTTAGTTTGGTTTCCTTGTAGCATAATATTTAAATGATAGTCCTCTGACCTTCTGAGCCAGTCTCTAGCTCTTCCCTGGGCAGAGAAACCGTGCTCATTGCTCGCTGTCCGTGGTCATTAGAGTAGGTATGTTAGAAGGTAGGCGCCTGTTCAGTCCTTTTGTAATCAGTTTATGGGCCTGATGTCTGTGAATGTGGCTGACCTGTTTTTGAACTTGCTAGTAGCGCTTGCTTCTGTGAGCTTTAGTAGCAACAATGTCTTCAAAGTCACTGCCTGCTCTCTTTTGGGAGAGGGTGGGAAGTGCGTTTTCTCTTACGCCTGTTTCAACCGATCTGCCGATGTCAAGGCGTGTCTCTAGTTCTTCTGTTGCAAGGTATAGTAACCATTCATTCATCTTCTAATTTATCTACCCCTTCTATGATTTTGTAAACCTTAAGCACATCATCTGTTAGCCTTCTCCAAGTCCCAGCCTTTTTAGCCTTCCTTCTGAAGGCTCTCTATTCCCTTAATCACGTCTGTAGCCCTTCTCTTACTCCAGTATGTCTTTCTCGAGATGGTGGGACGAGAACTGCACACAGTATTCTGTTTGTGGACACAATAAGGTTTTACACAGCAGCTAAGTGATGCTTTCCATTTCTGTCTCGGTATCCTTCCTGATGTGGACCAGTGTTTTGTTGTCCCTGTGTATTGAGTCCACGGAGACTCCAGGATTGCTTTCTGAGCTGTAACTGCCAGTCCCAATGTCAGCAGCATGTAAAGGTGCTTTAGATTGTTTTTTCCTGGATAATCATTGACAATACATATTTGTAAATACACACTTTTCTCTAGATAATTATAAATTTATTTCAGCAAATAGTAAATGAATTGAAATATTGTAATTGCGAGATAACTAAGCTATGTGACAGTGTGAAAATAATACAAGTAGGAACACACACGCCCCCAGATGTGCTGCTTTTATTGCCTCCTACTCCCATCTAATGAATTTGGTTTTGTTTTGGAATAAATTGTAAGCTTTTTCAGGCTTAAACTTTTTCTGCATGTGTGTAGAATAGTAGGCTTTCTGGAATAGGGTGGTTAATCTGGTTTGAAGTGTATTGACAGGATTCTACTTAGAAGGTATTTGATGCTTTATATAAGTAATACCGGAATCAGATCAGGGTTGTTTGCCTATAACTTCCCACTAGTTGTTTCTTTTTTTTAGTACCTGTCATGGTTTAACCCCAGCCAGCAACTAAGTACCATACAGCTGCTCACTCACTTGTCCACACCCAGTGGGATGGGGAAGAGAATCAGAAAAAAATGTAAAACTCATGGTTTGAGATAAAGGCAGTTTAATAGGACAGAAAGGAAGAAAATAATAATACTGGTAATAATAATAAAATTATAATAGTAATAATAAAAGGATTGGAATATACAATACAAGTGATGCACAATGCAATTGCTCACCACCTGCTGACCGATGCCCACTTGGTTCTCGAGCAGCGATCTGCCCCCTGCCCCCAGGCCAACTACCCCCCAGTTTATGTACTGGGCATGACGTCCCATGGTATGGAATACACCCTTGGCCAGTTTGGGTCAGCTGCCCTGGCTGTGTCCCCTCCCAACATCTTGTGCCCCTCCAGCCTTCTTGCTGGCTGGGCATGAGAAGCTGAAAAATCCCTGACTTTAGACTGAACGCTACTTAGCAACAACTGAAAACATCAGCTTATTGTCAACATTCTTCTCATGCTGAACCCAAAACATAGCACTATACCAGCTACTAGGAAGACAATTAACTCTATCCCAGCTGAAACCCAGACAGTACCAAAAATAAAGCCACATATAATGCTGTGTGAGCCAGTATTCCTGTTGAAGTGCCGATGACTTTAATCATTACAAAAAATAAAAGGATGAAATTCACTCTGAAGACAAACTAATTGGTGGTATTGGGATGAAGAATAAGCCCTATGACATTAAAACTGGTTGTATGCAGCAAAATGATTATTTCGTCTTGTTATTGAAACACTTCTAACTGATATCCCCTAATTATCCCCTAACTGTTATACTTCTGTATGCATGGTGGCATTTCAAATATTTTATTCATAGCAGTCAAGCTTATTCTGATAAGGTATTGTCTGTCTTCAAAAAAACAAAACCAAACCAGAAAGATGTAGAAGAAGGAATAAGATACATCACTTTGACAAGGAAAGTCTATACCTCCACATTAGCATTTTTTAATTAGTTGGTTCCACTTAAGCTTTTAGAATGAGCATCTTAATTAAATATTGAAAACTTCAGTATTCCTTGCCTAGAGTTCAGATTTGAATTTGTGAGTTACAGAATATGATACTATATTATTGGTAGTTACACATAGGAAGCTTTTGCTTACCCAAAGAAAGTTCCTCTGTGACAAGTTTTATTGCTGTTTAAAATGTTTTAGAAGACATTATCAATGGCCAGTGTACTTTCTTTAATAGCCATTTCACTTGGAGTAACTGGTCAATAAATGAAAGGATCTATTTTATGTCTTACTATTTTTTTTCTTAGGTGCTGAGAAGTTGATAGCAATCAAAATACACTGAGAGCGCAAAATAGTGGAAATCCGGCACTGATTTCTTCCTATCTTTCCCAGGTACTCTGAGTTTTCTGAGCTCCGCAACTACCTACAACTGGTCCTAATACTGTCTAGGGCTAAACTTTAGTAGTACTTTGTAAGATTTTACTGTTTGTTTACACAGTGATTTCATATCCTTCTAATCAAATTGAGGGAGTGGTAATGAATAAATGTCTTTTTCTTCAAATAGTGATAAGAGGGAATTTTTTTCTCCATTGTTTGAAAAAATATGTTCTGCCATGTAAGAACATGAAATTCCTTGGGAGTATAATAAGACGCCTTATGCTACACTCTACCACAATATGGTGGTGGCACCAAGATACATAGATTTCTTTTTTAAGAAACATTATTACTGCTATCCTAACATGTTGCAATAACTAGAGGAGATAATAGCCCTTAGGTGATCTAAAGGTAAATTGGGCAAGGCTTAAGTTATGTTCTTTAGGAGTGGATAATATTTTGTAGAAATTAATTGCGCTGCTCCCCCTTTTCAGGATAGTTCTAACACACGAAAAATGTGTTTGTGAACTTGGTATAAGAAAGGTAGCTTTATCTGTGGTGTAAAAATATCACTGTCTTCTCCTAGCTTTTATTTCTCAGTAGCTCAAGCTTTGGCCTTCAAAATGATTAACTTTGAAAATGTGGGTATAAGTAACTTGATGAGCTGCAGAAGAGGATGGAAACTCGGATTCCCTGTCTCCTGTTTTAACCACTAAAAGCAATAGATCTCTTTCATGCTGTAATGCATACTAACCTAGATAGAGCATTGCAGTGTTACTTAGCTGCTTATTTCCATTGTTGTAGTGATCTAAAAGAGTAAATGTAGTAATGTGGTAGTTTGCCGTGGTCTATTTTTTTTTCATTGCAAATAAGTATAAAATTGCTTAGAGGTAAATTTTAATTTTACATGGTACTATGGAAGTGAATATTCCTCTAGATGGATGGAACTAAAAATAATTCCTAACATTTTATAATGTTATATGTAACGTTAGGTTTTTTTGGTAAAGTCTTACGAAGTTTCCAGCAAGTAGCTAATCAGCTAGAGAATAAATGTCAAAAAAAAAAAAAAAAAGCAAAAAAAAAAGCTAAAACTAAAGAATCCCAATTTTCCTCCAAGTGCTTTTGTTGCTTTCAGATGCTAAGAACTTATTCTTGTGTATGTTTAATATTAGTCTGTGTTGTTTACAGGAAACTAAGGTGATATGTTTACAACCAGACATTTTATTTCTGATTCAGTGCTCAGATCGCTAGCGTTATCCATGGAAAGGAGAAGAAGGGCCCTGGGCCCGTGTTGTACTCTTAATTGTGATTGTGAATTACTCTAAAATCTTGTGAGTTGGTGGGCTAGAAATAAATTCTATTTTATAATGTGTCTATAATGTTTTTTTATTGCTTGTCAGTATAGAGTTCAGTGTGCAATTGTTTGTGGAGCTACACTTTTTAGTTTAGCTTTGGTCCATAGTGGCAGCAGATCAGTTTTGGTTTTTTTTTCCCCTGATATTTCTGATAAGGTAGAAGATTCTTGGATCCTGCAGTACTTTGTTGGAAGTTCATGGTTTTTTTCAGTGGTGAGATCACTCCTGTCGGCTTGATCAAGTTCTAAAGGAATTAGAGATTTCTTGTTTTTGCAAAATACTGAATTTGGGACTAAATGAATCAGTCCTTTCTAGCTGTTGCCATAATCTTGTCAGAAAATTTTTGAAGTGATGTGAATGTACTTGTGCATGGGTGTACATGTACGCTGTATGGATAATAGGGGTGGGGATTTCTGTGCTGTTTTGACTCCTTCAGTTGAAAACACATCTTCATAATGCACACAAATTGGCACACAGATTATTTTTACCAGATAATTTCTTCTGAAGGGGAATTCTGAAGTAACCAATACAGGGGGCAATTGCTAAAAATATTTTTTTTTTCTCCTTCTTCTCTTACCCCTGTATTTTTTACAAAAACACGTTCTAAATAGCTCTTAAAAACTCTGGAACTATGTGAGGATTAATGTGTAAAGCTTTTCAGCATTTTTGCTAAAATATATATATATATATATATGCACACATACTTTATACTCCACTCAGAGAGTTTGGAATGTTTTTAGTAAATTCTTTTTTTTTTCCTATAAACTGTAAGGGATAAATCCTAAATAGTATGCTTTGAACAAGGCTTGAGTTATGTTGCAATGAGACAGTTTAACAATCTCTGAGAATATTGTTACAGTGTTTTCTTCCAGACAGAAATCTTTATAGTGAGGCAAAAATGAAACACAGCATTCAGCTGTATGGTCAGCAAATAACTGTCCATTGGTAAATAAAACAGAAGCACATGTAAAAGTGTTTCACAGTTTTAGTCAGTTAAAAATACAGGATTATGTATGTCAAGGTTGAACAAGTTCTGTCTCAAATCATCGGCATAACTACAATAACCTGTACTTGTCACTTGCTAAAATGTGTCGCAACTACCTAAGCAGTGGAGAAGTAAAACATTAAACAACACATAGCTGCTGAGAAGAAACACAAGCAAGCCCTGCGTTCAGTTTTAGAGAATGCATGTTTGGAGTTCAACATATATTTACAAAGCGTGTCTGGTTTGTAACCAGAAAAGATGCACTCCAATAAAAATATTTAATGTGACCAATTGCCCAAAGTCATACTGATTGACTATTTTAATATTTTTAATGACATGACTGCGTTCCAGCTCTCTACAAAGAGCATGTTGGGAACTTTTCTATACCAAAATGTAAATCCCTATGGAATGTTTATCATGGGTTACTATGCACCTGGCTTAATATAGAAGAATTAAAACATGACACAAAGAACGCAAACCTTTTGTCTTGCTTTCTATTTTACAACATATTTCTAGTGGCTTTCATGTTCTCTCCACTGTTTTCTTCTCCTTTTCATGTTATTCCCCCTCTTCCTCCTACTCATTCCCTTTCACAACACTTTCTGAATGAGTGATAGTTTTTACATCCTTACTCTTGTCTCTCCTGACTAGGTGTGCTGAACTAATAGTCTTCAAAATACATCCTCTCTTGGCCATGTAGATTCCTCTGGATAGATTGGTTATTGTCTTTCTATCCACTGTCTAAAAAACATCTTCTTACCTCAACAGTCACCAGAGTTTTTAATTAATTGTTTAACCCTTTAATTTAATTTTGGTTTCTTTATTATCTTTCTATAACCTGAAATTAAAGTGTATGTCATAATGTACACAATATTTTTTTAATTCTTCCTATGTTAAAAAGAAGTGTCTTTGTTGACCTGTGTATGGACCCCCAGTTCAAAAGCTGCTGTGCACATTTGTTCAGTTCATAGGTGCTAACGTGAGGTGAAAGCTGGTTAGCTGCTGGGTGATGGAGTAGCATCATGTCCCACAGGCTGAAGCCAGCAAGGAATAGAGGATTAGCACAGTGACTCGCTGGCTCTTCTTAATAATCCAAAAGTGGCAGTGTACCTGAGGGATTTCTTATGATGTGCAGCAGGAGATTACCTGACTGAACACTGCCCACCATCAGTGTGTAATCCCTCTGCTCTGGCTGATACACCTCTATTTCAGCATATTTATATAGCGAGCACTTGTGCTTTAAAATATGTGAAAGATATGAAAGAAGAACATTGGAATAAGGACATGCTGCTCTGGGAACTTGCTGCAAGATTGATTAGTACTTGAGATAAGCACTGGAAGAGATGTGTACACAGTACTAGCAGCATTTCAGTTGTATCCTTATTTTTGTTGCTCATGGCTACAGAATTGGAGGGAGAGGCTTCTGCTGTGTAATATTTTGGCAGAGTATTGGAGCACTCGCTGTGTTTGATACTGAATGTTAATGGCAACCTAGCAGATGAAATAGAGTATTGAACATTATCTGGTAGTTTAAGTGAACAAAAGTGAAAGTACAGTTTTGATCATATGAAGAGGAGACTAGATGCAGTGGTTATCTTTTTTAACATTGTAACTAAATGTCTTGACCTCACTGCAAAATTCAGTAAGATATCTAAAACAGACTGTTAAACAGCTTAATTGCTTGAAATGAAAATTGTTTATAATATAAGATCATGTAAGGTCATGTTACTTTATGTAGTGGGTATAGGGATCTTTAAACTTAATGAAATCTGGAAATTTCAACATAAAAGGTATTTTTGTAATGAAAGGCAAAACAAGCCTTAAATAGTTTATAATCGCACTTTTTTTTGGAGGAAAGGTGTTGAGGTTGTGGGATAGATGAAGGGTTGTTTCTTTGGTTTTTTTTTTTCAGTAGTGCCGTTCTTCCAGACACCATGGAAGTCATGCTATAGCAAGGGTAGAGGAGAAGTTTGAGGTCCTCAAGTCTGTTGGGCTACAGAAGCTTTTAGAGACATGATGTGACATCTTGACATCTCAAGCCAGGGGTGTTTGTGGTCCCAGAGGAAGGAGAAAGGTACTTAGTATACCTGAGCACATACAGACTGAGGTCTCCTCACGCTTGCATTGCTTCACTCTGTACTGTAGAGTTGTTGCTATACAACATTTCAAAGACTTTTTTTTTTTTTTTAAATTCAGTGTTCAGAGAAGAAGTTCTGCACCTCTTCTGAATGATTTATTGTATGTCCAGTTTTCTTCAGAGATTAGTGAACAGAAAGGAAAAAAATGTTCTGATCTCTCTGATGTTATGGTGATGAAGGAAATCTGTTATAAAAAGATATTAACTGAATTTCCAAATATACATTGGTTACAAGAATATACAGGGAAAGTCTTGTGGACTGCTTCCAAGTCTTTTTTTAGGGTGCTACTGTCTGTCTGTCTGTTCACAGACACTTGATCCTGCAGCAGTAAATGCCTCTTATCAGATCCAAAGAAATAAAACACCTTCTCTAAGACACTAATTAGCATTCTTTATTATTGCAGTTAATTAAGATGATAGTATTTTCCTTAATGTTAATTCATAATTTATATTAAAAAGTCAGATTTACTTCTATAAATAGAAGGGGTACTTAACATGCATATCTTGCTCTCAGAAATTGTTTGTTTCCTAGAACCAAATATTATACTTGTGTTTACAATTTGACAGTGAAACAAGATTAGAAATAAGTTTAAAAAGGCTTTATAATTTTAAAATGCATTCAAAATTTGCAGAAGAATAAAATGACTATATGCAAATAAGCCTATCTTTAAAACTAAAACAGTTTATTGTTACTCCATCTTGTAAAGATAGGAGCAGAACTCAAAACAAGTTATGGTTGCTAAAGCCTTAAATCTATTTCAGGATTCAATGAAAATGCTTAATAGTAGGCATTCCACTTAAGTGTATGTAGTACAAGTAGCCACCTAAGACGCTGTGTTCTATGTACATATATTGTTATTTTATTAAAAATGATGGCCTGTTTTTCCCTTATGCCACCTCTTTAGAAGTAGCCCTGAAGATGCAGAAGGATACTGTATGTGTGCTGCTGCTCTGTATGTTGTCAGGGGGTTAAAAAAAATTTACATCTGCTTATTTCTTATTTTTCTTCACTCCAGATGCAATAACAAGTTGTGGTGTGCTGACCCTGGCTGGACGCCAGCTGCCCACCAAAGCTGCTCTATCACACCCTGCCTCAGCTGGACAGGGGAGAGAAAATATGACAAAGGGCTTGTGGGTAGAGATAAGGACAGGGAGAGATCACTCACCAATTACCATCATGGGCAAAACAGACTCAACTTGCAGAAAATTAATTTCATTTATTATCAATCAAATCAGAGTAGGATAATGAGAAATAAACCCAAATCTTAAAACACCTTCCCCCCAACCCTCCCTTCTTCCTGGCCACAGCTTCACTCCCTGTTTTCTCCACCTACCCCCCCACAGCAGTGCAGGGGGACGGGGAGTGGGGGTTGCGGTCAGTTCATCACACGTTGTCTCTGCCGCTCCTTCCTCTTCAGGGGGAGGACTCATCACTCTTCCCCTGCTCCAGCACGGGGTCCCTCCCACAGGAGACAGTCCTCCATGATCTTCTCCAATGTGGGTCCTTCCCACGGGTTGCAGTTCTTCACAAAGTGCTCCAGTGTGGGGTCCCTTCCATGGGCTGCAGTCCTTCAGGCACAGACTGCTCCAGTGTGGGTCCCCTGTGGGGTCACAAGTCCTGCCAGAAAACCTGCTCCAGCATGGGCTTCTCTCTCCACGTGTCCACAGGTCCTGCCAGGAGCCTGCTCCAGCACAGGCTTCCCATGGGGTCACAGCCTCCTTCGGGCACCTACCTGCTCCGGCGTGGGGTCCTCCATGGGCTGCAGGTGGAGATCTGCTCCACCGTGAACCTCCATGGGCTGCAGGGGGACAGCCTGCCTCACCAGGGTCTTCCCCACGGGCTGCAGGGGAATCTCTGCTCCGGTGCCTGGAACATCTCCTCCCCCTCCTTCTTCACTGACCTTGGTGTCCACAGGGTTGTTTCTCTCACATGTTCTCACTGCTCTCTCTGGCTGCAGTTTCTATGCCACAGTAACTTTTTTCCCTTTCTTAAATCTGTTATCCCAGTAGCACTACCACCATTGCTGATGTGCTTGGCCTTGGCCAGCAGCAGGTCCATCTTGGAGCTGGCTGGCATTGGCTCTGTCGGACATGGGGGAAGAAGCTTCTAGCGGCTTCTCACAGAAGCCCCCTCTGTAGTCCCCCCGCTACCAAAATGTTGCCAAGCAAACCCAATACACAAGTGAAGACCTTAACTGTAAGGAGAAGCAGGTCTTAGGTAAAGAGGTGATTTTGAGTGCAGCTAGCAAATGCTGTGTGCAGGAGGCTGCCACAGAGGACTAACAAGCTGCAGATGGTGATGCAGGCAAGCAGTGAGGAACCTCTCTGCTCTGGGATTCAGGTTCTGAGAGAACGTGCTGCTACCTGGAGGAAGCAAAGAGGAGTGGTAGTTCTGAGCTGCAGTGGGCCCTTCTCTTATACTGCTGGCCAAGACTTACTTATTTATTTATTTTTGTCTAGCTGTTAATGCAATCGTTCCCCAAAACTGAGATAGAAGATCAAATCACAGTCTTCCTGGAGGCCGTTTGCCTACCTAAATGTCCTGGTTTCAGCTGGGATAGAGTTAATTGTCTTCCTAGTAGCTGGTACAGTGCTATGTTTTGAGTTCAGTATGAGAAGAATGTTGATAACACTGAGGTTTTCAGTTGTTGCTCAGTAGTGTTTAGTCTAAAGTCAAGGATTTTTCAGCTTCTCATGCCCAGCCAGCAAGAAGGCTGGAGGGGCACAAGATGTTGTGAGGGGACACAGCCAGGGCAGCTGACCCAAACTGGCCAAAGGGGTATTCCATACCATGGGACGTCACGTCTAGTGTAGGAACTGGGGGGAGTGAGGGTGGGGGGATCACCACTGGGGGACTAGCTGGGTGTCGGTCGGCGGGTGGTGAGCAATTGCCCCGCGCACCATTTGTACATTCCAATCCTTTTATTACTACTGTTGTCATTTTATTAGCGTTATCATTATCATTATTAGTTTCTTCTTTTCTGTTCTATTAAACCGTTCTTATCTCAACCCACGGGTTTTGCTTCTTTTCCTGATTTTCTCCCCCATCCCACTGGATGGGGGGGAAGTGAGTGAGCGGCTGCGTGGTGCTTAGTTGCTGGCTGGGGTTAAACCACGACACTAGACCATGGTCATGGCGGTTTTATCATGAGATAATGAGGATGTATGTTGACCAGCTGCATTGCACTGATGAGCAATGATATTCTAAAGTCTTTCAAGATTACCTCCTTTCTGGAGCTGAAGGCAGAGTATTCCAAAGCTACCTTCTTTTTGAACCAAGTGTGGCTTTTACAGTTATTTAGGAAAAGATTTTTAGCTACATATGAAGAAAATTTACATTGTGGCAAATTATGCTAATTTGGTCAGATCAAAAAGATTGTCACGTGAAAACTCACTAATGTTTCAACTCTATGAATGCTCCCAGGGTAGTCTAATCATCAAAGCATCAGTAACCCATATATATCTTCAAAGATAGTAAGTGCCATTTCTGAAAAAGGAAGGGCCCAATCAGGTGGTATGATTAAATGCTAACAGTAGAAAAACTCTGATAAAGGTTTGTATTTTCAAGCTTCAGGTAAAGTCAATACTTTGTTGAATAATGACCAAGATGACTGAAAGCACTGAAGTGCTTTTGACAATGCTCATGAATAGATAAGAGAGCAAAATGAAGATCATCTCTGGGTCTGGAGTGAAACTTATCAACAAAGATAAGTGCTATCATTTTTGGGGGTGTATCTTTGATAGCTGGCAAGCCTTCATGTTCAGTAATGACAATTGTAAAGTTGTTGTATTCCTAGAAGCTTAGAAGTTAAATGTTTGCTATACCACCTTCCAACGCAGATTTTTTTTTTCTTGCCCTCATTGAGCCATGTCATTTCTAAGCAAACAGGCCAAACAGGTATTATAGCTGTCTTAAAATAATTTTCCGTGGAAAGCTAGATGGAAGATCTGTTAAATTTCTCATGATTCTGCTTCATTTACTGGGGTTACCTCAGATAAAGTATTCCAGGGATGACTTTTCAAGATACGCCACAATTGTCTTAACTTTGAGAAAGCTGAGGAGTAGGGATTGTAAGCTGGAACAGGCATTGTTGTCACCTACTTTGATTTCCTTTGTATTACTGCAATAAGTAATTAAAGGCTGATCCCAACTGACTGCTTTCAACAGCCGCAAAAGTCACTGGATCTGTCTCATAAAGGTCCAGACTGCTGAAGGAAGAATTCGGTGCTGTTGTATTAATCAGATGTAAGTATGCCTAGCCCTGAGCACTGTCGTCACAGCAGAGTCTTAAGATACACCTCCTCTAGGATCCGCCAACGATGTTCAATACTGTCTGTCATACATGACGGTCTGTGGTTACTGAAGCTACTACAAGAGGCTAAAAGTGCTCTTATCTTCTTAAAGGTCCTCTGCGTCTGTTTAAAAAAATCTAATTTGTCAAGCAATACAGGGAGAGAGTACCATGGTTGACTGCAACCAAGTTGGACGGATGACTACCTGACCTAGAGGGAAAAGGATGTGTGTATTTCCTATGAACTTTGTACTTTCTGTGGTGTAAATGTTCAACTACAGTGCTGCATCACATGCCTGGGATATTGTTTATCGTTGATGCAGAAAGTAGTCATGTCACGTCTGTTTCTTCCTTGCTCCACAGATGGAGCAGCATTAGCTGGGGGACACGTGGAAGCGTCCTTTTGTGCAGTGACGATAACTCAGTGTCGTTTGTAATGAAGTTGTACCTTCTGCTCTGTGAACAACATAGTGAGGAGGAGTGGTCTATTCACTTCCATGAAAATGTTCCTGAGAGGTGAGCACTGTGGTGTGAGTAACCCTTCACAGAGGAATATTTAAGCAGGCTGGATTTGTGGAGTAACATCTTCTGTTCCCTATATCACTTCAAAGAAGAGGAAGACATAGGCTCCCATGGTAATTGTCCCAAAGCAGTGTAGGAAAGAATGGTGTGATTTCAAAATCAATTTCTTCCCACAGATGTATACTTTTATGCTAGAGAGAGTTTATATTTTGATTTTTTTTTTTAATAGTCTCAGTCATATGAAAGTTTTCTATAAATCTGTCATACAAATAATAGTTATCTCTTGGTTTTACAAACTAAGTGTGGGATGGAACAACTAGCAGAAAGTGAGAATATGAATGAAATTAATGGTGTCAGGTTATAAGATAAAGCATGTCATGTTATGAGAATATGATGCATTTAGTATATTTACATTTCTTACAAATCATACTTCCAAAATAGTAAAGAAGATTGGAGATCTGAGAAAATTAATTCTCTTGGACAACAAGGCAGCAGATTTATTAGAGATTAGGATGTTATACCTTGCTGCTTCTTCTTTAGTCTGCTTTTCCTTGTATCCGATGCCCTCTTCTTCTTTTAATGTAGACTAAAGGGCTGTCTTACCTCTATACAGCATTCTGAGGTTGATGGTATAAGCAATTCTGTAGCACAGTTTGACCTTTAAACACAACTGTGAAACTTCTGTGCTTAGATGGCATATTATATTTATCCCTTTTTGATCTAAGCAACTAGACAAATTTTGTGTGTTGCTTCCAGAAAGAGGGAAGGAAAAAATCAAATGCTTCTTGCAATTAATATATAAATGTAAGATGGACCAAATTTAAGACCATTTTACTGCCCACAAGGCTCTACCCCCCCCCCCCCCCCCCGCCATGCCCCTTTACAGTAAACAAATACAAAACAAAGACCTTAAAATTCGACTAAAGAGACATGCTACTTCATTTGCTGAGGCCTTCCCTCTTCCTGTTTTGTGTTCTTATTTTGCTCCATTTTAGTCAATATCCTTTTTTGACATCATTCAAACTCACGAGCAGTCTTATATTTTCCTTTATTTTGACAGTTTTGTTTGAGACTGTTATTTTCTCTCCTGTAGGGAAATGTAATGACTTGGAGCAGCCTGAAATAAACAGCATGCACAACAGTTTGACTGAGGTTAATTCACCCTAGTATAGGATTATTTTGGGGCATTGACTCTGTGCTATGAATGTTGCTTTTAAAGGAAACAAATTACATGCAGTGTTGTTTTGTCTATTTACTGTCATTGGAAATGGCTGTCCCACAAGCTTTTGGAATTTAGGGAAAAAGATCACAGGGTTTCATTCATTCGTCTTTTTGCTTTCATTTGTCTGTACTGTGGATGTGCTTCTTTTCACTTTTTCAGCAAGAAAAGTCTATCCCACTGCCATATTTGTGCTAATGTGTTCCCCTTCTGATATGTTTTGTGGAGCTGAACTAACAGCTAGTACTGCCTCCAACGTTTTGTGCTCCTGGAGGTAACGCAAAACTGGAGTTCTGCCAGTGTGGAAATGCATTTTTTTTTAATGTTTTGAACTGGAAGTTGTAAGGCATATTGAAGGGGGAGGAGGCTGAGGTGACCACAGCAGCCAGCTGGGGTACAAAGAGTTACTGTGGATGTCAGTCTTCCTCGTGGTAGTGATTTTGTAGGATAATAATTTATATAATGTCCATAATTGTTACCCTCAATGCAAGGATTAAAAAAAATAAGTGATTGTGTCTGCATTTTTGCTTGCCATCCTCTGCTGCTTGCATATGTGAACAAGAGAAGTCTGCAAATATGCATTGTCCCTGGACTGATAGTGTAAATCTCTGCTGCAAATCTTGCTTGCTTGGACTTTATGTAGGGGTGCATCGTCTTGGCCCTTTGTTAGGCAGTGTGTTGCCTTCCTTCTAATTTGTTCTAGCAGATTAGAAAATAGAAAAAAAGTTAGCTAAATACTCTTGAAGAGTATTTATGTACATGTGTGGGTACGTCTTTAGGACAGAAGTGACCAAAAGCTAGATGACAGCAAAATCCCTTTAGAGCCTGCATAGCGCTGCAGCATTCAGTTCCTGTAGCTCAAAACAGGGTTTCAGGATATGCAGTTTGAAAAAAATATGTAGAAAATCTTCAGCAGGTTTCAAAGAAATAATTTGCTTCATGTTCCAAATGTTCTTGGGAGCACAGTTGTAGTTCTCGGAGATTTACAGTGCTCTGTTTGTAAAGGTTGCATTCCAGGAATACGTATATGCAGTGATTCAGAGTTAAAATTGCGTTTTCTTAACCTGGACATAACTTGCTGTTCTAGATCTTCAGCTGCTTGTTGTATATGTGTGGCTTGACAAAGAACTATGCTTTTTGCTGCGTGTGTTTGAGATTTTGGACAAACCTGCTCTTACAGAAGAATGATTGCTAAGGGCAAAGACAGTCGTTATAAGGCATGTAAAAGTAAAGTCTTTCTTAATGTTTTACTGGATCAGAAGAATGTGTTAAAGCTGTGTTTGGCAAGAATTCTGTAAATATCGGGGGGGAAATGCATAGTCATTTTCCATACACCTTTCTTAGCGAGTAGAATTTTCTTTGGTTATGAAACTTTAAATCTGCTGTTTGTTTTCCTACAAAGAGAGGTTTCATAAGGTCTACTTTTTCGGTCTTAATTTTCAGCATTTTTAACATTGCCTTTCTTCTTCTTTCCCAGCAAGAATCCTTCTATTTTCTTCTTGCTTGTGAGCGGGTGTACTTCCTCCTCCGAGAGAGGCTTTCAGCAAAATACGTAGACACCAGAATTTATATACGGAGCTAGAGACGAATGGTCTGGTGTAAATCTGCAGCAGCCAGCCTACACTCTGCCCCGCCACCCGTGCTGCGGGAGATCGAGGATTTGCACAGGGATAGTTCGGAGGAGAGCTCAATTAACTAACAAGGAAAATTCTTTATTGAGTTGTCCAGCACCGCATAACCTTGTTATCATCTATAAAGGCGGGGGGAAACCCTCTCCGGTCAGAAAGACCCTATACTGAGCCTTTTTTTGGCTGCGTGTTCAGAGGCGAAGGGCTGAGGGAGATGTGCACTCCCCTCCCCTTCAGGCTGAAGCTTAATTTTGCGGGCACCCTTTTGGGTCGGGAGGCCGGAGGTGTGTGTGTGTGTGTGTGTGTTTGAGTGTGTGCAACCAGCCCATACCCCCGGGGCGTGGGGGGACCCGCCGCTGAGCCGCGCCGGCGGGGGAGGCGAGGCGCTGCGGGGCGGGCGCTGCCGGGCCCCCTCCTCCCCCTCCTCCTCCTCCTCCTCCTCCTCGCCGCCCTGCACCGCCCGGGCCCCCCCCCCCCCCCCCCCCCCCCCCCCCGCGTCCGTCCGTCCGTCCGTCCGTCCGTCCGTGTCCCCCTCTATGGGCCGGGCGCGGGGCGCCGGTCCGCCGGGCGGCTGCCGCATCAGCGAGGGCCGGGGGCTCCTCGTCGTGGGGTGAGTGGCAGGGCCGGGGGTTTGGGGGTGTGGGGGGGCTGCCCCCCCCCCGGTTCTTGCCTGCTTGCGGAGGGCCGCGGCCTGCCGCGGGGAGGTGGCCGGGGCGGCTGCAGCCCTGGCGCGGGGGTCGGCGGAGGACGTCATGATTTTGTGGCGTCATCGTTCGATGCCTGCGGTCGCGGGGAGTTGGGTCAGGGCGGGAGCGCGGGCGGGGGCCGGCTGCCGCAGCGGCTGGCGTCGGCTTGGCAGCGCCGGGGAAGTGTGCTGCGGCTGGGCGGGGAGGGGGGGTTGCCTGCTCGGTTTTTATTTCACTGCGGTCGCCTCCTGCCTCATCGCCTAAGGCCGTGCGGTCCAAGGAGTCAGGAGGAGCGGCACCACTGCACCCGGCGGAGCGGTGGGGCAGGAACGCTCTCTTGCTCCACCTCACGTCACGCATTGTGCCGTTAAGTGTCATGCATGCGCTCTGTTTCACGGAGAGTGACTCCGTGAAATTTTATTGGTGGTATTTCTGGGGTGGTTTTTTCACGTTTGGAGGTTCAGGTTTCCTTCAAAGCCACCAGAAAAAACCCACCCGGGGTTCTTTGAAAAGTCAGAAAGCCTCACAGATACAAGACATCCGACGAGCGTAGCCTGTCCTGATCGCCAGAAGTCTGTCAAGTAAAAGAAGCAGCTGTAATACGAGAGGAAAGGGCTCTTTGCAAAGGCAAATCACTGCAATGGGAAACAGAGGGCAGCAGTAAATGGTTTCCTGCTCCAGTGGTGTTTCGCCGGGATCTGTCCCGCGCAGTTCAAGCTAGTTGACCAGGTAAAGGGGTGAGCAGTGAAGTGAGAAGGCTTGGTGGTGATAGTAAGCTGTGGAAAAATACAAAGGGCCGGGGTCAGCCATGAAAAAAATTGAGGAAGGCTTTATAAGACTGCCTGGGTGATAACACGGGAAATGAAATGGCAGAGAGGGATGTACGTTAACAGAGCGAACCAGCTTTCCATGCAGAAGATGGGCTGTGAGCTCACCATTATTGCTTAGGAGATCTATCTTGGTGTTACGACAAAATGAACTTTTCACTGGTCTGGACCGTGCCACTTTTCATAGGGCCTCTTGGTGCTGACAGTGGCCAAAAGCAGATGCCTAGGGAACAAGGAGGAGGTTTAGAGCAAGCACGTAGAGGTGCTTTCCACTGCTGTTGTCTCAGCCTCCAGGAATTTGCCATTCAAGGTCTTCCCTGATGAGAAATTTAAACTTGTGGTAGGTTTTGGTGGCTTTATTAGCCAAGGAGTAGCATGTGTGATGTGGCCAGTTTGAATGGGGAGTTAGATATTGACATATGCATCTTTGTAATCTGTGTAAAGGCAAGCAAGGATAGGAAGAAGGCAGAGCAATCCTAACTGTTGCAGGGCTAATCTACAGCTCTTGGCTAAAGAAGTCAAGGGAACTCTTAAACTGTCGGCTGTTTCCTTACAGTTACTCATTCACAAATGTACTTTGATGCAATCATGTTGCTATTCACAGTTATGACCTGAGGATTTTATGAGATGAAAATAGGACTTCCACAGATGAAGTAATCTGTTCCTCTAAAAGTGTTTCTGAGGAAAACTTTGCTGCCTCTGAATATATTCTGAAGAGGTTCTGAAGTTTGAGCATGTGTTCAGGTATTTGGAGAACCAAAAAAGGCAAGTCCTAGCATCTCTTGTGCTGTAAAGGCATAATATTAGACAGTTTGTGGCTTGGTTTTTAATGCAGTCTTAAGGAGTCTTTGGTACTGTCTTAAGGAGTCTTTGGTACTGGAGGAACTGCTGCTTCGTGGCCTGTAAATGTGTTGAGAATACGCCTACATTTCCTGATGTACTAATATCTCGGTTCACTTAAAACAGCCAAGTTGAGAGTTCATTGTTATAGTAGAGGCCCCCGTTTGCTTGGCACCGTATGTGTAACTTCTTTTTATGCAGAGAGATGTCTGAGAAAATGGTCTCTATATTAATGATTGAACAGAACCACATAGCTAAATAACTGTGGACAATTACTGGTTTGTGCCTCTGCTCTGTCACTGCAATAGTGAGGTGCTGCTGTGTTTGTGTGCGCTTCATGCAAATTTTAAAGTGCAAAACTGAAGGATAATGTCTGTGGCGTAAAATAAGTCTCAAATTGTATGTACATTTTTCTGAAAAATATTTATGTAAATAAGGTAAGTAAAACCTATTTTAAAATAAGGTAGTTCGCTTGAAGTAAATGTTCGTGTTGACAGATAGGATTGAAGAATTCAAGAGAGTTGCTGTCATCTTTCTTCTTTTTTCTCCAGTGAAAGTGTGAGTTAACCTTATTTAATATTATGTAATGGTGTGTTTCTGTATTTTTAGGAAGGGACTGTCCAGAGGTTCCACAAATCAGTGTCTTTCTGGGAAAAGTGGAGAGTCTCTTCCAGCAGTTTTTGAGAGAAATGTGCAGGAAGCCATCAGCAATTATACTTGGTATGCATTCACTTCTGATTGGCTTAAATAGGTATTTAATGATTGGCATTCATTTTAACTAGTCATGCTTCTAGTCATTCTCATGGATGACAACTATTCAGTAGGGAATTTAACTTTAGAGATTATTGGAATTTGCAGGCAAACCAACACTTTAATCAGCTGAGATGGCTGTGTTCAGGCTTCTATATATGTCAGTTTAATTTAGCGTTACGGGACTAAGTAGTAATTAGTCCTGTATCTTTTTCTTTCTGTAATTTACGTACCACTTCTGCATGATATTTGTTGCTTAGAATATATTGTTGTGTTTTCTGCTTCTGCCAGCTGCGTAATTCCCCTCTATGTATAGAAATGTGCAGGTTACACATAACGGAGGGTATAAATTGATCTAAACCGTTGTTGAGAAGGTTTGAACTTTACTTCTGCTTTGTGTAACAGGTTTGCGTATTTTTAAAACATAGTGAAGGGTACCAATTAAGCCTGGAAGGGAAGTCAGACTTCACAGTTAAACACAAATAACGCTCACCAGTGTTGCAGGTCACTTAACTTTCAAGAAGTTTCATTCCAGTTGGCACTGGTTAGGATTTGCCTGGCCCGTATGTCTGACTGCTCTTGCTGTCACTGCATCCCCGCGTGGGTGGTAGCTGGCAGGGACCAGCTAAAGCTTTCTGAGAGCTGGAATCCCAGAGCTCAAGGTTTAAAGTGCACCAGGTCTAACAGCATAAAAGACATTGTGTACAGATATGTAACTCAATGCTATTTGAAGCATTTGTAGAGACGTTATGCTCAGTTTTGCATAATTTTCTTGTGACAGCTTCTAATAGAGTTAAAGAAGCCTCATGTTATCTTTAATGTATAGTTTTGATGTGCCCAATAGCTGAACCGGAGAAAACAAAATAATTATTAGAGGAGGAAATGCTTGGTATGTGTCTATGTGTGTGTCTATGTATGTGCGGATATATTCTAGAGTGCCCTTACAGTTGCAATGATGTATGTACATATAAAAGTGGAATGCTGTAGAAGGAATTGCCTTTAAGGCAGTAAATGGTTCAAATAGGAGCATGCACTCATTGCACTCTACTTAAAAACATACATTTGCAGCTCTTCACACTGACTGTAACAGCATGTCCCGAAAATCTTGCATCCAACCGGAATATGTATCACTGTCCGTTTATGTGATCAGTTGTGTTATTTTTAAAATGTTTATACAGAAAACCATTGTGTTCTTCATCTTAATTTGTTGTCTTTTCACAGTGAAACGCTTTCATCGCTTCCATCTAGTGGTTGTACAACACCTACGGAGTTGAATAATTCTTGGTCTGGAATAAACAGCTATACTACTGGTTTGTCTACTGAAAGAAGTTCAGTTTACTCCTGGAGGGATGATGTATGTCACAGAAACTTTTACAGTGCACTTTATCTGAATATTGTAGAATAGATTAATTTTTACAGAAAATGGACATGCAGCACATGTCCTGTAGGAGAAGTTAACCACTTTCATTCATTATAGCCTAATGAGTAAGTATATTAATTGAATATTTAAAAAATAGTTCCTGTTTGCAAGTTGATATCAGTGCAGCTGATGTGTAACAAAGAAAAATAGAATAAAAATAAGAAATAATGAAATTTGGGGGAAAGAAACCTGGTTTACCAAAGAAGGTAGGCTCAGGTTTCTGAGTCCAAGAGAATGATAAAAGAGGTGTTTTCAAATACTGCATAACGTGGGCAGTGTCTAAATTGAACTGTTCTCAGTGTTTTGAGTCATAAAGTACATTCATGAGCATGCATGTAAATGTCCCAGTCTGAGTAAATATTTAGCTCTTACCTAAGGTCAGTTCTGTTTCATAGATGATGCAGTGAGAGGTTAAGTCTGTTAGGGAGGCTGACCTCCGAGGCATGGCTGGTGCAGGCTGAATAAATCCAAAAGCATTGCTGTCACTGCCACTTTAATTTTAAAAAGCCGTCCATGGTAGTTCTGCCATACTTTTTGCATAATATCCTAACTGTTAGGGTACTGACCCCATCTGTTGCTGTCAGCCCTCCAGGAGAAAGCCTGACCCTGGATCATACAATAGCCTGGCTGAGAGTTATTTTACCATTCCTTTTCAAGTGTGATCCCTTCTGTAGCCTGAAGTGGTTGGGGCACTCAGCTGAAAGTGAACAGATATGATTTGAGCCCTGAGAATTATCACTTTTTTCCATGCTTCAAAGTCTCTTATTAATATAAGTGGCCAAATATCATTGTGAACAGTGCCCCAGCTGAGGAACCATCAGCGAAGTGCTTGTTCCCACATTACTGGACAAAGTCAGGCTCTTCCCTGCTATTTCGATATACTCCTGTGCTCACCCGTTTCTGGTTGCACCGAGTTGTAGCTTCAGCGGAGAGGTGTGGAAGGCCATTTCTCACACTGGCGGCTGTTTCCTAACCACCAGACTATGTCATGCAGAAGCAAGGTGCCCCCTCTTTGCTCTCTTAGCCGTTTTACTCAGAAAGGAAGAATGCTGCTCAAAAGAGCAGGGAGCCTTGGTGCCGTGGGTCCCAGAGGTGCAGTGTGCCTGCTTCACTTCACGTTGGAGCAGGGAGCGAGCTGAGAGTCCAGGCACCCTATAACTGGTGTTTTCTGTTGGCTAATCCTAGGCAGCTGCCTGTTTTCCATTAACTTCATAGAAATACAGGCTTCTAGTTCCTTTTTGCTAAATTGCCTTGCTCAGGGCAGCTACGTAGGATTTGTGTTTTTTGCACTGTGGTATATAAATTGTGTGTCCAAAGTAGTTAGTCTGAAGATCCATTCCGAGATGCTCAGCCAAGTCAGTCCAAGTTGTCCTGTTCTTTAAATATTGTGGGTTTTTTAGTATATATGCATATTTGCTAACAACTGTTAATTTTATAATATGTAGGAATTTGATAAAGCCAACACACAGAGAGTACATCAGTTATTTTGGGAGATTGATGAATTGCTGTTTGAAGGAAAAGTGACCTCCCAAACTCAGAGCCTGCAGGCAGAATGTGCGGACTGGGTTGAACAATTTCCTCATCTAAGGTGAGGAAATTTCTTGCTGATCCTAGTTTTAACCAGTTATTACTCTAGTTTGAATTTTTGGGGTACCCTCGTATGAATTGCTCTTGATGTATGGCATCAGTAACACTTCTGCGTTCAGATCTGGATCTCTGAGACAGAGCTGTGCCACAGTTACACAGCAAGTCTGGGTGATGGTGCGCTAGCAGCTAATGCTCTTTATTTTGCTTAATACGATGATTGCAGGCAAAGATACTTCAGCGGGATGTAATGAGAAAATAACAATGCACAATTTTCATAATGACCTGTTCTAAATAAAGAATACATCTTGTAAAGAAACATTTGTTTTTTACTGTAAGTGAAAACATACTATGAAATTCCAAGAAATTTGGCATTAATTCTGTTATTGATTCTTCTAAAAAGAAATGAAAAAAGTCAAGGCAACCACATGCTTCACATACACTGCACAGCTGTAATGTCCTCCTAGGCTATGTACATCAAGGTAAAACAGTGTGTGATATTAACCCAGCAATAACTAGTTGAACAGATATGAGAATGCATATATGATTAATGAGAATTGATTTACATAGTTGTGCAAAATGTCTAGGCAGCCTGATGACTACTACTTGTAACACAGGGGACAGAAGTCAGTGTTGTACTGAGTTGTACTGTCCTGCCTTCAGAAATGATGGCAATCCATTCTTTGTAAGATGTGGTGACTCTAAGCTATTCTAAACATAGACCTGTATGTGTCTATCTTCTAGTCGATAGTTTTAACACCATTAAAAAGAATCCTGTCAATAACTGTGGTATTCTTTCAGTGCTTTTAGATAATTTGCAGGGGCTTGTTACTAGTAAATATAAACTAAAATCAACTAACAAAGTGTGTCACACTTTGCTGGGAACAAGAGAGAACTGTTAAATAAACCTGAGGCAATTTTCACTAGCATTAAGCCATGCTTTGCCTTGTTTAGATACTGTAAAAATTAATAGAACATGCATAAAATAGAGACAGGTTTTTGTGCTGTGTAATTAATTCAAAATATTAAGTCATTTCACTATATTTTTAAGTAAGTGATTCCCTGTACTTATGATTTTCTGATTCAAATCTAACGCTGGCAATACCAACCAAGTCCAAGAGGTTGAAAGTGAACTGAAGAAATCTGGGAGCTCTGTGTCATTTGGTACTAAGGGATGTGGTACATCCTGTGGTTTAAAAAGTAAGAAAAAAAGTTATTTTCATTATTAAGCTTAAACCTTAAAACTCAGTTTGTGTTGACTAGTTACTCAAAAGAATAGCTTCTGGGATACCAGATTTATATCTGAGAGTTGTGCTTCAATTTGCTTGCTGGCTGTCATTTTTTTTTTTTTTCCCCAATTTGTAAACCAGCTATATTGATATATGAATACTTAGCTCAGCATGTGGGTATAAATATACTTGGCAACTGTCATCAATAAGAGAAAGATCAGATCTATTTAAAGAGAAAGATTTTTGTTCATGGCTTACAAAACAAAAAGTAAAAAAAGGCTGTTGCTTAGAGCTTCATGTGGCATAAAGTGCTGTTCTGTAAATGGTAGTCTTAAGAAAATGTGTTGAGGTGAGTCTGAACATTGCTGCTTGCACTGCTGATGCGAATGGTAAATTCTTTCGAGATCCCTGGTGAATTCTAGTAAAAAACAGTAAGCAGTGATTATTATTTACCAATACTGTGTTCAGACATTATTTTATAGAGTAACTTCATGTACATTTAAATAGAGTAGAGTTGCTTTTACTTTCTCTCTGCCTCTGTTACGCATGTTGGAATTTGCATTTTCTGAACATTACTTCTAGCCTCAACTATCCATGTAAACATTTTGAATTAGGATTTCTGCTCACATTGATGGATACTGGAGTTGGGTACGTGAAGTCATAGCAGATGCTATTTGTCTTCTGCATCCATTTTTAAACATTTCTTACAGAGCTTTGATAAGAAAGGAAGTGTGTTTATCTGCCTTTAGAACAATCTAAGAAGTTTGACTATTTGCTCTTAAAAGTTATAAGCTGGAATCTCATGTTGTGTAAATCAGCTTGAATTTAACGACTTAAATACTAGGCAATGTTAACATATTACACAAGACCCTGGCCCCTCCATAAATTGCTTTTTCAAAGAAAATGTAAGGTGTATTTCCACATTGCCTAGTGTTTGCAGGTATTTGTATTCTTGATAACTTGCATATGGAGTGGATTTTCATCTAAGATATTGCTCGCTCTCTCCTTTTTATTCAGGGTTCTAGGAAAGCAGCTGCTACTGCCAAAGGAGGAAGGCTTTCAGCATTTTCAGAGCAGAAGTGATACCTCTGTGGATACTAAGTGTTTATCTGGCCTCCATGAATGTACTAGTAACATAAAAGAGTATGTTAACGTTTTTAAGTTTTCTTTTTGGTCTTCCCTCTTCAGAAATATGTACAAATATTACTTTTGTATTACTGAAACATTTCAGCATAATTAAATGCACACTTTCTTCTTTCTCTGAATATTTAATTCTCATTTTTTGATATTTTTTTCAGGCTCTGCATTTCAGGCTCCAAACTGATCCCAACAACATCTCCAATACATAAATCACTAGATTCAAGCTCCACTAGGATTTCTGCCTCTGCCTCATCCATGTATTCATTCCTGGAAGAAGAAATCTATGATGTGGATGGAAAAATAGAAGAATATTTTGCCTTTGACAACAAGGAGCTGTAAATAACAGATATATGTATTTTTTGAAGAATATAATGAAAAATTATCAGTGAATCCAGTCATGGTTCATAAACTATGTTTCTCTTCTGTAAAATACAGTTCCTTCTGTCCCTGTGTTTGGTAGCGCAGTGGTCAGAGCACTCACTGGGCATGTGGAAGATTAGGTATGTTGTCTTTCTGGTGGTTCAAAGCTCACGTCTGCCATGTCAGAGGAATGTGCCTTAACCACTAGTTGTTGTGAGGTGTTTTGTGCATGGAGATTCAATAAAATGAATAATTCTGAGACATGGAGTAGAATGAAGGAATCCCTTCTCCCCAGGTGAGTGCCTTGACCACCAGGTTGTTTAGGGTCATTACACTGCATGTGTTCTCATTGTCTGCCCTAACGAATATTCAATTCTTTCTGTGCACTGTGTAACAGCTTTGTGAGGATAGGTGCAGCGTACAAGGATACGCTCCTGTTGAGTGACAGGAGTCACGCGACTGTCGTCTTGACAGTGGAACCTAGGTTTCCTGTGAGCCAGTTGAGTGTTCCAGCAATGAGGCTATGGGTGGATGAAAGACTGTAATGTGCTGTTTTCTAACAGACTGCTACAAGGGGGAAGCTTTGGTAGGACTAGTGGGGCACAAAGCATAGCTTTTTGTGCTAAAGATTGGTGCGCTTACAAGAAAAAGACCTGGTCGTTCTGAAAAACTGAGGAACCAGACTGAGACCCTTTGAGTCCTGTTTCTGAAAGAGAGGGCCTGGGTGGCTGCCTTGTTGGAGAGGGTTTGGGTTCGAGAACCCTCTTGGTATTCTTCTCTCTTAGTTTTGCGAAGTAAGCAAACTTAATTTGGGAGAGAGACTTGCCTGAAGGTGCATTTCTCTCCTTTGTGCCTCCTTGATATGTTGTTTCTTGTTTCCTTCAATTCTGACATACCTTGTTCTCCGTTAGGTGTTACAAAGCCTGGTATGAAAATAGCTTGGTCATTTTGTGAGTTGGACCATTCAACCAAGTCTCATAGTTAAGAATTTTGCAGTCCAGTTTGAGGAAGAAGTGACTGAGAAGAGAAAGGGAGATAGTAGAAGCCAGTATGAATTTGGGAGACAGTAGAAACCAGGATGAATTTGGGATTATGCATGTAATCATAAAAAAAAATTGCATTTCCTTAGAAGGAAATATGATAGCGTTAAAAAAAGAGAAAGGTTAAAACTTTCTTCCTGAGAGGTGTATTAGAATACCAAGTTAGGAAATGTTGCTACACTGTGCTTCCCTAGGTAGGTAGGGAGGGAAAACAAAAATTAAAAAAACCTGTAACTGTCCACACAGTAGTGGAAGGGAAGGAGGTGAGTGTAAGGCTATGGGCTCTGCTATTCTTGTCAGGCTGCAGAAATCCTTTGAGGTTGTTTGTCTTTGATCAGTGGTGGAGTGTTGCAGATGTGTGCAGGTACACAGGACGTGATAAAAAAGAAATGTTCTATGTGATAGTCCTCCTGCCAAATGCAACAGACAATAGTTCCCTTACATTTATGGTAAGAAGCATAGGATTTAGTCTCAAATGATTAATTGCCACGTATAAAGCTGTTCCTTCTAGAGCTGTAGATCTTTCTGTTGTAATGCCCTGACTGGATTTTTTTCATTTTTGACCTGCAAGCAAAAGAAAAAGAAATCATTGTATTTATTCATTAGGTTCTGTTCCCATAGGTACTCTGTACGTTTGAATTTGATTTTTTTTGTGGTCTACTTCTGACTGGCTTTTCTTCCATATGTATGTGTCTATTCATTTGGTATATTAGAAGGAGGGGAAAACCCCTCCTTCTAATACAAACCCCATGGAATTTTATTTGAATTTGCTTCCTTTATTAGTGATGATGAGAGTTGGGAACAAAAGAAAATGCATCTTGCTGAGAAGAGGAGTAAGCGTGGCGTTCCCCCGGTTTCTCCCAATGCCTGTATCAAAGATGCCGTGGCTTCTGAAGTATTTGATTGTATCTGGAGCAATGTAATTGAAATATTGGATGAACTGATTAAAAAAAATTGGGAAACTAGTATCACAGGTATTTGGTATTTTCAGATATGGTATTTATTGAATCAAACTCAGAAAAGTGATTCTTCCCCCCCCCCCCCCCCCCCCCCCCCCAAAAAAAAAAAAAAAAAAAAAAAAAAGCTTGGGAAATCTGGTTATTTTAAGATAATCATGTTGGTAGTACAGCACATTAAGATATGTAATGCCTTGCCGTGGGCATGCACGCACACATACGCAAACACCTAAAATAAAAACGTTCGTACTAATTTTCAGGCAGGATTGTATGAGCTGCAAAAAAAGGAAGAATACTGACTGAAAGAGCTTCATTGCAGGAGAGCCTGTTTAAAAAAATTAGGAAAAGGAAATTAACTGGAAGTTAAATTCTATTTAGTGTGCATGTGTTGTCTTTGGAGGTTGAGGGAAATTTCAGTTCTCCTTTTGATGTATTTTAAAAGGACAGTAATAGAAGAATACTTGGGGGTGGGTTTTGGAAATTACCTCAAATGTAAGGTACACTCAACCTCAAATGTAAGTCTACAACATAGTAAGAAATGGCAAAATTTCTCAGAATACTTGCAGCATCAGAACTTAGCATTTCAGATGTTACTGGAGTATAACAGGGCTTTCCACAACACAGGTGGATTGTTTAGCTCAATATTATAGTTTAGGGAGGGTAGCTGAGCAGTTTTATGATAGGTGTGCTCTCTTATCTTTATGAGGGGCATAAACTTATGACAAATAGATAGCCAACCAAAGGAATTCAACTAGGAATGTAAAAGAATGTGGGTTTATAATAGAAATAAGATGGCAGTATATACCCCAAATTAAACTCTGTGTAGCTCCTGTCAGGCAAGGATAGGATTAATAGACTTTTTGGTTTTTTTTTAAATATTTTTTTTCTGCTTTAAAAAAAAATCTTTGGGAATTTTTAAATAACATTCCAAGAGTCTTAGCAGTATTTTCTTAAACAAACACCCTCCTCCAGCTCTACCTGTATAGACCAACTTGTTTGTCAGTGTCAGAGAAAGCATAAACAAATGGGAATGCTTTCAGAAAAACATCATTTATGGTAGATTTTTAAATATCATGGAAACTTTATATGAAAGTCTTTATTTACTGTGAAGTGTAATATTGTTTGAATCCGAACAAGTGATGGCTGGTAAACATACGAAATACCTCATATTCCCTCTATGTTTTTTTGCTGTTGTGCAGAGTGTGACAAACAGGTGGAAAAACTGAAAGCTGTTACAGCAAAACTGCCACATTTGCCAGTCATTCGTATTACAGCAGATGCCGGGAGTGTTCCTCTTTCCAGAGGCTCTGAAGCACGAAGTGTATCTTTTGGGTCTCATTTTGCTTCCTCGCAGGTAAAAATAACTTTCTGTCAAATGGTGTTCTTTTTTATGCTAACTTGGGACAGAGTCCTGGCTGAAGCTAGAAAGGGCTCTTTTTTTTTTTTCTTTTAAACTTATTAGGTGTACTGTAAATGTCATCTCATTTAAAATGAAGGTTCATTAAATGCGCATTTTGTTTACTATCACTTGTTCTTCTTTGGTGGTTCTTAAAGGTGCCGTTTACCACTAAGATATTGGTGAAGTTGGTTTACAAAAAAATACTTGTTAGACTGTATTTCATCCTTAGAAAATAGGTCAAGTCATTTCCTCTTGGTAGAATTAAGAAAAAAAATCAGGCTTTTCCCTGGACTGCAGGGATGTGAAGCTGCAACTTGAAGTGCTTTACTCACAACCCTGTGAGTTTCAGACTTTCTCATTCCTTTTCATTCCCTTTGCCCCTTATAAAAGGGGACTCTGCAGTACATCCACCAGCGCGCTGGCACTAGGCTTTACCCGTCTCTGTGGAAGTTCATGTTTGTATTGATAAAATGCCCTTTTTAGTCCTGCTTGCTTCCTCCCTCTGTTCCCTGGCTCCTGTTTAGCACATTTTTTTCTTTTCCAGCCACTGCTTCTGTTTGTTTTTTTCCCCTGTATCTCTTCAGTTTAAGTGACTTCATTCTCTTCTGTCTGCTTTTCTTCCATGCTTGTTAGGCAGCAAGATAAAAAAACGTGGAAGAGGTAGCACAGCAGTCTTGGTGCTCCCTATCGGTGCGCTTGGTTCTGTAGTGGTCCCAGCAGCCAGAAATAGTCAAATGCTTAGATAAGTAATGCCCAGGCTCTGCGCCCCTGGGCTGGACTGTGCTGAGGGGAAATGGAAGCTTCAGAGAATTGAACTCCAGCTTCAGCTGAAACTTAGATTGCAAACTGAGTTGCAATTCAGTAACTAAATTACACAAGTTCTGTTTGTAAGAATCTGTTTAAAATAAGCAAAACAACATATTTGCCCCATCTACTACTGAGAATTCTACTGAACCGCCTTAACAGAAACTGTTCTAAGAAACAAGTAAAATGTCTCCTAACTTACGTGCTTTTTGAGGTCTTCCTTCAAAAAAGTAAAGGTTAATGCATGTTTTGCTTTTACTAGGTTCACCGTTTCTCCAGCAACTTCTGTAGTAATTTGAATGGTGTGATGACAATTCAAGCAAAACCACTCCAACAGAGGCATGTTACCACAGTAGAAAAAATACCGTAGGTGTTAGTATTGACATTTTCAAAATGCATCGTAATTCATAGTATGTAAAAGATGTTTTGCAATTATAAAAAGGCAATAAGAAGGCAGTCATCTCCTTTGTGTGTATCACTGATGTGATAAAGATTTGTAGAGGCTGCAGTGATGTTTTGTTAAGAAATCCTTTTCTTTTTTTTTTTTTTTTTTCCCCTTCATCCTCATTCCCTATGTCATTGTCCTTCCTTTTTCCCTAGGAATGAGCAAGAAGATAAACAGCATAACATTGGCTCCAGTGCTCCAAATTCAGTGCATGCTAGGTTGGGGAGAATTGCTGATAACAGTGTTCTTTCATCATCTCGGGTACTGTTGGCATCTTCTAGGAAGCTACCAAGCCATCGTAGGTTACCTTCTCTCACTTCTGACCAACTCTCCTCAAAAGCTCCTAATGTGTACAATGATGAAATCCTTAGGGGAACTAAACTGTGAGTTTTTTCATTTTATTCTTTGCTTTCCTCAGAACTTTACTGAAATTTCACCAGTGAAGAATTTTGCAAAATACTTGACAACTGAGATTTATTATTGATTCTAGAATTCAGAGAGAAAAAGAAAGCAAGCAGAACTGTGTTTTTTGAGGAGAGGCATTTGTTTTATTTTTTTGAAGCTGTATTTGGTGCTGTTACTTTCTGTAGCTGAGCTCTATAAAGAAATGTACTGCTTAATAATTTCATATTACTGCAGTGAAGAAATCTTTAATATGAATTCTCCTAAAAGAGGAACCCTTAAAATTCTGTAGGGGTGCCAGCTTGGATCGTTTATCTTCTGCTCGTGCACCTACAACCTGGAATAAGTTACCGCCAATAAACTCAGAGGCTGTTGAACAATATCTTTCAGTACCTCGATTGCAACAGAGCTGTGTAAGTTGTGTTCATTTTTGTTCTGGTGAAGAACTTTGAGCTATTTGGAAATAAATCACTCTGTGTCACTTGTTGAATAATTTTACAGTTTGTGTTGGTTTGTTTTTAACACATTGTCTTAACATGCTAATGTGTGTTACATTGGGGTATCATTAGAATGCAAGGCAAGCCAGTTAAAAACCTTAGGTCACAAACAGATCATGGTGGAAAGACTTTTCTCTGACAACAGAAAAATCTGGTTTTAAAAAAAACAAAGAGGAAACCAACCAACCAACCAGATAATAACCTTGCACTTATATGCATCTGGATTTAAGTAGTTCTTTTCAGTGTTTTATTCACTAATGTTAGGTTATAAGAAGTAGTAAATTATGCTGACTGAAGTAGAAAAGCATACTGACTGAAAAAAAAGATAAGTCTTATCGATACTGGCCTATTTTTGAAGGACAGGGAAGTAATAAATCACCAGAATGAAAGTAAATTAGTATGTTGATATTATTTTGCTTCTGAATAATACTTTGAATTGAGACACCTGTAAAGTCTATTATTATTAATATTATTGTTGTTGTTGTTTTTGTTGTTACTATTATTATTTTAATTAGTATAAGCCTTTGGGGATTATAGACTAATATTAGGGAACGGTTTCAAACCTCTTTGAAAGACATGAGTACCCTTGAATTACCTTAAATTGGTGTTTTGGGTTAGTGAAAACATATTTTTTCTTTCTTTCTCTCGTGTTTTTTTGTATGGCAATGGAAAAATTGCTATTTTAACCAATTAAATTGCTGCATTCTCTCAATCCTCTTTTTAATTCTCTCAGCATCGAGGACGGTATGCTCATAGCAGAGTGTCAAGTGCAGTGCCTGGCAGCACAGAGCAACCGCCACTCAGAGAAAGAACTGTTATTATTGATCAAGTTTCAAGGCCCAACACAACCCATACATTCAGGGTATGTTACAATGTAAGTAGAGACATGGAAAAGTGAAGAGGCTTCCATTCACACCCACTGTTGGTCTACAGGAGGACTCATTTACTGTGTCTTCCCAGACTTCTGATGTACAGGGATTCCTGCTACCTGTGGAAAGGAGGATGTTGAAAGGTTTTGGGAAGGTGTGGGACCTTGAAAAGCAAGACTAGCGTATGAGGAAGAGATTTTTTTCTGGTCTAATGCATCAAACAGTTCCTTTGAGGGTGTCTATGTACTAGAATTGTGCAGTTTTAATACTGCTTGGAGCTTTGCGGCTTGGTAGGACTCACTCTGCTGGACTAGATTGTAAAAACAGTAATCAAACCATTTCAGTAGATAAGCGTACCGTACTGGCTAATAGTATGTCTTTCCTTTTTACAGACAGACACACTTCAGAAGAGATCACTGACTCCCATGGATTTTGCTAACCACAGAGGGACAGGTCAAGGATTTTTAATAGGTAGGGAAAATAAGAATCACTTGGAAGGCAAAAGGCCAACAAAACCTATTAACCCACAGTACAGTTGAGAGGTAAAGTGCTCGGGAGAGCCATCTTGGCATAAAAGAACAGGTGTGCTTGGCAGGATCTTTTGAGTTTGGTTTTGAAGTTTCTTCTCACTTGGTGTGAGATAGCGCTCTGCCTTAGGAATCCTGGAAAGCTTCTTTTCATTGTTATGACATGCAAGGAAAAGGATTGCCTCTCATCTTAATTTTTTTTGGTTGTTGTTTAAGATTTCAGCATATATACAATTATGGCAAGAATATCTATTGTACAAGCTAGATGTTTTGCAGCTGCTAGAGTAGCAACACAAATACATGTCTGTGAACTGTTTCATGACAAAAATTTTGGTTTAGCATGATATAAATTCACCAAATTAGTAAACTTTTTATGTGGGGAAAAAGAAAAGTGAAAATGTGCATTTTTAACATAAGTATAAAGCTGTCTTAATTAAATAAAAAAAAATCAATATTGATTTGCAACTATGTCTTCCATTTATAACACTGAAAAAGACAGCAGCCCTACGTGGCTTAGTTCCTGAGGTATTTGAGTGCTTGTACATAACCTTTAGTTGTTTGGAATTGCCTTGAGTTTAAATAATTATATGATTGGCATAATTATATAAAATGTGATGTAAGAGTATGGGCAGGTTAGCAAACATGGATCAGAGCAGGCTGATGGAATTAACTCATAAATAATCTTGGTGTGTCTTTCAGATTTTACCACAATTAACAAACAATGTTTTATCTTTCTAGGCTCACAGCATTACTACAGATCCTTTCAGAGAAATCCTCCAGCCTCAAGGAAGAGATTTCAGATTGCTTCTTAACCCAGCTTAGGAAGATACAGAAACCCCCTGCACTCAATGGGAGACTGAAGTGCTAAATTTGCCAGCTACTATCTTGTGTAACAAAGAGCGTGCAGTATGCTGGTTTCTGCTGAGCCTTGCAATCCTCAGGATGCCTGCATTGCCTTCTTTTAAAGCTGTCTGACCAGCGGTTAGATTGAAAATTAGAGCAAATGAAATAAATGGTTGAGACGTCTGGTCTGTTTGCAGCGTCAAGATGCTGCTGCTGCACTTTCTTCTCAGGCATTCTTCCTTTTTCTGTCTTTTCTTAGGGAATTGCTATTCTACCTACAGAAGCAAGTAAGTTTATGTTTAGGCCATGAAGTCCTGTTCCTACTTTTTGGCTTTTCCTCAGTGTTAAAAATGTTCTATCCTATCCAAACTTTGGTCATATATAAAATTTATACTTCTAAACAGGAGTCTGTGGTATCTCCTCTTTAACTGCTGTTTTAACATTCCTCCATTTTTCAGTCTGTCTCCTTATTGCAGTTGTTCTCTGGTAAGTATTGTCTGTCACTACTTTTTCTTCTTCCTTTAATTCTTTTGAGATGGAATTCATTCATTGCTTCTACTTGCAGTGTTCTAATCATCAGTAGCTATGGGAACTGCTGTGATAAACTGTGTTTACAGGAGGTAATGTTTTCCTTGTGGGGCCAAACATTTTTATATGTGCTGAGCAACTGAACCTGCATACTGACAAGTTGGTAAGGCTGTTCCCATTTCTTGAGATTTCTTATAAAATATTACAATAGTAACAACATAATATAACAATTATAACAATAAAATAATAATAATAATTGTTATCGTACAAATTTTTAATATTTTGAAATATCTGAGCCTTCAAAATTTTAATATGAAAACTTAACTGATGAAAGCATTATTTTATACCTCTTTGTGTAGACCCAAATGGGAAGATCAGATTGGAGATTGGGATTGCATTCTGCCCAAAGATTACAGCCCTGATCAGGTCCCTGGCTATTAGTACTGTGTGCCTTCACAGTCAGGGATTTGTCCTTCTATCAGAAAGCCAGCAGTTTAAGTAAATGTGGTTGAAGAGCTGTTGAAGGGGAAAGGGATGAGGAGAAAAATTATTTGCCCAGATTGTGCAGTTAAGAGTAGAATTGGTTTCTTCTACTTGGGAACTAATACCAGTTCTCCTCACTTCTTTTTATGAATGTTCAAGGATTGGTAATCCAAGGCAAAGCATTTGTAATGTATGTTTTATATCTGTACTGTTAATCAGATTTCTAGTTTTTGTAAATGGTCATCAAGCACTGCATTCTTATGAGTAAATGAAAGCATTTTTAAATTACTTTTCTGGCTTAGTATTTTTCTTCTTTGGTTACACTAAGTTTACTCACTGGTGATATTAAGGTACAGTATCTGAGAAAGAATGCTTTTGCTTTGGAGTTTGATTTTGTACAGCTGTGGGTCAATTTGATGCAGTTTCTTCAGAAATCTCAGGTCAAATTTACCTAATGTTCAAAATTCACATTTAAGTCTTTTTCAGTGGTGTATCCAAAATATGCTTTCACTCTCATGAGTGCTCTATCCTGTACTATATAGACATTGACGAGAATGCAGAGAAACGATGGTACAATGTGTCTTTTAACATCTTGCAGCACTTCATGGCAATTCAGACCTTACGTTGTAGACTAAATGAAAGATGAATATGCGCCGGTTTGGTTCTGTAATGGCAAAAGTGGGAACTAGACAGTGAAGAGTGTTCATCATCTGGCACTTTGTGAAAGAGAGAAGATTGCTGACCTCTGTGAAGTGATGGAGCTCAGTCACTAGAGTTATGAATGGACAGAAATGCAGAGCAACAAGCGTCTGCTTCTGCAGTTTAAAGGGAAGGAAAGATCTGCTAATTACTAGAGCAGCAATGGAACACTCAGGTGGCAGAGAGGGAAGAGGGATGTTTGCTGGCTACCAGAAGTATTTTAACACTTTTCCTTTTTGGTCAGTTTTCGGGCACCTGACAGAATCGTGTGTCATCCTACATCCTGACAATCATCATATCATAGAATACCAGGCTGGAAGGGACCTCGTGGATCATCTGGTCCAACCTTTCTTGGCAAAAGCATGGTCTAGACAAGATGGTCTAGCACCCTGTCTAACCAAGTCTTAGAATTGTGCAGTGTTGGGGAATCCACCACTTCCCTGGGGAGATTATTCCATTGGCTGATTGTTCTCATTGTGAAAAATTTTCCTCTCCTGTCTGATTGGAATCTCCACAGGAGTAACTTGTACCCATTACCCCTCATCTTTTCCATGTGACTCCTTGTAAAAAGGGAGCCTCCACCTTCTTTGTAGCCACCCTTTAAATACTGGAGCGTGGTGGTAAGGTCTCCCCTAAGCCTTCTTTTCTCAGGGTTGAACAAGCCCAGTTCTCTCAGCCTTTCCTCATACGGCAGGCTTCCCAGGCCTTTCATCATCTTTGTGGCCCTTCTCTGGACCCTCTCCAGCCTGTCCACATCCTTCTTGTGTAGCAGGGACCAAAACTGAACACAGTATTCCAGATGTGGCCTGACCAGCGCTGAGTAGAGTGGGCTAATGACTCCTTTCTGCTGGTGTTGCCCTTGTTGCTGCAACCTGCATCCTGTTGGGTTTCATGGCCGCAGCAGCACACTGTTCACTCACATGGAGCTTGTTGTCCACCAGGACCCCCAGGTTCTAAGGACCACCAGAAGCCTGCCTTGCCATTGTGCCTGTGGGCTGACATAGCTGCCTGACAGGATGCGTGCCTTCTGTCAGCACGGGCAGATAGGCTTCCACTTAGGTGAGAGGCTGAGTAAAAGCAGATTTTCATGCATTTATAAAAGCAAAGGTTCGCTAACTAGTGGAGTGCCTGCTGAAATCCAACACCGAGCAAATAGCTCTCCAAGTAAAAAAGGAATGCTAATCACAATCGGGTAGAAAACTACTCTTCTACAGAACATCCTCCAAGGTTTGTAATGATGCAAGTCTCAGTGACGTAATTAGGCCTCATAGATGCCAGGCCTCTCATTTCTTCTTTCTTGCGTATATCCTTCACATCTCATTCCAGTGTAGCCACTGCCTTTTTTTTGCAGCATCACTGTTGCCAGCTGCTGGCAGGATTTTGCAGTGTTTGTTCTGCTGTGTTCCCTACTGCTTTCCCTGTGGCTTTTCACCCTGTTCCTGCTGCTTCATTGTTTCTCAGTTTTTTTCCTGCAGAAGGAGCTATCAGCAGTTAGGAACGCAGGGTTTGACTCAGAATCACAATTAACCACTGCATCTAGTTATCAGCTCCATGAAGGCAACAAACCGCACGGTTTTTTATAAAGAGAGTAAAATTACCCAGCTGATCTCCATGTTACAAAGACAAAAGGTAAGCCTCTTAATCCTGCACGCTTACTTCCTTCCTGGGATGTCACCTGAACAAGAGAGGGCACTGACGGCTACGTAGCTTGTCTCATGTGTTTGCAAGACAGAATATGTATCTGCTATTTTCTGTCACAAACCATTACAAATAACAGCAAGAGTAGCAAAGTTCATTTCCAGATGTTTACTGTGCAGAAAAATGCAACAGTCAGCATTTATGATAAAGTGTTTGCTGGCAGATTGCAGGAAGAAAGTGCCAAACTTTACTGCCCTCTGCTGCCAAGGGTCATCAGCCCTTTCTTAACTTCTGACGTTTTGAGCTTTCTCTGTTTGTGTTTCTTATCTTAGTTGCTGTGTTTACACTGTTTGTTGGTTTACTAAAAATGCCAGTGCAGTCAGTGCAGTAAATTTTGGTACAAAACAGACAGGAGAAACATGGCTATGGCTATAAAAAGCTTTTGTGGTATATTCAGGGGGTGAAGTTTTGCAAATTGGGTGCGAGCCGTGCTGTCTTTTCACTGAACTTCTGTTTGACCAGAAGGTTTCTGAGCATTGGAGGCTTTGAGGAGCAGGTGCTCAGCAGCCCTGCAGCAGAAGGAAGGGACTCTGCGTCCTCCTGAGGCAGGAAGGGCAGCAGGATATACGGTGGGTATGGCACCACTTCTACACAAGCACTTTGCAAGTTATGATACAGGTGCTGGTGCTGCCAGTCGTGTTACTGGCACCCTTTAGGCTGTGACTGAGTGTTCGACAGTGAGATCAGTAAAGGCCATTTGAGCCGAGAAGCATCAGCGTGCCTTGCACTGCTGCTCTTGGTTGTGGGCCTGTATGGGCTCTGGTTTGTGTAACCCCTTGAAGTCATCAACCCAACTGAAGAAAGGTACTGCTCATCTGAAGCTCTTGAAACCCTTCAGGCATCGTGTTGGAGAGCACTGGAGCAGTTCTGTATGGCAAAATGGTGGTGTTCCCTGAGCACCTGAAAACAGGAGAAAGATGATTTTGGGAAAACCCATCCTTCCCAAATCAGCAAAAAGGTGTTTTTTCTCTTGATAGCAGTTTGTGTCTTCCTTCTGAGGCGTTGCGCGGTCCTGTGAAGAACTTTCTTACTCTTCACTTGAGTCAGAAGAGCCAAGCGAGGGCAGGGAAATGGCACGGTTCCCCGGGGCTGCTCTGCCGTCCGGAAGTGCTTGCAGACAGCCTCTCCACATGTGGGGTTTTTTTTAATATCTTTGTTTATTTTCCTGGCAGGAAGCTGTGCCTCGGGGCCGTGTGACAGCTCCACCTCCCGCTCTCGTGGCCTGGGTCCTGGCACACTCTGGCTGGCTGCAGCGCGGCTGCTGTGGGTACAGGCAGTGCCGGTTCCCCAGTAGGGATCAGGGCTCGGAGCAGGAGGCTGGGAGGTGGTGATGGAGGTCGTGCAGGGAGCTGCAGGGGGACCCCAGGTGCTGCACTTGGGGGCTGGGGTCATCGCTCTGCTGACGACGGCTGTGGCCGTCTGCTGCCTGCCCTCCCTGATGGATTACTGGAGGCGATGGTGGGTGATGAAGCCGATCCCGGGTATCAGCCCCTGCTATCCTCTGCTGGGAAATGCTCTACTCTTGGAGCGGGAGGGAGAAGGTAAGGGCAGCTCACGCCGCAGCCCAGCTATGAGGCCCCTGCACTGTATGGGGCTTTGCTGGAGGAGCCAGCACTGGTGAGGTGCTTGGGTGATCGAGCTGCGGCTGGCTGGGGCAGGTTGTAGGGTGTGCCATCGCCTTTAGGTCGCTCTGGGGCTGCGGGCGATCTGCAGAGGGGAACTGTGTGAGAAGTGGGTGGTAGAGGGGAAAGGAAAGGAACTGCATAAATGTGGCGTTATTATTGGTCAAGGATTAGCTCGAGGTTCAATCTGATAGTGGCTTCCAGATGCTGGACTGGGACCTGTTTCCAGTTGTTGGTGAGGTGGAGCGTGAATGCCATGGAATATGTTTTGGTGACAGCGAGGCGTGGTGGATACTCTTGCAGGAAGTGCTGTTTCACAATGCAGAGCACTGCGTCCCCATGGCTGTTAGCTGCAATCCAAACAAAGCTTTTAGCTTGTAAAGGAAAAATACTTCTTTAAACAATTATCTTCCCCCAAGTGAGCATGTACAAGGGACTTTAGCATGCTGAATTGCTGGGTCAGTTTTGGAATTAACTGTGCCTTAGATTTATGTGTTAGATGCAAAAGAACTTAGTACAACCCTCAAAAGCAAACCTTTCTGTTCTCACATTGATCAATGGTACCTTCTTTTTGCCAGGTACTTGAGAGACTGCTAATGTGCTACATGTTCCTCTTCTGTTTGGTACTTGGTTTTGCACAGGAGCATATTTCTTGAGGAGTCAGTGATGTGAAAGTGGCTGTGGCTGTGCTGTCAGTGGACCAGCAGACTCCTCTGGGTGTGTTTGTGATGCCTGTGTATGCCAGTCTGCTCTGTGCACATGCATTTCAGGCTGTGCTGCCAGGTATGCTGCCTGAAGAGAGAGCGACTGGGTCGTGGAAGCGTGGTGAAGCCAAGGACGAGTACAGCATGGGCGCGCACAGTGCCCAGTACTGACACATGCTGAGACGGGGTCCCTCTGTTCGCCAGGGTACACCCTTGCATCTTTCCTCTGTATCCAACCCCATATCTAAACACAGATATGAGATATCTTTCTTTGGTGGAAGCAAGGACAGGCAGCTTTCCCTGAAGCTGACTTCGGGGAAGCAGTAGCAGGATCATAGTCAGGATGCGTATATGAGCCTGACTGAAAGACAAATCTTCTTTTTTTCTTTTTCTTCTTCTTTTTAAATCTTCTTAAAAAACCCAAAACAATAAAGAACATTGCTTCTCTCTCCAGAAAGCAATTTGATGGAGGCTCTTATGTTCTACAGAGTCTCTAATCTCCTTTGTTAGCAAATTTAGAGAATTTAAGCATGTTGGAGTAAGAAAGAATCTGTTTGTAGACAAACAATAACAGTGTAAAGGCTTCAAAGATTTTCTTCAGGAGTCCGGCTATCAGAAGCTAGACATTTCAAGTGTTACTGGTTCCTGTGCAGTGCTCTGCCATTACTGTGCATGACATCACTTGTGTATGCACCACAAACGTAGTACCTGTCAATGAGGTCTCAGACAGGAAAAGGCTTGATGCTGTACTGGGAAAGCAAAGAGGCATCTTGATACAGCATTTTGGCTAGTGTCAGATAAGCCAAAATGTAAGCATAGCCTTGATATAGTTTGATTTGGCTCTAATTGTTACAAAGGGCATTGCAATGCAGAAGGCCCATGCTGCAGTGCTTTGAGACTGCTTAAATCAAGCTGCCTTATCTACAGCTAGGAGGGGATTCTCTAGAATAGAGTGCCTTCAAGAGTGCAGCCACAAAGTAATGGTCTTGCAGTACAGCTAATAGCTAGGTGCAAAATATGCTGCTTTGTTATAGTAGCAAGATAGAACTACAACAAAAACATAATTACAGGGCATATGGTGAAAAAGAGTTCATTACAGAAGTCTTGCTTTAGCAAAACCCCCTTTTTAAAAAATTCTAATATGCTGTTTTCATTCCAGGTTTTTTTAAACAACTACAAGTTTATGCTGAAGAGTTCAGGAGTTGGCCATTGCTCAAAATTTGGATAGGACCGTTGCCTGTCCTGATTTTGTATCACCCTGGCAATGTGGAAGTGAGTGTTCTTGTCTCCTGTCTGTTCTACTGTCCTGCAAAGCAGTGTCCAGCCTATTAGTTTCTATTATTTCAATGTAATTTTTGCAAAAAAGGGCTTGGTCTGATTTCACTTGAGATTGTCCTCTGACCCAGTACTAAAGAAGGGCTGAAAGCGGAAGAATATAAAAAGCCTAGTCTTGGAAAAAATAAATAAGATGGCAAACAAATGAAACCACCAGCTCAGTATGTTTTATGCAAAGAAGCATCTCCTTTAGCTTTGTTTTCACATGTGTGAAAGCTCCTGCTCCCAAGATCAGAATGGACAAGCAGATAGCAGGGAAGATGGGACCACTGAAATAGGGACACAACATTAATGAAATGCAGGTTTCAATGCTTGTGTCTGTTTGACTGGCTTCTGCATTAGAACTTGGTTGGTGTGTCTTGATGCTGTGAAATGTAGTCCTTAGTTTTGCTACTGACAATGACTGTCCTTGATCTGGGAAGATAGAGTTGTTTCTTTGTTGGAGTGTTTATTGAAGAGATGGTACTTCCTGTGAGTTTGGTTAAGGCTGGAAACCATTGGGTTTTCTCTGAGCTCTGCCTGTGACTTTGTAACACAGAGTTTCCTTTTCCAGGAAGATAAGGGGAGTGGGGGTGGTAGGTTTTGTGTATTTCATTGTTTCTCAGGATTGGGATATTTACTGAAAGACTTGAGGGTGTGAACGCAATGTTTCCCCTGTGTACCAGCTTGTACTGAAATATTGTGAATTTTACTGAGGCTCAGGGCATTTTTGTGGAGGAACTGAGGTTGTGTGAAGTAATCTCAGCTGAAGAAATCTCTCTCCATCTAACAAGTGATGTTTTTTCCTCTGCTTTAATTTTTCTGACAGGTTATTCTAAGCAGTTCGAAACACATAGAAAAATCGTACCTGTACAAATTCCTGCAGCCATGGTTGGGCACTGGACTTCTGACAAGGTATAGTGAAATGCAGGTGCATTGCTGTCTTTCTGAAATTGCAGGGTATATGATAGGAAGGGGCTTGGTGGCAGGAATGCTGTATGTATCTCTGGACAGAGATGTAGGTGATACCTGTAGAAGTCTTATTGCTTGTGATGGTCTTGGTTGCTCTTTAGCAGTTAATGCCCAATAAAAACCTTTTGGCATTATCTGTTTCTTGGCATGTTTGGCCATTGTTACTTTTTTGCCCAGAGGTTTGAAATGAATGTGAATTTTGGGAAGTTGTATCCTATGGCAAGTGGTGTCTTTTAGTCTGTGATGCTATACACTTAATTGTTTTGAATGTTGTGATATGTGTTGAGTGGTCAGGCTGTGGCAGAACTGTAACTGCGTGCATTGCTTATCATCTCAGCTGGTGGTGCTGCAACCAGGAGGATGGGTCTGAGGTTGGTGATGCTTTGGGGTAGGATAGGCAAGTATCTGTACCCTGTCCTTCGTTTCCCTTGTGAAACGGAGGCTTGGAAGAAGTGAGCCTGGGTAAAAGTGCAAGTCAGAAGTGGAGAGAGGGGGGACCAGTGATGTAAAGGCTTGGTGCCCTGTGGTCTTGGGAGGGTCAAGGGAGGTTTGATCTGGATGATGCAGATGTTCAAGAGTCAGAGCAAGGTGAACGTAGAGTGGCTCTGGTGCCTTTGTGCCTCTTCCGTGTTTGTGCGAGAAGGTCAAGGTCCCCCTGTTAGCAATGGAGCTTTGTTGCCTGTTTGGAGCCCTCAGAGGTGAACTCCTCATGCTTTGTGATGGGACCATGGTGTCGTAAAAGCCAGCTGTGATCACGTGGTGTGGGAGGTGCAAGTTTATGGGAGAGAATGAGGAATGCCTTTTATCCTGAGTTTTGTTCATGGCCTTTAAGAAGGCAGTTATCAGTAGCAAAGTGCAGAGAGTTGAGGTCCATGGTCCATAGCAGGCTAACAGGAGAAGTGGTGTGATGGTTTACCCTGTAAGCAGAGCTGCCATTTGTGTGCCTGTGTGGCATGTGATTCAGAAAAAGCGAACAAGAACTCCCAGGAAGCTGGTGTCACCAGCTGTGGCTCCATGCTCTTTCACTGACACGTGGGAGGTGGTTGCCTCTCTCCAAGGAAGTACTTTGCAGCCAGACCTTGAGACACGAATTGTGTAATGTTTGTGGACCGTAGTTCTCTGCAGTCCTCATTTCCTAGTCAGTGGTTGAAGGCAAGCATGGGTGGTGATTCACAGAGACAGTGTGATGACTTGAGGTCTTGGTGCTAAATAGCTGGTTTGTTTTACAGATGGCTTCCACTTGATCCCTCAGCCTGTGTGCACTGAGCAAGCATGAGGCCGGTATTGCCTGAAGGCTTGTTGGCATCTCCTTTTGATGAGAGCAGCTATAGAAATGGTGGCTTGTGCTTTGAAGGTAGCTGGAGCAAGAAATATTTCCATTTTGCTCCTTCTGAGTGGGGAATGCTATGGACAGCTTGAAGAGTCATCTACAGCGTGTCCATCTGTGCAGGTGTTCCAGGCTGCAGCTTTTACTGTGCACTTCCTGTGATGCTGAGGGTTTTATTTTTGACTTGGAGTTTTTAACCCTTCCTTCTTCCTGTTAATTTTGCAGCACTGGGGACAAGTGGCGGTCACGGAGGAAGATGATAACTCCCACGTTCCACTTTGCAATCTTAACTGACTTTCTAGAGGTTATGAATGAACAAGGAGGTATTTTGTTGGAGAAACTTGAGAAGCATGTTGACAAGGAACCATTTGATGTCTTTCTATACATCACTCGGTGTGCCCTGGATATCATCTGTGGTAAGTCCTCTTCAGTTATTGTGGTGTGGCTGCAAATGATGCAGAGGCTCACGAGTACAGCTGTGCCATGTTGTGTGAGGAGACAGTTGAAGAGGAATATCCCTGCATATTGCGTGAATGCATTTCTATCCTCCCAAGTTCATCCTTCCTCCTAGGGTGTCTTGTGTGCATCTGAGCAGGTGAGTTTGTGGGATGGGCATGGCAGAGGTAGGAGTCTGAAGTGAGCTTGTGTTGACAGGCAGGGCTCCTGGGCATGAAAATGTAGTCAGCTCATCACCTGAAACGGGATGTGTGTATTTACCTGTTGAAAGGATGGTGTGGTGACAGTCAGAGACTGGGAGCAGTAGTAACCTATTGTGTACTGGGACTCTGCATTTTACTTTGCATTTGTGAACCATTGATGACTTCTTCCTCCTAGAAACGGCCATGGGCAAGAATGTGGGTGCTCAGGAGAATAAGGATTCTGAGTATGTTTGTGCTGTCTACAGGTATATGGAAATTTTTCTTGGCTACTTTGTAGTTGGGCTGGAGTTGATGCTGCTGGTGTCAGGAGTTCATCTGCTGTGAGCCAGGAGGGAGGGCCAGGGGGTCACAGGTGGAGGTAGAAAGCCAAGAAGGCAGGAAAACCTGCAGATTTTGATGCATTTTCTGGTATGAGTATATGCAATGGGAGGCTGAGGCTTTGAAGAGGGGTCAGCTGCCATTCAGTTAATCCATTGGTACAGGAGGTTAGGAAAAAACGGAGCTGCAACATTTCATATCAGCGTGACTGGCAGAATTTTGGTTTGTTTTTTTTTTTTTTATTTTTACTTTTAAAGCTGAGGCACTTCTGTTCTGCAGTTCACGGCAGTATTTACACCATTCAAACTCTATGTGACTGTCCAGTGGATTAGGCAAAGCATGGTTTATATTCCTGCCACACTGGTGGGTCAGCTGCTTGTGGCTTCTCACCCCTAGCCTTGATGGGGCTTCTTGAGATATGTGTTGCAAAAAAGGGGTGGAATTAGAAGGTTTGATTGTCATCGGTTACTTGGCCTTTCCCAAATGGTACTGCAAGTGGCCTGGCCTGAGGTCAGTCTAAATGTCATAATTTCTCCTCAAAGTCTTTTTCTGCAGCCAAATGCATGTGCAAGAGCTGAATAGCAATGACAATCAGCCCTTCCAGATGTACTCCAGTTGTGTTTGAGCATACTTGAGGTCTCATAATCTTTATTTCAAATACTTTTCCTGTGCAGTCTGGCATATATGGTACCTGGATAGTCAAGTAGTAATGTAATGCTTTTAGATGACTTTTTGAGGTCATAGAGCAGATATTTTGGAGTCTTTTTGAGGTCATACATATCTTTTCAGCATGATCAGTGCTTTACTGATGTGGAGTGGGACTAGACTGGATGACTTAATATGTCTGTTTCAAGAGGATTCCCACTATATGAGAGTATGCTCTCCTTCTCAGAGTTCAGTGCTTAAAAATATAAATCATGGTGATGCTGGGACAAGTTACAAATTTTGAGATGGTTTAAAATCAGGAAACAAATATGAACATCCTTCCTTTCAGATGAATGGCTTTAAACCCATACAATATGTTGAGCTCCATTTCACTGGGGGAGGTAGAACTTCTTTTGGTTCTTGAAAATCTGCTGTAAATGTATTTTTTGTCAGGAAATGTTACATAATGTAATTGTTGTGCCCCTAGGATGAGTGATCTAATCCAACAGAGACAGAAGAGCCCTTGGCTTTGGCCTGATCTTGTATATATGCTGTTCAAGGAAGGAAGAGAGCATGAGAGGAACCTCAAAATCCTTCACAATTTTACAGATACGGTATAGATTCTTTATTATTATTATTATTTTTAACAGTACATTCTAGTTGTTGGAGCAAAGTCTTGCACTCAGTAGAGAGCTTCCAAATGGGGGTGAGGTTCAACTCCCTTGATATGCATCTATTAAGAGGAGAATTCTCTCTCTGTTGGGATGCCGAAGAGTTCCCTGAAAAGAACACAGCAGTTGACTTCTCTGTCAGGAACTTTGTCATATTTAAGCAAGGGAATATACTACTCCAAGGGAGTAACAGGACTTACAGGTCCTTGACAACCGAAATGAACAAGAGTTCACTGAACTCTCGTTCTGCCCCAGATGCTCCACATCTGAATCACCTGCAACAGCTCACTGCCAAGTTTGTAGCAGTAAGCATAGGGCTCTCTGCTTGGTAATGTCCCTTGGTCCAGCCCTCAGAAATGGAAGCTTGTACTAATTTTCCCCTATTTGGAGCAGAACTGCTGAGATGAACAAACACATGCAGGTCCCCACCTCAGCAATAAGACACTTTGACACAGAAACCGTGAAGCATACATCACTGAAGGCGTAAAACGCAGTGTTCTCTCACCGTGTTAGACTGTGCAGGTAACACCCCTTTCTCTCACCAAATAGCCTCTATGCTGTTCTTGCCAATGGTTGCCCTCCCAAATCTACTGTTAGAATGTTCCCAGGGAGGCCGCTTTCCCTGAAATAGATGTATGTGCCCCACAACGTCATTGTATCAATGCCACAACAAAGGAAATAATCTCTGAACTCTCACTACATATAATGAGCCACATTGACTCTGCATTGGTTTTAGGTAGTTCATATTTTGCTTCCTTTTATTGGGAATTGCATCAGTGAGTCATGAGAGAGGCTCTTAAAGGGACCTGCGGTAACACTTGCTCTCTTCCAATGCTAGGCTGCTGCATTGGATATAAGAAGACAAATCTTAGAAGATGACAAAGGAACAGTAAATAATAGTATCACCTAGTGTAGGTGCTGACAGAATGCACTGAGACAAAAGGTTGTTCAATATCTGCTTTTGTATGTGTATGTTCAGTGAGGGAAACTGTCTGTGTGTAAAACTACTATTTTTTCCCATTCAGTGCTTCCTCTGAACAGAATTACATATTCTACACCCTTCATTTTAATTATTTTGTTGTTGAGAGCAATACCAGTTTACTGAAGGGTTCTGTTTTGCTGTTATGACAACGGTAGTGACAGCAGGAAATCTCTGTCTGTCGCTGGAGCTGTTCTTTGACCTACAAAAGGGAAGGTCAACCATTGCTTTCATACTGAAGAAAATTTGGGAAGCTTTAGTGTAGTGTTTCCAGCTGTGCTTTGTGTAGTCCTGATGCAGCGTGTGGGGTGCCCTGGCTTCTCTTCAATCTCCTGGGTTCTGCAGAGATTGGAGATGTGATCCTTTCCTTAGTTATTGTATAGAGAATATCATCTTGGTGATCAGTCTGTTCAAACTGTAGCGATGGTTTTGATTTACTATCACTATTGTTGGCATTCACGATTGGCTTGTTCCAGATATTCTGGATGTGTTTACACTTCTTGAGGATCAACAAGTTGTTTGCATAGTTTGGCTATCTATTTTCTTGATCACACAAAGGCTATTCAGGGTTCATTCTATTGCTTGGGACAAGAGGGGTTGGTCATATTTCACCTACTAACACAAAAAAGTCAGTTAAAGTTCATATGCTGAGAGCATAAAGTTCAATGCTGAGAGCTATGCTAACTAGCTCATGTAGACTGCTACAGATGGATGTTGTTGTTTTAGTAAGTTGGGACAAATCTGTGTGACGTAGACTGTGTGTGTGCTGCATGCATCATGTCTAATATAATGGTTCTAATCTCAGGTCATTGCAGAAAAAGTTGCAGAACTTGAAAACACCAAGCAAACAAAATGTGATACTGATGGTAACTATGAAGAAAGTGACTCCAAAAAGAGAAAAGCTTTCCTGGACATGCTGCTGAGTGCAACAGATGATGAAGGGAACAAATTGAGCTACAGGGACATTCGTGAGGAAGTGGATACTTTCATGTTTGAGGTACCAAAGGAACCTTGGGTTGTTGGTGGGTTTGGGTTTGTGGTTTTTGTTGTTGTTTTGGTTTGTTCCCCCCCCCAGAACCCAAGATTCACCATTTACAGGTGGTGACTCCTCCTTTTCTTAGTTCAGGAGGTTGCTTTTAGTATGAAGTTATTTTAGTCCTGGAAGCCCAAGAGGAAATCTCTATAGGATAGAAACTACTGAAGGATAGAAACATTTGAGCCAGAATTGTGTGCCCTGGCAAAATGTTGGGCAATACACATGTGGTAGGCCCTGCCTATGTGAGCAGGCTCTACTTATGAAAGCAGGTGCGTAATAAGAGCTTAATGGCTGATGTGGGCCATGGGCTCTCAGCTCCTGTTGCAAACCTCATTAATGCTAAAGAGAGCTCTGAAGGGTTTCAGTGTTTTGCTTTTCATTTTGTCAGCTCTCCTCACATTTTGTCCCTTGCCACATTGGCTGTAACCTCCTGGTTCTGTCAACAACTCTGCATTGGTACTGTCATCTTGTGCCTGGTTCCCTGTCCAATGGAGGATCTCAACAAGACTTTCACAAGTTTTCCACACACATCCATTAGGTGGACCTGAATTCTATCTCAGAAGAGCTTAATTCAGAGTCATATTACTGCTGTTGTAACCTAAAGAAACCCTCTTCCCATTTTACCATTCCTGTACTAGTCCATAGCTGGATTTTGAAGAGGTACAGTATCCTGAACTTCACAAGTGCTCCTTTTTAGTACCAAAATCCTTTGTTGGTCAACTTTTCTCTTTTCTGTTCCCTGCCCACCCCCCCCCCCCCCCGCCCTTTTTTTTGTGTGTTCCCCTTCTGTTAGTTTCCTTTCCTTTCCAAGTTGTTATGTGGTGCTGAAAACTGTAGTAGCTGATCCCCCTTCTCATAGGAAGCCAAGAAGTATTTCCTCCTATGGGCACTGTACTGTGTCTCATTAGACTTTTCTGGATAGTTTTGTACCTTTTTTTTGGATAGTCTGGTAAAGGTTACAGATTGTGTCCATTGTATTTCTCCCGTGGTAGTCGTTGCCTCCCCAGACGTTACATTGTTGACTGGACAGTAACCAAAACCATGAATATACATCTGTTTCATTGTGTAGATACTGGTAGTTGATGCACCTTCTGGGAGGCAGAAGAGAGCACTGTTTGCTTGGGTTATTTCAACACTTTTCCATTTTGGGCAGTTTTCAGGCACCTGACAGAATCATGGGTCATCTTACATCCTGATAATCAGCATGTTGGATAGATGTCTTCACTCTTGATTATTTTTTTTCTTGTGGTCATGGGACTAATAAATCTCACTTTCCATACTACTTGCACACCCAAGTATCTAAAAAGCCTACTTGTGCACAGGAGTGGTGTTGAAGTGAGTGTCTTTATAAATCTGTACCTCTAGGGCCATGATACAACAGCAGCTGCTATGAACTGGGCCCTGTACTTACTTGGACATAATCCTGAAGCCCAGAAGAAGGTTCACAGAGAGCTGGATGAGGTGTTTGGTACGTTTCCATTCCCGCTGCATTGGGGTTGTGGTGGTGTTTCCATCTGTGAGTGGGGATGTGATACATTATAAGCCTAAATGTAGAAGGGGAGGTAGGAACATGCCTTGTGGCCCTTCTGGAGCTTTCAATAGCTAGAGGTGATTGGGATGTGTGCTGGAAGGCCTGTAGGAGAGTACAGCCAGCTTTACGCTTTGGGGCAAGTCATGCATGTTCAATGTATGTGTAGCACCTTCTCCTATGTGGTCTTGGTGCATGATGAGCGTTTCTGGAGGGAGCTGGAATGAGTTTGTTTCACCAGAATGGGGAGTTTTTGTCTTGCTCATCCCCATTTGCTTTTGAACAGGCAACACTGAGCGTCCTGTTACAATGGACGATTTGAAGAAGCTTCGATACCTTGAGTGTGTTGTGAAAGAAGCCCTTCGGCTCTTCCCTTCAGTTCCGCTGTTTGCCCGTGCCTTGAGAGAGGATTGCTGTATTAGTAAGTAGTGTCCTGTGTTTGCCTCTTCCTATCCTGCTAGCATCTCCTCAGTGGAGGTGTTGCCCAAGGAAAGGGCAGCGTTGTTTTATTTTTTATTTTGCTGTTGTGTACAGAAAGTCACTTATTTGCTGTTGTTTTGACCCTTCTTCTCCCTTTCCCTTTTCTCTTTAGAAGGATATCAGGTACCAAAAGGCACAAACGTTCTTGTCATAACTTATGCCCTGCATAGAGACCCCGAGATCTTCCCTGACCCGGAGGAGTTCAGGCCTGAGCGATTCTTCCCTGAAAATTGTAAGGGAAGGCACCCGTATGCTTATGTGCCCTTCTCAGCTGGTCCCAGGAACTGCATTGGTAGGTAGCTGAAGAGTAAGCCCTTTTAATGTGACAGTGCTGCTTCTGGTGTGGTAATTGTAGCAGCAGTGAGTGTATGAGAAATTTAAGTCTTTATGTGCCTGCTGGTCGTGTCTGCCCTCTCCATCCCCCCTGAATTCTGGGCACTGTCTCCCCTGCAAGCCTGGTGCTTGAGCTGACACATTTTGTTTCTTCCCAAGGGCTCCTTTCTTCCCAGAGGCCAATGTCTATCATGCTGGTGTTTCCCTCTCACTGCCTGTGCAGCCTGGCAGCATGTTAATGGGCTCCTGTATTAGGACAGGATTGCTTCCAAATTTCTGATCCTCAGTGTCAGCAAGACAGAGCAAGAGAAGGCAAATGTCCTGCACTTGTTTTGCTCTGGAAAACGCTATCTCAGCTGGGTGTCCCAAACATGCTGTCTGCAGCTGATGTATCCTTCCCCTCTTTCTGACACCGTTGTTGCTCTGGTGTTTTTACTGCCATCCCAGAACTTGTTAGCTCTTCAAGTGCCACCGAGACACTTAGAATTTACCAGTTCTCAAAGTAGAGGCATCGTTGTTTATATTGTACAACACAGGAGAAGACTGTTCCCTGCACTGATCTTAAGTGCAGATGGGGAACATTCAGCAATTTTTATGCCATTTTACAATAATGGGAAATACTACAACTTCTGGGTTTTTGATTTTCTTTGTTTAATTTTGGGGGGACAGGGTTGGCGCTTTTGTTTGTTTGTTTTTAATTTCTCTCATTGGGAATAGGTGCCCTTCCCATAAAAACAGCAGAGTATGTCTTCCCATGTTCCAAAGAGGAATCTAATTTAATATTACATGTCTAGCTAATTCCTGGGTGTATAGGAACAAGTGCAGGAGAGTTGGTTCAATAATATTATTGCAGAAATACACCACTGTGTACATATGTACAGACATCCATCTATGCATATTATACAGAGGGGAGCACAGAAAAAGTTTTGAGCACTGGATTTTGTGTCCTGTTCCCATTTTCAGTTTAGTTTGAGTGAGCTGCCTGGATTGTGACACTTGGTTTGGTTTCCCTCATATTTCTCTGTTCTCCCCTTTCCTCCTCCACCCTTCTCTGAAATGTGAATTGAACTTTGCCCTCTGTGATAGCAAATGATTAGTGTGTGTGATGCTTAGTGTTCTTTAAAGGAAGGTCTGTCTGTCATTCTGTTGCAGTTGTATATCTCCTTTGCTCCTCTCTGCCTATATGGAACAGTGGGATTTGTCTCTCCTTGCAGTCCGTGTGCTGCATCTTCTCCTGCTCTGGTCTGTCATCCATTCCTCCCTGCCTAGTCCATCCAAGAGACATGACAAGGCTGTGTTTTGTATTAGTTCCATGTGAAGTGTTTCCTCTTTGCTGCTTGAGTTCTGCATCCTGTGGGAAGGAGGACGTGCTGTGGATTGTGCCAGGAAGGCCAGAGTTATGATGCAGAGAAAAGTGCTAGTTTCAGTAGTATCCATACGACCTCAATTTTGGCCTAAGGCCAGTTCTGTTCTCAAGGCAGATGCACAGTCTTTGCTGTCCTCTGTTCCTAGGGGTATTGCAGTGAGCATGCAAATGCAGCAACTGTTGATGCAACCTGACAATACCATCTTTTTTTTTTTGCTGCCCTGTAATTCATAGGTCAGCGCTTTGCACAAATGGAGGAGAAAGCTCTTCTAGCCCTCATCCTGCGGCGCTTTTGGGTGGACTCATGTCAAAAGCCAGAAGAGCTTGGTATAACTGGAGAACTGATTCTTCGTCCAAATAATGGCATCTGGATTAAGCTGAAGAGAAGGCCAAATGCTGCATCAGAATGAAAGGGAATTCAAGATTTTGTTTTTCCAAAAACTTCCAACCTATTTAAGCTGAGATATGTTTTTAAATCAGATATTTTGATGGCCACCTGGCAATTTATTGAAACTACAGTCATTACTGATTGTTTCATTAAAGAAGATGTTGTAATAGCACTAAATTGCTGTAGTTTCCTAGTACATGTGAACTTCATGTTCATCTTTGAAGTCCAAGTCCTTAAACATCAAACCTTAGTGCCTTATCTACTTGGATGAAACTATTCTACTGCAACAGTGCAAAAAACTTTTAATTATGGTAGTAACAACAGTAATGCCTGTGGTGGAGTGATCTGGTTATATTCCATAGCATTTGCGAGGTAACTTGATAGTCTCAAATCTTTGGTTAGTTTTCAGGTTTCTTTGGTTCTGAAAGGTACAAGTAATCAGTTCTTCCACTTGGCACTTTTTTTTCCTGTTTTGGTGATGACTGCCTCTATGAAGACAAAGGAAAAAATCTCTGATAATTGCTCTCCTCCTTTGTAAGCATTTACAGTAGTTCTTAAATAGCGAGTGCTCTGAATTATTTTCTAGTGAAGTGTACCGTAAGTATTAATCTGTATAATCATACCATGAACTAGATAGTGTGCAAATTTCACACAGGATTTCATAATGACAGAAACACTGTATTATTAGAAATTCTGAGAATAAACTTCTACTATGCCTCAATATGGATTGAAATTATACCTGTAAAAATTGCATGCCTGGGTGCAGGTAAATTACTGAGGGATAATTATTTCTTATCATCAGTTCCCCTGGGGTGATCTGTTGACCAGATTTTACTGTGGTAGTCAACGCTGAAACAATGAGCCAGTCTGCTCTTGCCTTCTGGAGTCCTGAAGGCAACATAGGGAATTTCTTGCTAATTGATGTTAAAGAGGAATTACAATGATGGAATGAAGTGCCTGTGAAAGTTTCTGGCTGTACCTTCAGGACAGGTCAAAATCTGCAACAAGCCACAAAGCTGGAGAACAGACTTTCCGTGACTTTTGTAAGCACTGAAGAAAAAGCTGGTGCTAGACCAGGCTGAGGTCCTCTAGCTGGTCTGCCCTTTACTTCTGCCCTATGCTTTGGGACTTCTTTTGGCTGGTGTGCGTTAACCCAGCATGGCCCCTGGCGCTGTACAAAGAAGGATGCACACCGATAACCATACCTCTGTCTTTATCTGCCGATGCAGCAGTTGCTCTTGTCCCAGTGAGTGGCGGTGGGGTTTTTAGGTGTGCTATCACCTTTAGATTGCTCTGGGGCTGTGGGTGACCTGCAGAGGGGAACTGGATGGGAAGCTGGAGGTCAGAGCTGATATGGCTAATATGGACTGGTCCACCCCTAGTGATTAATGTGTTACAGAGTAAGAAAGGAGTAATCTATCTTTACTGGTTTTGTTGACCTTTAGGGATGCTTTTCTTTTGTCTGTTTCCTTATGCCCTTTTAACAACACTTAGTGGTTTAATTCCTGGGATATTGCTGTGCTTTGTAGAACATCAGAATAGAGAGAAAAGAATTCCTATGTTTTCCAAGTAAATTAGAGGTTTCCTTGAACCTGCCAAATTCTCTATATTCAGATAAACCTAGGTTTTACCATTTTATGAGGATCTTATAAAAACAAAGGATCCAACTGCTTAGTTTACATAAATGAAATCACAGACCTTGACACATACTTTATTTTAATTGCTGCCTTTCTTTTGCCATTAAGAAAACAAAAGTCATGTAACAATGATAGTATGGTTACTTTCTTCAGCCTTCATTTTCAAAGACAGGTTTCATTGCTAGATAATAACAAGAATTTAAGTTTACAGGGCTGACTGTAAAAATTTTCTTTATAATGAGATAACTTTTGAGACTACCTTCTTACATTAATGCACATAAAACAAATGACACATGTTTTCTAAAGAGACTTTAAGTGAAGGAATTATTTAACGCTTTTGGGTACTTGGTAATGTGAGCTTTGCAGGTATACAAGATTTGCATCCAGAATATGTTTTCTCACTTGGTATGTAGTTGAAACCTGGAGAAGTACTAAACGTGTTTTGTCAAACTATGTCCTTAAATTGAGGACTTTCAAGACAAATGAAAATTAACATTAATTCCTTTTCTTCTGTGGGATCTGTTTTGTGGAAACAGTTTTTAAAATTGACCAAACTAACAATTTTCTTGATAAGCAGATAATTTTTGTGACATCTGTCTACAAGGACCAAATATTTTTGCTTGCACTTTGTTTTTGTACCATACTCTTCTCACATAATGGGATCTCAAGTAAAGTGTAATTTCTTTATAATCTCTGATGGGAACAAGAAAAATAAGTTAGATAAAAACTGGATAGAACTGTAATGAGAAACTCATTAAGAGTGCATGGGCTCAAATGCTGGCACAGGGTTACCAAAGTGGAAAATCCCTATTTAATGATGCACATAGTATCTTTGCCAAGATGAACGCTGATGTAATCCTGTAATCTTTGTGTTCAGAGCTGTTCTGAAAAGGCGGTGACCTCTCACCTTTGCTGTGAAAACTGGTTCTGAAGCAATTTGAGGCTGCTAAGGAAATAAATATTGGGGAAACCAATACTGAAAGAACAGGGACTTTCTGCCTGCAGGGTAGAAGTTAGATGCATTGTGTAGGGTGTGTGCTTTCATTAACCTGAGTCATGTGGTGTGTAGCTGTTGGTTGTGGTCAACAACAATTCTTTGGGTTTGTTTGGTTGTTTTTTTCCCTTTTTTTTAAACCCTGTAGGACTTCGGAATGCAGTGCAGCTTTACCAGGTTTCCAGATAAAGTAATGGGACAGCGAAATTTTGTGGAATTGTCCTGTTTTCAGCTGGAATAAAGTTAATTTTCTTCTTAGTAGCTGGTACAGTGCTGTGTTCTGGATTTAGGATGAGAATAATGTTGATAACACACTGACGTTTTAGTTGTTGCTAAGCAGTGTTCATACTAAATCAGGGACTTTCCAGCTTTTCATACTGCCCTGCCAGTGGAGGCTGGGAGTGCACAAGAAACTGGGAGGGCACGCAGCCAGGACAGCTGACCCGAATGAGCCAAAGGGGTATTCCATACCATATGATGTCATGCCCGGTATATAAACTGGGGGGAGTTCGCCGGGGGGCACCATGGATCGGGGACTGGTTGTCGGGTCAGTGAGTGGTGAGCAATTGTATTGTGCATCACTTGTTTTGTATTATTCTATTATTATTCCTCCCCCCCCCGCCACCTCCTTTTCTGTCCTATTAAACTGTCTTTATCTCAGGCCATGAGTTTTACTTTTTTTTCCTCTGATTCTCTCCCCCGTCCCACTGGGTGTGTGTGTGTGGGTGAGCGAGGGACTGCGTGGTGCTTAATTGCTGGCTGGGGTTAAACCATGACGGTAATAAAAACTGTGTGTGCGTGGTAGGTGTTTGTGATTTTGTCCTGATGGCTAGGTATCTGCTGATGGTATGAAGGTAGCAGCTGAACTCTAAACCCAAATATTACTCCAGAGTAATGGTTCATATAGGGTAATCTCAGTGATGCTGATCATGGGGTGGTGCTGGCTCTGTTTCTGAAATACAGCTGCCTTGCTGTAAGAAATTGATAGCCTTGTCTCATACAAAGATCCCTTTCGAATGGTGACAGGCAGGACAGAACTTTTAACTGGGATGACAGAAATAGAGTGCGTGAGTGTTTCTGGATCATGGCTTACAGCTGTTATGAAGAAAACGGACAACAAACCCTCTGTGTGACCTCTTGGGTGGTGCTGCTTGAAAGTGCCTCCAGGGCTGGCTCAGAGGCACTAGAGGTTTCCAGCCACCCTGACACAAACTGCTTTTTGGGCTCTGAAAGCTGCATGTTTGGGACACACGCAGGAGGTGGGTTAGTGGTGCTTACTAGACATCCGCCTGCCTTACTGAATTTAATCGTCATGCTGCAAAAGACAAACACTCATGTATAGGTGTTAGTACACTGCTGCATACAGATCCTCCTGCCGTGCATGATCTAACATGTCATCTCACTGATACTCCTCTTCCAGCAGGTAAAAGAGTCAAAGAGTCTTTGGAGAATCCTACCCCACTTTCCTTCCTAAAAGCAGTATTGGTGCCACCCCCTGGCAAACCTCCCAGTATAGTACTATCTCAGTTCATAGTCATGTCATATTTAGAAGATGATCTTCGTAGTTTGCATGGATTTAAAACTAAATTAACTCATTTCCAAAAAAAAAAAAAAAAAATTAAAAAAATCTGAAATTCTGAAAATGGGAGTTCTCTGCTAAGTATAACTCCATCTTTTGCTCAACAAATGGGTTTTTCTGATCCGTGCCTCAAGTGTAGCTTGCAGAGATGGAAACTGTTCATTGAAAATGCAAATTATTTTGAGTGAAAAGAGGCAGTCAGTTAACAAAAACCTGTATGCCCAAACCTCCAGACCTGACTCCAGGCTTGTAGTTCAGGGACACATATAACTTGCTCAAGGGTTACTGTCTGACAATTTACAGGGCCTGGTCAAGGCACTGGAACCCTTCAGTATGTTGAAATGTTCTGTCTTCTCTAATGTCTAACAATAACCAGCATCAGGTGTTTTAGCTGCAAGAAGCAAGGCCTTGGGCAGTTATGTGATTCTCCATTTATAAGAAAAAAATCAAATCTATTTATAAGAAAAAAAATCAAAGAAGCCCTCCTACAAAACAAACCCAGTAGTGATTTGCTGTTTAATACTTGCAACTGTCTTCTATTTTCTTGGTCTGCATTGATTTCTTATTTGAGATCTGATGTGCCGTTATTTCTGGGCTGTATTTCTAGGAA